>NW_027273862.1:20235000-20835000 GCF_046630095.1 Trachinotus anak | reverse complement strand
GCACCTGTGGTGAGCTGTTTGACAAATATTCCAAAACGTGATATAACACAAGGTTGTCGGATACCTTTTAAGTGTCTGGACCACTGCTGAACTCCATCACTGTACTGTTGCTGAAACACAATATTAAGGTAGTGCATGTATTATGTTTGCAAAATATTGATTAAAAATACAATTATTCCTACAATGTCAACATCTTCCTACAGATAGCATCCTGTTTTTTAACTCTAGACAAATACTGAAAATAAACAGGCCAAGTAATTAAAAATGTTAAATTTAAAATACTGTCTTTTTTAATGTGCTCACATATTGCCTTTTGGTGTAAACACAAAGTTTGGCCCCTGCCATCAGATGATCTGCATGCAAAGTTTGCCTGATTTTTTTTTTTTTTTTTTTTTCTTGGAAGTGAACCAGGCCTGAATGAACTTCAAACCCTGGCCAAACATTCTACTTGGGTCTAGCCTGGGGAAAAACATATGACCGCTGGCTATCTAGTCACTGTGTTAAGGTGAGCCACAAATTGCTATGTCACAGCATTGCCTTAGCTATGCCCTTGCCCAGAGCAAAGATAGGTGAAGAACATCTCCAGTCACATGTGCTTCATCTAAGATGTTGCAGTGTGGCCAAAACTAGTGTATACAATTCCTGTGGCATTTTTTTTCATCCTATTAATGTGGCTGTATCTCCAGCAGTTTTCTTATAAAATAAACAACAACAAAAAAAAAAAAACAACAACAAAATAAAAAACAACTTGCTGTTACCGGTAGTGCGTGTATGTGTGTGTGTGTGTGTGTGTGTGTGTGTGTGTGTGTGTGTGTGTGTGTGTATACGCACAAACACACACACACACACACACACACACACACACACACACAAAACATCAGAGGTCATGGTTACATATTCTAAGGTAATGGAATAAAATACAATTAAGGCTCATTCAATTCCATATGGAGTGATTTTATAGTAATTCTTGATGGCAGTTTGCAGTATAATGATGCCAAAAAATTTCACTTCACATGTGGGTGTTTTCAGATAGACAGCCAGCAGTGTTTATAGTCACACACTCAATTTAGAATTGCTCTCTGCATTGGCACAGAGGGAACAATATAAAAGTCCTCTTTAGAAGACTCCAAAGGTTTGTTTATTCATCAGAACTTCATTTGTTTCACTATTGCACAGTGACTTCTAAGACAAGACAGCAACTGCAGCAAGGATAAGACTAATATGGAGTAGACAGATAATGCTTTGCAGTTCCATTGACATCTTGTGTTGATATGTAGTAAACGTTAGGTGATAGGAAACTAATAGATGTCATAACAGGCCATCAGGTTTAAGACCAAATCAATCCAGTATATGCTCCAGTACTATCGTAGTGGAGAACAACAAACTGCAATGACTGAAGTTCAATGTTCAAACAATAAAATCAGTGAAGTGGTAGGAACATGCATTGTTAGTGTTTGCTTGTTAAGCAAAAGAAGCTACAGCAGTTGCATGTGTAAAAAGGCAATTACTGTTTTCACACTTATTTTCACAGCCTAGTTCAGTTTACTGCTCTGGAATGTGTTGTCAGGTTTAAATGAAAGCACCTTGCATAGAGGCACCATCTTAAATTATGGATAGGACATTGGTAGGGGCTAAGGTTTGAGCATCCAATTTCAAAACTGAAAGGAACATTTACTTCAGCCTCTCTAAACAAACAGCTAAGAGAGAAGTGGAGGACTGAACTTTGTCAAAGGCCTCCATTTTGTAGATCGTGCAAGTTTGAAACATTTGGTATTAAGTGGAAATATACAATTATTGAGGACTTTATTAGAAGCACCTGTACATCTGCTCACTCATACAGTTATCTATTCAGCCAATCATATGGTAGCAATGCAATGCACAAAATAATGAGATACAGGTCAGGAGCTTACGTTAATGTTCACATCAAACATCGGAATGGGAGAAAGCATGATCTCACTCACTTTGACCGTTGCATGATTGCTGCACTGGTTTGAGGATTTCTGAAACTGTTGATCTCCTGGGATTTTCACATACAACAGTCTGGAGGGTTTTTACTCAGACTAGAACAAACAAAAAACATTTCAGTTCTGTAGATGGAATTGCCGGTTTGAGCTTGCAGAAAGACTATGGCAAATAACCACTCTTTACAACTGTGGTGAGCAGAAAAGAACCTCAGATTTCACATGTTGAACCTCGAGATGGATGTTTTTAATATGACTTCATGGACCCAACCTGCCTTGTATCAACAGTCCAGCCTGGTGGTTTTGGTGTCATGGAGTGTGGAATGTTTTCTTGGTGCACTTTTGGCCCCTTTATACCAATCAATCATCTTATAATGGCTACTTCCTGCATGATAATACACCATGGCTCATAGCAAAATTCACCTCAGACTGGTCTCATGAACCATCGCACTGATTTCAGTGGTCTCCCCAGTCACTAGAAACAAATCCAATACTCTGGGATGTGGTAGAACTGGAGATTGGCTGCATGAATGTGCTGCTGACAAATCCATGCCACAAAGAATTGAGGTTTTTTTCAAAGCTAGAGGAGGCCCTACTTAGTATGATGTACCTAACAGACCCTGGTGTTGCTACTAAGTGGTGTTCTTAATAAAGTGCTTGGTGAGTACATATAAATAATTCTCACACCTACAGTGTTTACTGTTTTATTTACTTTACAGTCAGTGACAATACTGTATTAATGCCTAAAAGCTGATCTGTCCCTGGACACACCATCAATATGGAGAACAACAGATCTCAGGTTTTCACACTTCCAACTCCCAGAGCAGAGCCTCAAAGTGCTCTGGCTTCAAACTATCAGATGTGAGGATGCCTCAGGGAAGCAGTGCCTGCTTCATTACATACTTAGTATAATGTGTGTAGCACGCTTCATAACAAGTAAAAATAAGTTGCAGATGTGCGTTTGACTGTTTGGTGGATTTGTGTCTAAAAAACGAAACTGTCTAAGTTTTTCATATTTCCTGTAACCCAGCTTTGCCTTATCTGCCATCTTAACTATGTTAAGAAATAATAATTGAGCTACAATTCAATAGTGGATCGTAAACCATTTCTCTACTCTACTGGTGCTAGTAGTGCCTGTCGTGTCATGACTACAATCATTTCCTTTTTAGTACCTATATGTGTAGCTGGCTGTTTATAATATGATAAATTACCTGGAGGATTAATCAAGTGTGAACAGATGTCTGGATGTGACATCTCTGGCCACCAGGTGTTACCCAACATATTGGCAGAGCTTATTGGTAAGGACCAAATTAGTTTAAGCACCTTGTTATCCAAAATGATCTGGCAGTGCACAACACCCATCAAAACAGCACTATTATTTTCTGTGTATGGTAAAGTGCACATTGGCACAGGTGACTGTGCCATGCAACATAATACAACACTATTGTGCAATAGTACAATGATGGCATAGCACATTAGTTGGTATCTTGTTAGGTGATACTATGTGTTGTGTTTGTTTTGAATCCAGGACAGCACTCCACTCCACAGTATTTGCTTTTTATTAGTCTTGATATACTGTGTTTCTGTTGCTGTGTTATGCAGATGGACATCTGATAGTTGCTTGGAGTAAAATGTCATATGATGCTCTGCTGCACTGTGGTGGTATCTTGCATCTTCCTTCTATTGCATATCCCTACATATACCTATTTATAGTAGTAGTAGTAGTAGTAGTAGTAGTAGTAGTAGTAGTAGTAGTAGTAGTAGTAGTAGTAGTAGTAGTAGTAGTAGTAGTAGTAGTAAGACAAATGAGGATAATGATAATAATAATGAGTGATTTGTTGCTCTGCTTTGTTGTCCAATACGGTTGCTTTTCTGGACTTTACAGTGTTCTATAATACAACAACAAAGGCTCAGGAATTCAGTACAAATATGCCTACAGGTACTGCCAGGGTAACACTGATAGACAGCACTAACACCAAAACTATAAGGTCATGTTTTAATGCTAATTACCTCTGCTAAGGAGTTTATGTTTTACCTGTATGATTGTTTGTCAGCAGGATAATGCAAAAAGTAACAAATCTTCACCAAACCTGAAGAACCTTTTAAATGTTGGTGATGGTCTGGTCCAAGGCACAATTGTAGTATTTTTTTTATCACTTTAATATTGCAAGATGGAACATTTTTCCATATTTTTGTCAATTTCTGAGGAAATAATGCATGGCTCTTGATGTAAAAATCAGACATATTTATGGTATTTATGTACAAGTTTGTGCAATTTGATTGGATTGTTTGGCCTTGGTGGAGTTAGACTCTACTGAGTGTTATACTAGATATAATAGTTACCACACATGCAAACAGGGCATAGTGACACTGTATTTAAGACTGATTAGTAGGCAGTGGAGTGTGACTATTTTGAGCATGCTGGTGTAAAACACATGTACCTGATCTTGGTTCTTTCCATCTAATCTACTTTTTGTGTCAGGGACCATTGTGATCAATGGTTTGTTTATTTGCCTGTGTGATAAGCAAATTATGCTAAGTGGGAGAAGTCACCTCTAGCATTAACCTGCTTACATTTTAATCAATGACTTAAGTCATTTTTATCAGGGTGGCACAGGCAGTGGGGTGAGTTACCGACTAGAATATGTCCTTATTAAATGTTGAAGAGACCTGGTTGTGTTATTTAGTAATTTCGCCAGAGAAAGCAATTCACCCATCCAAGAACCAGTATTCATCATATTTGCAATTAATGGCCTTATTTATTTCAACCACTGCTAGCCTGGTAAAATTATACTTTTGACCTTTTTTTTTTCAGTGCGTGACAGTATAGTAATCATCAATTACTAGTCATTGTAAGGCAGATAAAAAAAACAAAAAAAAACAAAAAACAAAAACCATGTTACCAGTTAATTTTCTTCCTTCTGTATTATTCCACTGACACTCAGAATTTCAAGATATTGATTAATTGAACAGCCTAACAATCACATTTATCCACATACAGTGCATACTTAAATCAGTCTATGTGGTGTGTATGTACAGTATGATAGTTTTATTTTATTTCGGATGCTCTCTGGAACTCTTGTTTGATAACACATAGTATGATAAAATGCATTAATTTCTAAATTGGGTTGTGCTCAGTTTTGAAGCAGGGTGAAACAGCTGTATTCACAATCACATCATATTCTGTTTTGGGCTTTGAAATTATATTGTTTGTTGACGTTAGTACAATAATATTGCTAATTATTGTTATTCATAACTATAATCAATCAATTATAATCATTTTTATTTACACACAAGCACTATCTTAACATATTTGCATGATTGTACCTGTTTTGCTTTAATAGTAATTACCCTCTTATCATTTTACCTTTGACTGGCTATTTGCTATTTTCCCCACCCTTCACCACCCTCACCCATCATTTTCATCATACTTAATCAAACATAAAGATTTGTGTACGATACAGTTTGTGCTTAAAAACTAAGTCTCAGAAAAAAAACAAAAAAACATTAGATTGCCATAAATTGTGATATGTGATACATTCTGTGTTGTGGTATAAGAAAACATGAGCTGTGACACTGGGTTTTATTCCCTAATTATTCTTCATTTTTCTATTTAATTTGTCTGCAAAAATAAACAAGACAAAACTACAGACTCAATTTGCCAACTGCTAGTAGTAATACTTCATTTACTTTATTTAGATGTTCAATATTGTAAAGCATATACAAATGTGCTTCATATGCCTCATACAACACTGTTCTTTGACCTTCAGACAAGGAAAAACTCTCCCAAAAAACATATGACAAGGGCAAAAAATATAGAAGAACACTTAGAGAGAACAATTGAATAGGGATCCATCAGTCAGGATGGATAGACCTGCAAAAGATGTCATGTTTATGTAGTAAATTTACAATATTGGCAGTCAGGAAGACAAAATTATACTATAAGCATATGCGAAGAATATGATCTGAGAGGAGGTCGAGCAACTTCTAGGTGCAGGCAACTAGACAGGACCTGAGCCACACAACCTCCTCTGTAACATAAACAACCTCAAGGAGACAAGTATAAAGGTGTGTCATTTCTTCAGTAAAGGTTTAACCACAGTAGTTTTAAAGTAGTTGGGACAGTGCCAGTTGTTAATGATAAATTAAAAATATTAAGCATTGTATGTCCTAAAACTGGCCAGTTTAGCTGGTAGAGGGTTCAGAACACCAGCTTAGACAATGATTCAAGAGATATACTCTCAAAATGCATTAAAACAGAGACTATCTGCGCTTCGACATAATGCTGACCTGGCTCTGCATAAAATGCTGGAGATGAGGAATTAATTTTCTGGACATTCTCATCTATTGTACAGCATAAAATGTCTAACTAGAGGCCATCTTGTGATAGGATCACACCAGCCATGACACCTGTCAACATGTTGGTTTTCTAAGTACTAAGTAGTCATTACAACGTTATTACAAGAGCACTCAGTAGTGGTTAATAACTAAATAAACTGAATGTCTAAAGAGAAAGTGAGATAGACGAACAGACACAGGCATGAGAGAAGCCCCTCCTGGCAGATCATCAGACAAAGGCAATGGTCCTTTTAAAGTCATTGCTGCAGGAAAAGTTGTTGTTGCACCCTGCTAATCCATAAACACTGTACACTATAAATCATGAGGTTATTATAAAGATCAGCTCTATGTATAATTGAAAAAGAGCAGAGGAGCCGCTTGTTGAAGAATCACTTGTTGAGTAAGGCTATTGCTCACGCAGTCGGACTGGCATTACCCCTTCCCCTGTCACAGCTAAGAGAAGGATGTTTTTAAATAAGTTTGGCTACAGTGTCAATTGTGTTTATTGCTGATTAAGTGAGAAAAAAATGTGCTACTCTAGCAGCGGACAACATGCTTGTGTGATCCTCAATTTACTGGTGCCAACATGGATTTTGATGTTGCTAAAGCCAGTAGTGTGGTGTGCCAGGGTTCCCTGTTTTGAAACAAAAAGTAGTAATTCTGAAATGAGTATGAAAAAGTATTGTTATAAGAGCAGGGATTGGGAAAAATGACAAGATTGAAAAAATGAGGAGAGGAGGAGAAGGAGCTGACTGCCATTGTTGGTTTCACCAAAACGTCTTTATTCCATCCATGAAGCAGTTTGATTTAAAACTAAAAGTAAAAGCATCCCCATCTGCCCTGAAGCGATTTCCAAAAAGTTGAGTTGATCCAACTTTTTGGAAGCATTTCACTGTAGTGTCCCTGACATTCCACAACAGTCCGGAAATTATCACAAAAGGTATTTTTTTACATTACTTACTCAACAATTAGCCTTGTAAGAGCCCAACTGTGATGAGTGTTGTTTGATCTGTCCCTCAATATTATATTATATTAGATGTTTAGCCCAAAATACTTTTAAATGATTGAAAAAGTGTGTAATGTTCTTGGAAAAGAATATTGTTCCAAGTCTCTTCAGACTTGCCAGCAATTTCTGCAACTAAACAAGAAAATGTAATTTGTCATTGCTTTCCAAAATTACCCAAAAATGGTCTATATAACTGTTTTGATTTGGTTGGGATTAGGCACCAAAACTAAGCATTTAAACAAATTACAAATGCTGTTATTCTTGTGAGGACAGTCTTAGATTAGCTGCTGACAGACCTGGCCTCTTTTACATACCAGGAGTTAATATTTCTTCTTTTCCTTTGTGAAATATCCATGTATCCAAATATAAAATAAATATACAACTATCCATGACTGGAACTGTTTCTTAAAGGACCAGTATCTTGTATGTATATTATTGTTTGCCTAGAATAAACTTTTCATATCTACATAGGGAGCAGGCCCTTTTCCATGGAGCCTGCTATGTTGTACAACTATGTTCTCACATTAGCCTGGAATGGACAGACCAGACACTGGCTCTTTATATTACCAGAAGGACACCATATAGGTTTATTGCCAGGTGCCACTAAATGCTACACACTGGATCTTCAGTTACTCTTCTTTAATTCTGAAAATTATGTTCACAGTTTCAAGTCTCAGTTTCAACAACTCGATGTCCACTGTAAGTGTGGGCCTGCTGTCTATCCAGTTTTTGATATTTGGTCTAGTTTATTTTATATATGTCATAAATCTTTAATGATTATTGGTCATCAAAGCAATGCCAAAAACAAAATACATATATATATATATATATATATATATATATATATATATATATATAAACATCCTCCACAACGGTTCTGCAAAGGTTTACAGAGCACACTCAGTTATGGCAGGGCACAATTTGTGGGCTGGAACAGAAGGAGAAGAAATTGTTCCAGGCTAGTAATGCCAGGAGCCCTGATAATCATTAGAAGTCCTAAACCAGGGATGGCTGCCAGGGGAGAGAGAAGAAAACTCCCTGGCAGCCACTCCAGATTACATCATGGCAGGATTAAGAAAAACTTGGTGTAGCCTGTGCTTGTGCCACACTTCAGCAGCTATTTCTGAGTCTTTGATAGTGACCATCAATGCTCCAGTAAATGTACCGGAAGTGCAAGCTCACACTTCTTTAGCGCTACGTCCAACATGCAAACACATCACACTCGCACTTTGGTAGCAGCAGGGATGATTCCTGCCAGCACAGAAAGCATATTCCTGCCAGTTACTTTCCAGAGAAACAACAGAGTGGCATTGCCTGCTGCTCCTTTCAAGTCATTACAAGCCACAAGGCATATATAATGAGTGCTTGATTCACAGGAAGCAAAACAGAGGCAAAAGATGGATTAAAACTAGAGAATTGTCAAAAAAGGTAAAAAAAAATAAAGAAAAAAATGTGCAGTGGCCTGTATAAAAAAAAATAGAATGGCTTCCAACATGCTACGGCATTACATCATCTTGAGAGCACTGAGAAGAGATGCATTTGTGAATGAGTGCATTGAATATTCCACAAGTAGTTTTCACTTCCATTCAGTAAATTAAAACAGAGCAAGTTGGTACTGCAATGTGTGCCCTCACATGGCTTTGCAGTAGAAATTCAATAAATGGAAAAGAAATACATTGAAAAGACATATTCTGCAGAATAACTTAACATCCCTCCTCCTTACATTTGGCTTTAATTTGTGCAACATTGAAAGTCATTAATTGAAGTTATGAGCTCTGGGAGGCAAATATTTATTTATTCAGCTTACTTAAATGAATGACCAGTGTAGTTTGTCAAGGCAATCTATTAGAAAAATGTGTGAAGCAAATTATGAGGCCAAACAAAAAATTTGGTTATAGAAAAGTCATAAAATAAAATATGCAATTTAGATTGGATATTTTGTCATGTCAGATTTTATTTGTCTCTGTCCCAGATGTTGCCAAAAGTTGGTATTTTATATGGATTCATCAAACACATACTGTATGTGCTCAGCATGTTAGCATTTGGTGTTTATTGAGTGTACAGCATATATTTCAACCTATTATTTTGTATTTTACCTTTTCTGTGTGCTATGTACAGTGGTATTGACCACACCATGATGATTGTATTGTTAAATGTGTTCAGAGCTCCTTTAGCATGGGAGGTGATGAAGCAGAGTAGAGGTTATTTAAGATCATCCACATCTCTATAACGTGAAAACTACCTATAACCTATAAAACAATAGTTTTTAATTAGACAATTGTTAGACCAATTTCAGTATCAATAGTTAATGAAAGAACTCATATACACACCTACACTAAAGAATGAGTTTTGTTTAATTGTGCCCCCTACACCTCAGTTTCAAGAGATGTCAGCATGTGAAAGTGTGTGCCTGCCATAAGTCTCTTGACATTACTACAGCTTTACTTATTCTGTGACACAAGAATTTTAATTTTAATAAATCAAACAAAAAAAATCCAGAATACTTACCGCAGCCACATCATGTTAAAGGTATGTTCATTTAAAGTGTTGAAAACTGGCCATCATTCATTCTAAATCACTATCTCACCCCTATTCCCTATCAATACCATATTCAAGTTGACTTTCAGGACTGAATTCCAAGAAGAGCCTCTTTTGTTCTGTGCACTATCACCCATCTTTACATTTTTATCTGAGGAAGTTCAGCTTCAGTTAGGCCTTATGTGTTTGATTCTTTGAATTGTATTTAACTGTTTGGACAGTAAAAGCAGCTTTAGTTGATTGCTTGACTGCCAGGTTGTGTGTGTGTGTTCGTGCGTGTGTTTGTGTGTGAATATGGGTTTATGTATGTGAAATTAAATGTTCCCTCTGCCAGTTACTTGTTCATTTAAGCTTTCAAACTGGGGGTTGGGGTGGGGTAGTTGATAGGAAAGGCTGAGTGGACTCCTAGAATGGCTATGGTCTGATAGGGTCCAAATCTAACTATGGGCCAATCCCGCTGCTATAGGGCTTAATGTCACTCCTGCATTTGGAGACCGAAGAAAATCCCAGGAATGATTATGAAAAACGAGATTGGTTTTCACTGTGTTTAGCACATTTTCATTCCCCAGGCACAAGCAGGAGATTCTTAGAGAGAGTGGTCTGTCTGTCACTTTAGCAGCATGGTGTTACATTGTCAGGGAAATGACTTTTGGATATGTGCTGTTCACACTGAGCTTCATACAGGACTGGCTGATACAGTCTGACAGTGATCCAAGGTTTTACCCGATAACCTAAAGTAAAGTCTGGATCTTAAACAAGCCAAGCTGTCCAGTCAAGTTTGTTACAGAATAGTCTAGATCCCCCTCTGACAAAAGTGTCGAAGTCTCAAGAGGAATTATGCAAATTACTGTGTTCCTGTATGTTCATGTACAGACGGACAAACACTGCAAATTTCCCAGCTGTTATTTAAATGTACAGATTTCAGTTACTCAGTGTCTTTCAGCAGTGACTGGATTGGCCCTGGGGGAGTGGGAGGTTGCTGATGAGGTGTGGTGCTATTTATGAAAATGCTGGCCTATATGACTTGTAGCTTGTCCCTCAAAGACTATGCAACTGCGACCAAGTTTATACACATTACTCAACTACAACTGACCACACAAACAATTGAATTTATGAGTAGTTTCATCATGAGAGAATATTACAAGCAAGGTTTCATTCCCAGCAGGCACTGCCGCACCAGCTGTCCAAGTTCAATAGGCTGGCTTTGTAATGTTACTTTACAAATGCATCACAAATAAAGAAACCATAAGAACAGTGACTGATGGATGAAAGGATGTTTTGCTACCTTTTCATCTTTACTAGTTAACGAGATCCAGGTTGAAAAAATAATTTGATTGACTGTGCTACTCAAAGGCTACTGTCAGCTACTGGCAGCTTTTAAGGGGGAATGTTTTCTTTTTTGTTACTAAATCCATGAGTCGATGTTGCGAATCACTCAATACACCTTAAATGTCAATGTGACAACATTGACACTTCAGTTTGTTTTTACTGGCTCTCATGCATGACATACTGTAGGCTGTAGTGATGATCAGAACTTCAAGCTCGATGTTCCGCTGTGCCACAGCAGCACTACACCTACAGTATGTCGGTGAAGTGAGTCTAGTCTTGTAACATGCACGTTCCATACTCTCATGTGTGCCTCAATGACAGGCACACAGAGAGGGCCAGTAGAAAGACTTACACAACAGGGTCGATAAAAATGTAATGGATTTTTTGACGGCCCACCGGTTCACTGATATAGTGGGCCACTAGGATTTGTTTGGTATGCGCGATGGCCAGTCCGACTTTGAAGGGTTTTGTTGTTTGTGGGTGGGGCATACGCCGTATGCCGGTGGTCAGAGTGAATATCAGTAGGTAAAGAAAATCTATCTACCTTAATGTCAGCTAGTTAAATCTGCCTTTCACTCTCTTCTCTTTCTTTATCTCTTCTTTGTCTTTCTCCTCCTTGCCTCAGCCAGGTGTTGCTTTATCCGTTGTCTCAAATTAAAAGCCCCCTGCAGAGTCGCGTGATTACGATGTCATGACTTTCCAGTGATAACCATGGTTTCGCAGGGAATACTGCAATACACCAACCATGAGACTGTAGGCCTAAATGAAAATTAAACAACTAATTAAAAAATAATAGAAAAAAAAATGCTGTATTCACAGTTTCTATAGACTTAGGGTTGTAGAACACAAATCAAAAGAACCACTAAATCTGTTAAGTGTGAACAAACTGTCTTATAGTGACAACTAATAGGAGGACAGACATATTTTTCCACAAGTATGACACACATTTTTGAAAAATTACAGAGGAATGTATTTTGGCAGAAAATAAAACCTAAAGTGCTGATATATCAAAAGGCATCTTGATCTTCTTACTAAAAACTTGACTCATTGTGTTTATCAGCAAATCTGTGTATAAAAAGAATGTCAGACCTTGAAGACATTGAGTCCAGTAAGTCTCTCCAGGCAAGCCTTTGTGCAGTTATTGTCATTTTTAAAATTTCACTTAAAACTTTGCTTTAGGCAAAGTGATTAGAATATACAGTGACATTTTGTATTACACATCAAAGATCAAATCATAAGCAATTTACTAGAATATCTAATATATGTAGATTAAATTAAAGTGGAGATCAAGTGTGCAAAACATTTTACTAAGTTTTTGTAACTTGTTTTATTTCTCGAAAAAAAAAAGACATTACATGTTTTCATTGTCATCAGATTAGAATGTAGTTGTGATAATCTTTGTATTGTTTGATCTGAAAATTATATTATGAACAAATGCATTAAAAACTATTATAAGGAGGAAACATAACAAAAAAGCTTGTACTAAAAATACAAATAGCTGGACACAGTCACACACATTAACATGTGGAAACATACACATGCCAAACAGTTACTGCATCAGTGCACCTTTTTCGCTCAATGAAATTCAATTATAAAAAGGAAATGTTGAATCATCATAATTTACTGAATGGAAATAAAATGAGATGCAAATAAGTGTGGTACTATGCATTTGAGGCATTTTGTCACACCATAATGGTATAATGTTGATAAGAGAAGTGAGGCCAAAAAATCCATTCCGAGCAACAGAAATAGAGAGAGAGACTGAGAAGTATGAAACGCTCAAGCGTAAGTGAATGTACATACTGTAACATAATATGAATAGATGCGGACGGTGACTAAAATAACATGTTAATAAAAGACATTATGCATTCCATTTGAGATTTTCTCTTCAAGTGTTGATTTTTATGTGTCATACCACTTTAATTTAAACATACTGAGCCCGTTTTTATTTTCGCCTAACCATTAGGTTATTGTGCTTTAGCCCAGACATCTACTCAGAGGAAATAATCTTTCTTTGGATAATGTGACAGCCCTACAGCCTAAATGTACCATTAACACCAGGTCTGTGGTTTTTGGAAATGTCTGCCTGCCAGCCTATCTTCCTCCCTTTTCAATATGGCGCAATTTGAACTGTGACAGTTCATACTGCTCTGTTTCACCCTGATCACTGTCACTGCCAAGATGTCAGAATCTTGTTAGCCAGTGAAAAGCCACCAAATCTTAGCCCTGATGCCTACAGTTTTGCCTCTACGAGACAAAATGTTCTATGGTGTGTGTCTGTCTGTAGCATCTGTCAGTGCCAGTGGTGGTGCCAAAGACTTATCTCCTGTTAGCCACTGTACAGTCATTTGCATATGTCCTTGCAGTTGTTTGGCATGAGCTCATAATGACAAGAGGGGGCCAAGAAGACTTGTAAGAGCGTTAAGACACAGTTATGACAGATCCTGTCCATCTGCATCTGATTTGGTTTGATTTTGTGGTTTTGTAAATGCTGTTAAGCTTGGACATGGGCCAAGGAGCACTTAGCTGCTTTGGAATTGTTGTCATTATTGTGTCCATGAGTCATTATTAGGTCCATGAGTATCATTCTTTACTTGAGCTGCCTGTGGTAGTTTGATTAAGACTGGATAGCTGGTCTTATGCCTTAAAAGGGTGGTGAACAGGGATTTTCTTTTCATTGGTCGGCTATTGGAGACTTATTTGGATTGTGACCTCTGGCTTTATGCGAACCTCCTGTGATGACAATTCATCACTCTTTAATCCACAAAGACCTTATTACGCTTTCCAAAAAAATATCAAGTGCAGTTCGAAACAAGCACATGGATTTAAAACATGTAAATGCTTGAAGCTGCTACAATAAATTCAAACATCCCTCTCTCAGTTACATTAATAGTCAATATTTCAGTATAATGTAGGCAACATGCTTGGCCTTGCCACTGGCCTTTGTTTTTAGACTAACATGTAATGGGAAATGTTGCATTTGTGGTTGTCTAAGTCTAAGTGAAGGTGCAGCATTGTGCTTGTGAATAGGTTTGACTGTTACTAAGAAAAGTGGAGAGGGTCAGGGACATGTTGCATGTTAATTCCAGAGAAGTGTTTAATATTAACATCCTGTATCCTCAGTCTTAAAATGAGGTTTGAGCAACATTGGACTGAAAATTGAGGATCGACAGATTTAGACAGTAGGTTTAGCTATTGACTTTTGCTTGCTTTCTTCTGTCCCTCTGCACAGCACCTGACTTTATGTACTGAACCTTCTGGCATTCAAATTAGAACAATGGGAGTCCAAATCACAAGGGTATTAAGCTTAAAAAAAGAGTAATAATATGTTCATCAAAAGTGCAGTTCAGTTGCCGAAAATCCTCAAATTTCTAGAAATGAATCATCTTAAAGCGTGTAATGTGTGTTTATGTCAATTTAGCCTGCAGATGAAATGCGTATTGAGAAGAACCAGTAACGACAGCCTCACTGTCAGCAGTGAAGCAGCAGTATAGACTGAGCAAAAGCGTGAACAGTGCATGTATAACATGAATAATCTTCCTTATTACAATGAATACATTATATATTTGTAACACAATATAACATCTACTGTGTGCTTAAAGACCCTGACCTGCTTTTCCATGACACTAAGATACAATATATGAGACACTATAGAGAATTCATCTCACTATGGGAAAAGACTAAGCTGATAGTCCGCTGACATGAATGAAAATTTTATTATTCTACAATAAACTAACCCCATGACATAGATAAAAGAACAGTGTGTCATGTGCTCTTGGCTCTTTCCACGGCTCATATCACATGTGCATTTAAACAATGGGAGAATAATTCAGTGAGGGACTTCTAGTTCTTTCAGCTAGCTCCTAGGTAGCTTGGAAATTATGCTGACAAATCCCTTCAACAAACTTTATGTAGAAAATTAATTATTTTCATTTGGTATTAACTTCTGTGTGACATAGAACCAACATAAGTAAGAAGGAGGACTGTATGTAACTTTTAAAAGGGTACCATCACTTGGATTAAAAAGTGTGTTCCTTTTCTCCGTACAAAGTTAATTGTTCAAGGATTACAGGTAACAAAAGAAAAATTCAATTTTGCTTTTCAGTTTGGATGATAAAACTTTAAGATGAATAAATTATTTACAAGAAATACTGAAGCCAACCAATTCTCACATAGAAATAAGAAAAGTCATGAGAAATGAACCTGAGATTAAAATTCTGTGGTTGCAAAGTCCAGTGCCTTTACAGGTATTCTGCTGTATTGCATGTCATAACAGATAGACAGCAGAGTGTGAAGTAGGCTTTCATTTATATACAGTATGCCTGTCTTTTTGTTGGTGATTAAAAGAAGGCAACTATAGGGTCCTGGGATTATCTTGTTACTGAGCAGCCTCAAGGTTAATATTATTCCTATTCCTATCTTTTATTTAATGTTGCGATTCTGTGTTGCTTTAACAACCTTTCCTCATTTCACATTGCATGCCTGGAGTGATGCTTTCCACCTGACAAGGCCATATTCCACATGTGGACCATGGCCATCTGCACTTGGAGGGAATAGAGAATCAATCATTTGCTTTGTAGAGGTGAAAGGTGGTCATGGCCGCTGCCAGTGCCTTCTAGAGTACTATGCTGCCAACGCACAGCCAGTTACCTCTGACAATACCTAGGAGTGCACATTTGTGCTCACATTTTTAAGCGCCTATATCAAACTGATGTACACATACACACTCTGGCCATAGCTTGAGCTGAATGTGTGAGTGCTGACCTTACTTAGTAAGTTACACCAAACAATATTTTCCCGTCATATGTGAAATTTTTCTTATTATCAAGGGAAAAAAAATTTATATATATTTTAGTGGCAACATCACTTATAACTGAAACTTAAAATAGAGTTATATAATTATATATTTTAAAAGAAAATACTTGAAACATAAAATACAATAATATAATTCTGTATTATAAAACAAAAAAATTAAAAAATCACCCAAGCTTAGTGAACACAGAACTGCTTTTGCTTGTTCCCTTCAATGCTAGAGGAATCCCCTTTGGTCAGATTAAGTGGAGTGAGCGTGTTGGCTTGTCTTAAATGTTCATGCAGTGAAATACTCTTTGATGCAGGGGAATGTTTTACACCAGTATCTTGATTGGGGACAAACGTTTCATACTGTGAAGACACAAGCCTTATATGCTTGCCTTCTCTCAGCTGAACGGTGAATTCAGGTGGCAAACTTCCCTCTCTGACAAACACATTACAAGATATTGCACCTAACTTTTAGGCATACTGCATGCTGCCTTCAATATAGGACAAGTTATCCAACAGCAAGGATCCACTGTTGTCTGCATACACTCTTCCTGCACCTCTGCATACAACACTTGCTCAATCATCCTCTTCCACAGACTCTGAGGAGCCTACTGGGGCTTGCTCTGATGCAGTAATGTTGCCTCTAAACCCTGCAAACAATCTTGCTGTGTAGAGTTCCATAGACTCCTTCATCATCTAGCAATGTCAGTGGATACTATGACATATTAAAGTGATTCACTGTTTGTTCATATGTTGATCATAACCTGTACATGCACAGCATATTGAAATACAACGCACTACATCATCACCACAACTGAGGTGCCATTCTGCATTCACTTTTGTTTGAATGTGACAGTACTTCTTTTTCTACAGTACCGTAGGATGTTGTGATGTGATTCTTGCGGGACTGACAAGAGCGTTATATAAAAACACAAATGCCACAGCTGGCATCTGTTGTAGCAAAGCTCCACACGCTACTTTTACAAAGGCTAAAGTTACCTAATTTAGGCTAACATAATGCCAGGTCATAACCTGAGGTGGGTGCTTACAACGTTAGTAGGCTACTGTCATTACTGTTCAGTCTGCCAAAATATGACACTGACTTTTAAATGAATATTTTCATAGCATTGGTCTGTAAACCTTGTTTATCAATTTAAACTGCTGCTTGCGCACTGACTATATTGATGTGTGCATGTTAGTACACTGTATGGGCATCAGCTGCTGTTGTTCCCTGTTTTTTGCTGTGGTATAGAGTTTGGTATTTAAAATTATGGTGTTTCATTGGTATTGGTACTGTCTACCAAATTTCTTAGTAGGCAGTCATGTGCAGTGTCTTACTGTAGACTGCTGGCATATTAAGAATCTCTTGAGTAAAAATGGAACTTGGAATATAGATGAAAATGTGTTCATTGACATATTGTAGTATCCTAAACTCAGACTAGTAATTGGGAAGGTCAGTGGCTTGATGCCTGGTTCTCCCAATCTGCATGTCAAAGTGTGCTTGGGCAAGATACTGAACTTCAAATTGTGTGTGTGTGTGTGTGTGTGTGTGTGTGTGTGTGTGTGTGTGTGTGTGTTAGAGAAGAGCCATGTATAGGACAAGTGCTGTCTGAATGTGTTTGTGAATGGGTGGATCTGACCTGTAATTTAAAGGACTTTTAGAGGTTGTTAACACTAAGTATACTGGTATACTCTGAATGAACACCCACACAATAAAACCCAAATACATTGTGAAAACAAAGGGAAAAGAAAGTCAAGGAAGTGTTGGAAGTTCGAAGAAAGATGGTATTATTATTTCTGCTTTGGTATCCTGGTGTGCATTTGCCACAGACATTTGTCTGAAGTAATAGCTTTGTCAGTTATGTCATTGACTCACCATGGGAGACAGTCAAGGAGGGATTACATTTTTGGGCACTCTATCATTACAATTCAAGAACTGCTGACTTGGATATTAGCTCCCAATAGGGAACAACGCTTCCAAAACCTCCCACAGAGCATACTGTGAATATTTCACAAAAAAAGGGGATGAGATATAAATGAAACCAAACAATTATTTGGTTTTTACATGAAAAAACACATTGGAATGTCAAGGCTTCAGACAAGAGAGACTTGTTTTGTTCCCTTCTCTTCTCTAGATGCTTTTAGTGATTCATCCCTGTTGAGCCATGGTTCCCAGACTGAGTCTCATTTTGAAAGGCACTTTGTGCATCTTCTGTTATCTAAGCCAAACGGATCCATTGTGACTATAAATGAAAGTAAATTTCATGTTTGTTTGTTTTGATACAGTTTATCAAAGATATGATTCATAGACCCACATGGAGGTCACGCAGTATTTGAAGTAATTTTGAAACACTGAGTAATAATTGCAGTAAACCTTGCCACAATGGACAGAATACAGGATTGCTGTGTGCTTCAGTGTTGCTTCTTCTGCCCTATTTATAGGCTTTACTTTGATATTTTAGACCCAATTTTAGTCTGTTTAAATATGCTCCCAATGGGCTCTATTAAAACAACAAACCAAAAAAAAATCCATATATCCATCTCCTACTGACCACACGCAGCTGCACTCTCTACTGAAACTGGATGATCCATGTTGCTTTAAGTCTGTACTCTTGAGGATGTCAAATGCTGAACTGCGAAAATCTTTCTAAAACTACATGAGAATAAGGGGTCCTCATTTTTGGCCCCAAAGACTCCTGTTGTGCTCTAACCATGTAAATACCCATGCCAACAACATAGGTGTAATTTTAGATTTTGGCTTAGAATTGTAGGAACATTTAAACTCTGTTGACAGTACTAGTTTAATTCATTTTATGCTGTGTTATTGTGTTGGAAAATTTTAAATAACTCTTGTCATTTAAGAATTTGGAGATCCAAGTACATGCTTCAATTACCTCTTATCTTGATTATTGTAATTTTCTTCATGTGGGTGTCAGCCTGACTGATAGAAGAGAGAACATTGCTCTCCTTTACTGACCTCCCTTCACTGTCTACCAAACACAGAATTTATTTTAAGATTCTTTCATTTTCTCTCTATTTTATATCACATACTCCTCAGCATCTATTTTACTCTTTACTGGACCCAATCGCTCTTCTCCATTGCTTGCTTCCAATTAAAATCCAAAGGTGATTCAGCATTTTAAAATGTTGCTCCCAGACCTCTGAACAGGCCACTCTTCACTTTGAGAGCTTCCCCTTCTATTGGATGTCATAAAGGAAATGTTTGGCATTTTGGAAAATGCTTATACTCCCTGCTAGCTGTTTCAAGTCTTAGTGCTAAGCTAAGCTAACTGGCTGCTGGCTCTAACACAGAATGCACTTGAGTAAGCATTTGTTGTTTTTTAATGTTAAGCAATGAACCTCCTGCACAGTCCTGTTGCCATAGGACAAAGTACAAATTGATGAACAATACCAGAGGGCATAAGTGCAGTCAGTCCTCATCCCTGAATGTTTTTATCACCAGTCTATTTCCTTTTTAGAACACTTACCTTACCCGGGTGCTAAGCCTGTTTCTCTGTCACTGGATAGTGTTGATTAGGTTTGTTTGTCTGTAGATACTGTGTTTCACTTTGTCTGTTCAGCTGTGATGGCTATCACTTTAATGCTTAAAACCCAGTTCTTCTTTTATTTACCCCAGACAAGCCTCTGCTTCATTATATGTAAATGTTGCATCACTAACAGCTACCTGCGGTTATGTGTTAAGAACTACTAATGCAAAAGCTTTATTGAATAAGGCAATGAATCACTTTTGTGTGATATCAGTTGGAAAAGGAAAATGCCAAATGTGCGTTTATCTGAAAATGTTTAGAATTGAGTAAAATTGAATACAATTTAGAAAATCTCAGTAACGACATTTAAAACTTTGTGATACATAATTAAAGAATAAAAATGTTAGTCCATCATTTTGACTCCTTGGTTAAAAGACAAGAGATAACAAGATAAAAAATAGCAATTCAAGACTTCTTCTTGTTTCTTGAATGACAATGCAATGTTAACCCTGTTCCTTAGCTTTGATTTTGGAAGTGAGTGACACAGTTATAGATTTAACTTTCCATGAAAAATTTGTTTTCTAAAGAATTTTCCGAGGTGTTCCCTGGTTCCTAGAAAGAGTGTTTCCTATTACATTTTTTTGTATTGCATCCCAGTCATAGCGAGTGGAGTGTGAGCTCAAAGCTGTTGTGGCATGGGATATGGGACTGTCTGTGGTATGAATGTGCAAATACATGAAAATGTTGCAAATTGCCACTGATGATTTTGTTTTCAACAACAATTTTTACTTAATTCAAGAGGAAAAAAAGAAGAAGAGAAAATAGAAAATGGAGATGAGCTATAAGTGCAGAGACAACATGCAAACAGTTTTTTCAGTCTTGTGCAAACTTTAACCTTTGATTATAATTGTAGATGCACATTTTTCCCAAAATTGTAACTTGGCTTTGATTCCCCAATAGATAAGCTTACGTTGCTATTTTGTGAAGTGGGAGGATATATTTTGATGCTCCCGAGTCTGTATGTGAAATTCTCATTAATTTCTCCACAGACTATGTTAAGTGACAAGGCAGTTGGGCCATTTCCATGACTTGAATGAGCATGAATTTCATCAGTACAACAGATGAACAGCTGCATTAGAAGATATTTGATTCCTTGATAAAATGTCAAAAGTACAAGCCTGTCCACATAAAAATGTGAGGCGAGAAGTGAAGTGCAACTTCCAATGTGAATTTTGGAAGTTTAAGATTAAGATGTTGAGAAAATGGATGATAAAATCTGCACTTTGAATGAATTCACTTTTAGATTCTGGGTCATTTCTGGATTAATTCACTAAACTACGATGGGGGGTGTTTGTTCATGACCACCACTATGAAGCATTTTCATGTCAATACTGGCTGGCAAGTTGATATCTACCTCCTGCAACCACTGTTCACTTGTGGTCAGCTTTCTACAGGGGAAAAAGAGGAAAGAAATGAGGAGGGAATAACAGACGACAGTGTATCATTCTATATAAAAAGCTATAATTTGGCAATTGATGTCATATCAACTGTCAACAAATCCTAAAGTTTTGCATTCATTTTTTTTTTATTTTACTCTTTAACTGATGTAATGATATGTATATTTATATGCTACACCTAATATGTTTGCACAATCTGGGGTGAAAGTAAAATGTGTATGTAACCTTAATATTCAAATATACAGTATTAGCCTATTCTTCCTACACTATCTTATGACAGTTGTGTGTGTGTGTGTGTGTGTGTGTGTGTGTACTTTTTCTTGTCTTACTTACTTTATACTGCTCCAATGTCTGCCCTTCGCACAAAATATTTATAATGGGTAAGACAAGAGATTCAAGGGAAATCAGGGGAACTGGGCATAAAATCAATAAAAAGAGCAAAAGTACAGGTTCAGAAATCTTACAACCCCGGTAGGATCAAAGATACACATTGCAAGACCCAAAAGGTGCTTTGTTCCACACTGCTTTGATTTTCTCTCATGTTTGCCTTTAGTTCTATAGGAATGCTGGTCAAGGTTCATGGGTGTTGTAGTATTTGTAGCCATATACCAAGCCAAACTAATGAAAAAACATGATTACTCAGACAAAAGGTTCAATTAATTAAAACTGATGGCCATAACATAATTTTTTTTACGTCACACATTTTTTTGAGAGGCTCTGTTAAGTAACGAAGAGGATGTCATTAATAGAAAACTTAATACTTCAGAGTGGGGAAAAACTCCTCCACAACCAGCAGTTCTCCCCGGTTTGTAACTCTGCATGAGGGGTGTTATACAGTGGGTGAAACTCCATCCTGTGCCATGAAACCATTGTAATACATTAACACGGGTGCCAAAGAGCTCGCTGCATCCATGCTGGTTCTACTATGAGCTAGACCCAGGTAACTCTAACAGAATTAGAGCATCCCAAGAGCTGTCTGTCATTGTGTTAAGTAATGTTAACAGTCGGTCCATTTTGTTAACAGACTTAAGGTTAGTGCTGAACCAACGTGTGAGTTTGTGTACTACTGACAGCTAATAATGGTGACATTCAGCATGCATTAGAGTCTTTCTTATGTTACATTACCCCCTGCGTGCACAGAGATGAATAAGGAATCTAAATCAAGAGCAAATCAATATAATTCCATCAGAGTAGCAGTGAGGGATAAAGTACTACATGGTTGTTTGCAATTGATGATAGATGCTGCTTATAACCTAAACTGGAATTACGTCAATTGAGGACAAAGTAGGTCATGCAGACAGTGACTGCTGTGGCTATTCATCACCTGGACGCAGCTCTAGGGATGTAGCATAGTAGTAGCCTTTGTTTACAACAGCCATCTGTTGAGCTATAAATGGATAGTTTTTACAGTATGTGTGCACATTTGCAGAAGTTACCATCCATTTTCTTCAAAACAGCTTATGAAAAGTTCCAAGTATTTGTGAAATTGATTGCAAATTTTTATTTAATACTCCTATCTTCACCACAATAACTTATCCCCTGTTAATGTTGATATCACAAGGTAATGTAGACCAACAATAAATACTCAAAGAGCTACTTATTTTTTATTTCTTATTCATATATTGTATATATGAATACATACATTCTGTCTTAGTTTCTTAATTGAGGTATTTGGCCACAGGTGCATAACACCTACAGTGTTATGTCAACCATAGCTTAAAAGTTTTTCCTCAAGTACAAGCTGCTATTTCATTCATGAGAATCTTCTCAGGAGCTATCTATAATGAATGCTGAAGCCATGGCCTTTTTGCTATGAGGTTTTGACTTGAAAGAAGGCTACCTCTAAACCAATGTAAGATTGATATGAAAAGACATTTGGAGTGCCTTCAAAGAAAACCTTGCATCCTATTTATTACATCTGTGCACACAGATTTACTTCCAACCTTGACTTCAAAGTTTACGGATTAACATTTGAGGGCACCTGGTAGGATCAAACTTGTTACTCTGAATTGTTCCATAGTTGTAAGTAAGTTGAAATAAGCAAAACCTTGTATTGTATGGTATTGCCGGTACACAATGAATGTTTCAAATAAAATGTAAATTCCTAAATGATCTCAATTCTTCAAATACAATGATTAGAATTCATGGTCAGAATATGTAACTTAAAGGCAATTTGTTGTATTTCTAAAGTGAATTATGTCATTCTCCTGATTGTTTAAGTGTTTGGTAGGGTTCATCCTCTAGTGACCAAGAGTATATGTACCAGATTTCTGTGCATTCCATCTAATAGATGTTGAGATATTGCTGTCTTGACCAAAGTAGTCAACCAAACGACACTGTCATCTCTAGAGTCAGTCTGAACTTAAGGTCTGTTTATTGTAGTATTTCCAGAGCTCTCAGCCACATAAACATTCATCAGCAGATGGAGTTTGCACAGTTGTCATGGATATGGTTCAGTTGTTGAGCTAAGTATGGACATTTGATATGTCGTGTGGCCCCCTGGTGTGTGCCAGTGCAAGTTGGTAGAATAGACAGTGCCACACTTTAGCATTATGAGCCTATTCAAGGATGATATGCAACTTAATTACTACCTTTGAATCTGATTGTCACAGTAATGAGTGTGACCTCTTGGAGGTTTATTATTGACCGTGATTGTGATCCAGAGCTGGACAAAGTACACAACTCCATTACTTGAGTCAAAGTATAGATCCTCCTGGTCAAGTATTACTCCAATGCAAGTGAAAGTTGTTCAGACAAATCTTTACTTGAGACAAAGTACTGGAGTACTTGCTGTTAAAAATACTTAAGTATTCAAAAGTACATTTTTTATGTTGTTGTTCCATATTTACAGAACCTAATGACTCTGAAACAACCTACTCACTGACTGTAGAACCTGTAGAATAAAAATCGTAGAATATGATGCAAATGGCCATAAAAACACAATTTGGAATTGCTGTAGATACAGCTTCCACAGGAAAAAAAACCAAACAGAAAACAACCTAACCTGATTACACACCTCTATCTTCTAATGTAGCCATTGTTAGGACACTGCCAAGTTCAAACTGAGCTGTTCAAAAATGCAGCAGCAAGACATGACCGACAGTGGAGGAGTTGGCTGTGTTGGCAGTTTTTCTCCTGTGATGATCACAGGGTATGGTCTATCAGACTCCAGGAAATCCATCCACAGACTAAAAGGAACTTCAAAGGAACGGGTACTTTACAGAAATGTAGTGGAGTCAAAAGTACAATATTTGTCTTTTAGTCATAAAAGTCATAGGTTTCCAATAAAATATAATATATATATATATAATGAGGCAGAAATGTGGTATGCCACCTCATAAACACCACTTAACTTCTTGTAAAGATAAGCGTTATATTCAATAACATAATAACACAAACAAGGAAATAGAAACACAAAAAACTTGTCAACTCTTCTGCCCACCCCTATGTTGATGTGTGATACAGAAAATCAATCTGAAGCAGGTTTCCAATATGATCGTCTTTCATTCTGCCTGCCCTGAGTTGTGGGCAAGGGCAGGTATTTCAGGAGAGTCATACTTCTTTCTGTCTTCTCCATTAATGAGACAAACGAGCAGACTCCGCTTCTGCTTGACCATGCATGCTTAAGTAGGTGGCAAAGAAGGAACAGGAAGCAGAGCCTTTGAAAATAAAAACATGTCTTTGTTGTTTCATGGTATTATTTCTATGAATTCTTGTTTTTCAGTGGTTTTCTGTAGTATCAAGGACATTTGTGCCAGGAGAGTTCAATGAGAGCAAAGAGTAAAACACTCATTAATATGTTGTAACTGCAACTGTAACCTCACCTGATCTATTTCTGTTCAGGTGGGGGTGGTTGACTGTAGTCCAGCACTGTGAATAAGATTTTCTTTGTTATCTGTATGGATAATTAGATTAGAGGCGGGTTGGAAGGTCAGGATGGTGGATGGGTGTATATATAATCTTCATGTGGGAGTCACTCGTGTCCTGTTACAATCCAGCAGTCATTGTTCACTTTATCACTTACAGCTCTGTGGAAGGACACCATTTGTAGGTCTGTCACTTCACCACTTTGGTCCACACTGACATATCACAATAACTATTGATTGGATTGCTATAAAAAGTAGCATGCATGAGATCTTGATATACTTGTCACACGAAAAAATGATTGAATGTTTATTATGAAAGGATCTTGGACATAGAGCAGGTTATCATTCGAGCCAAACATTGCACCAGGTGTGCTCACTGATTTCTGTTTCTTTCTTGATAAGCAGTGAGAACTTACACTACACTTAACACTACTGTACAACAAAGCCCAGCAGTCCCACACTAGCTTTAGAATTGACAATACAAATTGTTGGCAAAGTAGGATGTACCTTTTCCAGTTTACTAATCTGGGATAAATAAGCAGAAGTAAATGAGTGTCATTACTGTGATGGCACCTCATTTGTAAAAACCAAAAAATGTTTAATGCATGAAAAGGATAATACTTTTCTTATGTGCAGAGGAGCCTGAAGATTCTGCTTCACACTTGAATGTAGTTAAAAAATTATGGTGAAATATCCGCTGCATTTAAGTTTGATATTTGAAAAGCTTTACTCTTTCAAGCAAATGGAACAAATTTAATTTATTTGGCTGTGGTGTTATCAGCAGCCCCAACAATAAGTTCGCAAATTTGTTGGCTGGTAATAATAAAGAAGTGCATGCAGACTTGTACTACAGTTATTAAACACACTTTCATGAGGATTTCATGGAGGGGATCAGTGATAAAGAAAAGTGATATAATAGTTTAATGAAGGTCTACAAACTTTTCATCACAGACTGCTTTTTCTGGCTTTTAGGAAACCATGGGTGTTGTTGTCCCATAAAGTACTTTTAACTGTACACAAACCATGCAAGAAATATTGCTTGGTGTATGAATTATCATATCTTCAATGTCTTCAAGTCTATTCTCTTAATTTTTTCAAAAAATTTCAAAAAAATTACATTCATTGGTCACACAACCATTGGTAGTGAAATTTTTCTGTGTGAAACTGCATCGCTTCATAGAGACATAATAATTATAATTGCTGTGAGCCTCTTCATTAGAATGACGAATTTTAGCAAGAACATGCAACAGCCAGTTCTGCTCTTGTACAAATGTGAGCTACAAACATGCTAAGCATGACAAAAGGCATGACTATGCCTTCGACCAAATGACAGCCTCCAGTCACAAGTGGAGAAACACATCTTTTTTTTTCTTTTTTTTTTTTCTCTATGAACAACGGTGGGTTACATGAAATCAACCAAAGGTAATTTTACACACCACTGATACAAAACATGTTTTAGCCATTTCACACAGAATTAGACAAGCTGTGGTGTTAGCAAGGAAAATTGGATTATGGGGGCTATATTTTAATCTCATGTGTCAACAGGTTAAAATACCTTGTAGAAAGACAGGGAAAGAGCATAATAACATGCAGACCCCAAGAAAATCAGTCAAGAATGCAACATATTAATGGAGTTTGGGACATTAAGTAATGAAAATGACTTGACATAAAACATTTTCTGAGGATTAGGTCAGTATAAGGTCACATAGGATTGAAAAACTCTTTCTTTCATGCAGTTTTTCTTACAAGCAATATGTTCAAGTCCTGGTTCTTCCATGTAATTAAATTACATTTTAATGGTATATCATACTAATGTATTTAGGACATCAAATGAATAAAGGAAAACAAGTCTCATCAATAGAAATTACAAAATGAAAATTTAAATTAATAGGAACACTTTTAAGATGTTCAAGAACATCTTTTGTTGGCTCAGTGGGTGTTTAAAATTGATAATTTAGGCTGAAGATGTGTTGATGTATTTCACATTTTGAGGGCATACCAATATGCAACCATGTAATAGATCGCATTTGAATTTGCATAAATAAATCAAGATAGTTTGGCCACCACTTTCAGATGGGATAGGTGAAATAGGGATGGCACGCGATAATCTGCTGCATAATCACTGAAGGAATTTTCTTCCCCTTTAGCATTGTTTTGTTATTTTGTAGACCCACACACACTAACACTCCCTGAGTTCAGGTCATGAAGACTTTATTTTGTTAAACAGTGGTTCACTGATTAGCCTCTGTTATGACTGTGAGTGTCTAGATGGAGAAGTCTTTATCCTCTGTAGCTAGGGTACCCAATGTCTTACAAATAAGGGTGCAAGGAAAAGCATAACTTAAAGAGAACTGTCCAAATTCAGTTCCAGTCAAGAGAAGTAGGCAAAGGGACAGACACATAATAATAATGATAATAATAATAATAATAATAATAATAATAACAAACTAGTGACCAAAAGAGTCTTCACACATATAGGTTAAGACTGCAATTTATCCTTAATTGGATAAGATATGGTAGAGTATTGTAACCATGTGATACCAAGGAATATGGAGACACTGTAGAACCATACATCTTTGGAAATTGGTGAAGCACAACTCTGAGTCTCTTGCGGGCTGTGTTTTTTTCCTTGGTGTGCATCAAGCTTTCATTAAATACTTCTGCCTGAGAGATCGGAACTCCCATGTTTGTCTTTTTCTCTGGCTCACAAGATTCCAACCACAATTACCATACATTTGACTACAGCTCATGCTCTATAGCACTAACAACAAGAGTGCTTTTGGACGAGGATACAGACATGGGGTTGGTAAGAACAAGTGGATTTTCATTGGTGGCAAAAGTGAACTTTTATTGGGGAGAATCTTTCCTCATTGTTGTCAACAATACAACTAAATATCATCACTGACTTATTCTCATATCAGCTGCCTATCTGGCAATTGAACAAGCCATTGGGTTCCTCTATTGTGGGGAGTTGTATGACAAAAGATATTTTTCTGCTTTGGGGAGCAGAGATTGGGGAAACTCTGTTAGGGGCCACAACCTGTGCTCAAAGATCTAGGTTTACAGTGGCTTCATTTAATTTTCAAATGAAACTTGATGCACACAGTGAGTTACAATATGAATAGCATGTGTACCTGCCATTTCGTCAGTTTCTACAGTGCCTGATATAATGGCAGGCACTCAGGTCTATTTTCTGGTGTTTATTTGCAATCATTGTTTGCTATTCTATTTGTTGATTTGGAAGGTTACAGAAGCTGAAAAACTGAAAATATTCAATAGTTCAATAGTCTTCTGCTTAAACTGTTTTCAGTTCTGCACTTACGGTGACCTTGTCTGATGTGTGCTAGACCCACACTGTCTTCATTTCTGTTTGTACTTTGTATCACTTCTGCTGGATTCCTGAATTATTAAGTGCCCGCTGCTGTGAAATGGAGGATGTTTCAATCACATAAGTACAAAATGCAAGAACTGACAGATTAGAGCACGAAAGAAGACTTCCTGTCGTCTGGAAAATGTTTCCTCTGCTTTAATGCCCTTTGATAATGAATGAGATAAAAACCCACTGAACTTGTTTTGTAAGTGCTGATCATATTTTGTCTTTTACTTTATATTTTACTTTTGACATCTGATTTAATACAGCTAACTCTAAACATTTAGTGTAGAGAGGTAGTTGAACACAGTATTGTTCTTCTCTTCTGTTTGCGTCTAAGGCTATCTTGGTGAAAATATTTACAAAATAAAATTTCCTATGTTTTAGAGACTGTTTTTGTGCCCAGTGCGAGACTAAATCTGTGGAATGCATGTGTTTGAGTGTGTTTATGCCTTGCATCTGTACATATAAACTTGTGTGTTTATGCACACTTCAAGAAATCCTCAGTCTTAAGTTGCACACCTAGACCAAATGTTGATTGCAAGTTAAACTGGGAAAACAAAAACATTATTAACAGCTGGATTACCTGGGGAATCGACACTGACGCCTGCCATCCTTGATCTCAAACATGTGTTCCCACCATAGTCCGTCTGGTCTCCTTGAACAAGAGAGACTCCACTGTCCTATCAGGTGTTGAGATGTTCTGCCTAGCTCTGGAAAAACTCTTTAACACCAAAAGTCAATTAGAATCACAGCCTCTGAATATTAGCTTTGTTCGCACCTCTGTACCTCTGCTCCTTCTTATCCAATTCATCTGTCACTGCTTGTGGTTTGTAAGATAGCAGTAATGTCTAAAACAGGTTGTGTAGCTTTTTTAAAGCCATCATATATTCTAAACTCATAACAATAAATAAACTGTATGAAGTCAATCTGATTTCATCAGTGCCTGTCCTTCACCTTATTGTCCACACATTCCCTCAATCATTGTTTTGCCAAGTTTGGCATGGGTTTAATAGAAATACTGTAGCTCTCAACTCCTGATCAACATTATAGTGTCTCTGTATCTGTATTTGATATATCAAAAAAACCCAGATACCACTTACAATTTGCACCTTTTAAATTTACATAACAGCCAATTACGGTCAAAATGTTGTTTGTGGACTAAATACAATGCTAAAACAATGGGGAAGATAAAATCAGATAACATCGGATAAAATCAGCAAATCAGCAAGGTACATTTCTTTTACACAGCAGGACTCCTAAATGTCATTGGAGCCATTGTTGGATAGTTGCATTCATTTAATTCATAATACTGTCTTCTGAAGATCACTTTATTTATCAAAAGAGAAAACATGCCTACTCCATTAACAACCAGGTTATGTGTAATGCTCAATGACTCATTACCACTGTAATCGCAAAATCCTCATTTAATTTCACTAAAAGGAGACTGTCTGGCGTAGTGTCAAACAGAAACCAGTGATACAGATAGGTTTTTGTGTGTAGTATGTGTGTTCCTCATCAGTACAGAAAAATCCTTGTCGTTATATCGAACTACGACGCAGAAAATGATGAAAGTGCATTTCCTTTTCAAGATGTGTACATATATATAACAAGCTGCTGAAGACTGCTGCTGTCCGCAGTGCCAGGGAGCACCATCCTGACATGTGTCGCATACACCGCAAACTGCGCTATTGTGCCATTTTAAATCACCATGAGGGAAATTCCTTTCACTGCGAGAGCCCTAGTTCCCAGTAACAGTAAAATAAATTAAAAAAAAAAAAAAAAAATGTAACTAAGAACCACATGTGTGAGCTGCATCTGATTTCATGCTTTGAAATTTTGAAGCTTTGAAGTGTTTTGGTTTTATTATTATTATTGTTATTATTATTGTATAATATATGAAGACAGATCTTTCTCTTGAGCACCACAGCCACTGAATGCTGATGGATTGAGTTTAAATACACATACATAAGGAAACCCCCCCCCCCCCCCCCCCCCCCACACACACACACACACACACACACACACACACACACACACACACCCCTAATTCCAACTTTTATGGTGTCCAGTTTGTTGCATGCGTTTGGGTGCCTGTCCTCTGGTGTAGACCATCTGCTCTTTCCTATTTATTGCTTCTATCCCCAGTTGTGTTCTATCCTTATGGTGGTCTTCCACCCCCATGCCAAAGCAGACACCAATTAGAGAGTTATGCATTAGACTTTTCACTTCTCTCTGGCACTCATTATGTCATATTCAGTTAGAGTTTGCTTTACTATCCTCCTCTCCTTGGAGCACTTTAAAGTCTTCCAAACACCCACAGATTCCTGCAAAATGGAGCTAAGTGAACAACAAACCATATGCTATTTCAGTGTTTTTGTCTCTTTGAGATTTCTTATGACATGGATAAACTATGATTATGTAGATAATATTTGGAGTCGCTATTAATTACATAAATTCTCTGATGCTACAGACTCAAAAGAAATTGTGTTTTTGAATTCATGTTGTGCAGAGATCTTACCAGCACATTAAAAGGTTTCTTTTAAGAAAGCAGTTGCCATCTCACAGCCTACATATACTGTATGAATGGATATACACAGATCTTTGTATAGATTTGTTTTGCATTGGTAATGGATTTGTTGACCACCAGCCAACCATGGAAGGGGACACTCAGGCATTTGCCCAGCTGTTCCCTAAAGAAAATGTGCCCCAATATTTGACACATGCCAACATCTGTTGTCACTGCTTTTGTCGCACTATAGGCACTCTGCCCTGTCAACCTTGTTTCCTATGAATTAAGTTAACTATGCTGCATGAGCAATATATAATTTGAGGAATTTCAGGAAATTGTAATGTCATACAATTTTTCAACTTACCTGACAAATGTTTATGTTAAATGTTTCTGCAAAACATTTTCTATCAGTGTTATTCGGTGAGTTCCTTATAGTTCCTTCATTAGGTCCATTAGGTTCAATAAGGACACTTCCTCAAGTGTTACATAAATGTCAAAAAAACTTTCACACTGACTTTTTAGGATGATAATGCTCTTTCTGAATGCACAGAGGCAAACAGGCAGCCATCTAAGTTAAAATTATGAACAAACACTAATTTAACTATCACCACTCATATCATTGTGTTGTTCTTGTCCATAGGGAATACATCATTAAAACATTCATAGTGTAGGTTGTAAGTATGTAAACCCCTAGTCTAATGAAGGCATCAAAAGCTAATTGGAGTCAGGAATTAGCAAACCTAGAGTCTAATCAATGAATCTGATTAGAAGTGTGGATTACAGTTAGTTTGACTTATTAAGAATACTCAAGCATTTTGAGTTTGCTATTCAAAAGAAATATCAACTGAAGACTTAGGATCAAGAATTAGGTACCCAGCTAAGATGACCCCAAAGGCTGAATGCAAAAGCACAATGTGGTAAAAACGAAGCTCAGAGTAACAACTAAAGGCTTAAAGGAATCATTGGAGCTGATTAATATCTCTGTTCATGAGTCTATGTAATGCAAATCATTGAACAGGCAAGGTGACCATGACAGGACGCTAGAGGAAGTCAGTGCTCTCCCCAGAAAAAAAACAAAAAAAAACATCTATGTCTGAAGTATGCCAAATAGCACCATGACACTCCACAATTCTGCTGGGAAAATGTTTTGTGGAGCGATGAAACTAAGAATTTTTTGGGAAGAACACACAGCGCTACTTTAATGGTGTAAAAAAGGCTCAAAATATCAACATGACAACATCATCCCAGTGGTGAAGTAGGGTGGCGGGAGCATCATGATTTGGGGGTGCTTTGCTGCTTCTGGGCCTAGACAGTTCACCTTCATCAAGGGGAAAAAAGAATTTCCAAGTTTATCAAGGTGTCTTATAGGATAATGTCAGGGTGGCTGTCAGCCAACTACAGCTCAGTAGAAGTTTGGTGATGCAACAGGACCCTAAACATCAAAGTAAATCTACGACAGAATGACTTCAAACAAAGTAAATCCACCTTTGGAGTGGCCCAGTAAGAGCTAGACCTTAATCCAGTAGAAATGATGTGGATGCTCTCAAGAGAGGTGCACATATCAACATCGTAATAATGTAGCTGAGCTGAAGCAGTGTTGTGAGGAAGGACAGACACTTTTTCCACCAGCACTGAGAATGTTTAATGGCTGTGTTAAATAAAGAAACAAACTATTATAAATGTTTGTGTGTTATTAGTCTGACTCACCAGATGTAGGCTTTGGGTATAAAGCCTGCCACTGAGCGCCCATTTCAGGCGGCATTCTTTTCCCTTTCTGCTTCCCCTGCTGGTGATCATTTTTAAAATCCCCTTTGCAATGCAGAACTACCTCTGAGCTAGCAACTTACATGCTGAAAATTGCAAGTTTTGATGACAATTTGGCTTGTGCAATGATGGAGTCGACATACATTTTTTGTGGCTTTTTCTTTGCTGGGAATTAGCTGTTCCACCAAAAACAAAAACCATGTATGAAAAATGTGTACATTATGCCATCTCAGGAAATGATGAAGCCTTATTAAGTCCTTTTCATCTCTCAAAAGCCACATTAAATAACTGTCACATGACTCTGTGGGTTGTTTTAAAACATATCAAGAGCCTATGTGTGGTTATGATTGGTAAAATATTAAACCATGTGAACGGTAACTAAACAATCAATACTCAATTGAATTAAAAAATAAAACTATAAGCATTTCATGTAGCCTATTTAGCCATCACACTTGCAAACTGTCCACTTACAAGAGTAGTTCATTGTAGGGTAGTTTTGACAACTAGAGTGGGGAGATCAACTAATGCAAGCAGGCCTTAAATAACCAATTAGAAGTAAACGCCTTTTAGAAATTAAGCAAGTGGCTAATGGATCAGTGCAGACTCTCCACACAAAAATAATAACATGCTTGGTTGGTTACGTGCAATGTTCTCCACATTTAATTAAATATATGGATCATCTTCCTTGAACAAATGTTATATGATCACTTTCATTTCCTATTGGTTCATAAAGAAACTCATGTTTCCCAGAGAATGATGCTCAGTGACTTTGGTGGTATCCACCAGCAGATAGACAATTTTGATTTTTAATGACATATCTCAACAGGGCTCCAGAGATTTTTTTTTTTTTTTTTTTTTTTTTTTTTTTACCACTGTGCCGGAAAACAATTTCAAACTCCCAAATTGAATGCAAACCATCTCAAATCAAAGTGTTGTTTCTTTACTTTGTTGCTAACAGACAGACTGATTGACTTGCTTTATAATTTACTGCCTCTCTACTGTCCCTTTTCTGCTCCTCATAACCAATATTAGTGTCTGTATGTTGTAGAGCAACATATGAAAGAGAACAACTGGCACACTAAACTGTGGTTCTTTTTTCACTTTCCTCTGTATAAGTTAGTGGCCATAAAAAGTATCTGCTTAGAATTTAGACTGGACAGTACAGCAGTAAGCAGTTTTTTGCCTTGACTGGATCTTTCTGCGATAAAACTCTGTAGATCTGAGTTAATCACACAGATTTTGAGTATTGTAACTAGTGTATTGGAATTTCTGGTGAAACCAGAGCACAGTGCAAAGCTATACAACATTGTCCTGCAAAACAAACTCAAACTAATTCCTGTTTTCTTCTTCTTACTGCGTATTTTGTACTGGAGTCACTGGGAGCTGTGGTCTTGAACCCACTGTGCTGCTCTGTTACTTGTGTCTGTTGTCTGGAGAGTTACTGCTGCTAGACTATTGGAAGCAACTGGATTTCTCTAGATTTTAACTTTTTTTTCTCTAAGCTTTTTTAGAAAGTTTTATTGTTTATTTAATTCACTTATTTAACTGTTTATTTAACATTGATGTAAATAGGTCAGCAGCAGTCCAGTGCTGCCCCAGTGTTTAAACAATGATAAAGATACAAACACATAAATGGTAAGTGGGTGGATGGAGTTGCAGGACCAAACCAAGGGGGGGACAGACATGAGGGACATGACTGCCACACAGACCCACAGTGTGCTGCATAGTTGTATTTCCCAAATACACCACAGTAATGTTACTGCTGGGAGGCGTTCCTTTTATGCATTTGCTGTGACATCTCTCGTCTGCAGTCCCAGACTGCTCCTTCTCCTTCTCCTGGCAATCCCTAAATTGGCACTATCCCCATGCCATACTGCAGGGATACCACAAGTAAGGTTAGCTAAAAGGTAACGTTATCAAGCAGCTGGTGTTTCAATTACATGCTTAATAAAAATACATTGATTAAGATTTGTAATTCAGTTACCTCAGACTCGGGTTTATAAGCCTCTTGGTGGTTACTGTGTTTTGTTTAACTTGCTCAACATATTTGTGTGGTCCTGCCAGGAAACTGTTACTGAGTGCATAGAAGGACTGGTGTTATGAGTTTTGAGTGATAGTAACTATAGAAACAGCATGAGAACATGCGCTCCATTGCAGTCACTAGTCAGTGCTCAACTCCATTTGGTGCTTGCCAGACAATACCAAAAGTACAAGCTAAACAAAATAATAAAATAAGTAAATGAAAAATTATATATATCCCTTTGTCCCAGAGGCGTCCTGGGGAAGATCTCTCTTCATCTCGAACATATGTCTATGGAATGACGGGACACTGTTAAGGTACTTTTCCACTGGATAAAAAAAATGGCCAACATCTGCCTTTTATTTGCAATGAAAAAGGGTACAATTGGCATTCACACCCAGGTTAAATTACTCTGCAATAGACATGGGTATTTATGTGCTCTGGCTCTGATCAGCATTGATCTGAACATAACACCCAGGTGAATGCGCAAACATTTGCCCCTTTTTCAGGCTGTGAGGTTTTTCAAAGCTCAAACATTGCAAAAAACGACCTGTTGCCCAACATGGTTCTGTTACATAAGAGACATCGCTGGTATACTGCACTTGAGAAGGAAAGAGTGAGCTGCAGCTCCACAATAAGTTTTAAAAATGCACCAATCGAAGTGTCTCACACAGAGGCTCCGACACGTACAGGAGCGCCAACTCGGAGATAAGACACAACAGATCCGTTTGACCAGTTTGCACAACTCTGCTTGCTCTGTAACTGCTTGTGATGACATTGTCTGTGTCCTCTCCGGCAAACTCAACTGACAGTGTAAAATGAGTCAATAGCCTTTTTTAGTGGGTTTACCTGGGTTTGAAAAACCTGCTTAGACCCGCTACTCTTGATGTAAAAAAGGTATCAGTCTTGAGCCCTGCCTCAACAACAATTTGGTAAATTCCCATGATTTTTGGTACATATACCCAGGTATTCATGGATCCTAGGCAATGTATCCTAATGCGTTACCATCACTTCTCCTCAAGTGCCACTGTGAGGTTCACACCACTTTAACTACACATGGCAGCCTGATATTCCCTAAACAACAGATTAGTAGATAAAAATACATATATGTTAATAGTGTGTGCTGACAAGATAACTTGAGTAATCCAATTGGTTCCCTGGCAGTTTTATCAGAATAAAGCCCCTTCAAACAGCTGTGTGTCTATATCTGTCCCATGAGTAACTGATAGGAAGAGAGAAACTCCATAGAAAAGGAGACCTTGATAGAATATCTTATTTTCTTGTTAGCACAGTGCATGTACGTGCATGTGCAGTGTGTGGAAGTAAATGTACAATTATTCAGACACAAACAGTCTTTACATATAAACTGTATGTGGTGTGTGAATGTGTACATCCACGTGAGTTTATATGCACACATCAGAGCTGCCATGGCCAGACATTACCTTCTTCTGACAATGCAATTAAAGCTGTGGTGCTGCATGTAACCTTCTATTTACTGTCCAGAGAGACCAATAAATTGCCCCCATATTTGTCACAATAAAGGAGCCATCAAACTCAAGGAAGAAGGTATGTGTGTATGAATCTTGATGCTGAGCAGCTGTCCAATTAAAGTGGTAAGGTGGAAATGCACCCAAGGCCCTAGCATGCCACCATCTCTGGGTGAGGATAACATATTGTACCCTGAAATGACACCTAGACTGTAGTCCAGGAGCAAGGTTGCATATGTGCTAATTCTCTGTGAAACCTTAGCTGCATACTTTTAATTAAATCTCCAGCTGTATGTGTATGTTAACAGTATTTGAATAAAGTTTCTATTGAACCCTCACTAATATACACAAAGACAACAAGGGTCTTGCCCAGCTTGTGCGATATATTTCCAAGTAGAACGAAAGGCATATATGTGCATGTTGTAGACCTGTTGATGATTACTTATATATATATATATTATATATATAATATAATTGTCATGACAATACAGGACAGAGCAGCTCTTCTGTGTAAAGGGAGAAACACTGTTAAACTTAGATGAAAGATTGATACGAATGCTTTCGGTGTAGATGAAGAGTAACTTCACCATAAAACTGCCTAGGTAGCTTCACAAATTATGTTACAAAAATAAGAATGAAGAATTAAAAATGGTGGACTACCGCAAGCCAAGCAGAGAATGATTTAGAATTATTGTGTGTTATGATAACATTGACTTACTGCACTTTTAATTTGTCATTCATATGCTCATCCAAGGGGTGTGCCGTGTTGATGTGTCAGTTTTGTCCTGATTGAAATATGTCAACAATTATTGTAATATATTTCGATGAAATTTTGGACTGACATCAATGGTCCTCAGAAGATGAATCCAACTGACTTTGTGATCACTTGACTTCTCATCCAGCACCACCACCAGGTCAAACGTTTTACCTAATCAGTAAGCTATGTCAACATCTACAAGATGGAATAATACAATTTTTGGACAGGCATTTGTGGTTCCCAGATGACCAATCGTGATTCCCTGATTTTCCTTTAGCGCATCCATGAGGTTGGCTTTTAGTGAAATATCTTGACAACTATTGGATTGATTGCCATGACATCTGGTACAGACATTGGTATGCTTGTTACAGTATATACTTTTCATTCAGTCAATTATTTATTTATTTGAATAAAGTAAAGTAAACTTCTACCCTGGTGTTTTTATTATTATTATTATTATTATTATTATTATTATTGTTGTTATGTTTGGTGCTTGATGCACCTGTAACATAATAATGGGTCCAGAATCCAAACCTAGTCTAAAACCTTTATCTTGAGATTATTGAAGTAATTTATGTGTTTTCATGTGAGGTAGTTTTGGAACTTTCCCAATTGGGTGAGTTAGCTGGTACTGGATAGACTTTATTATTGTTGTGTGGTAGTCCTGGGGAGGCTGTTTGTGTATTCAGATACATTAGTAATCTGGTAAAGTAAGGAAGGGAGCCTTGTCTGGTAAGTAGGGAACTGGTTAAGTTCTAGAGTAGGAGTTTAGAGAACTCCTGTCTTAGGGGTAGAATGTTGTAACACATGTTGACCTCTGTATAGCCTGCTTTATGTGTGGACTTTCGTTTAAAAGCATTTAGAGTGTAGTGTTGTGCATTTAAATTAGAGCTGTGTTTCATTTGTTCAATGCTTGTAATTGAAAGTGAGGCTTGTAGTAATGTAGCCATTTTAGTTTATGCTCACATTTGCTTGTATGACCTTTGTGATTGTATAGCTCTGTTTGTGTGTCATACTTGTACTAAGGGTACTTTGATTTTTGGATGATAGTTGGAATAGTTAGCTGTACCTTGTTCAGGGGCCTATTGTTATAACATGTGCAACGTTTTATCATTCAGTGTAACCATTTGGATTTTACGGCAGTTGGTAGCACACTGCACTGCACTGTATGATAAGCAACTCAGTAACAATTACTTTGCATTGAGAATGATATTCACTCTGCAGCAGACCAGTATTATGTTGGTGTTCAGGGCAATTTGATAAAACAGGAATTACATGCAAAAATCATAAAAAGCTAGGTTGAACAGGGTATATCACGTAAAAAAAAAATGAGTTGCCTAATAAACAGACTAATGCATCCTACATCCTACCTGAACTTACCAAGTTGTTGCTCCCTTTGCGCATGCTGATCATAGGATACCAACCTTGACTCATGGTAATACTATGTCTTTCCATTTGCATACTAATAAGACATCAAATACTAAAACACTTCTTCCGGCCATGTTTGAATTTGGATATTGTTGAGTATTGCTTGTCATGTATGTCAACTAGCTGGTAAGCCTTATCAGGTGACTCCTCTAGCCCTGCTACAGCCTATTCTTATGATAGGAGAACCATTTGATAGACTTATTGTAGCCTGTATAGGCCCATTACCCAAGTCAAATTCTGGTTATCTGTATCATATGTGCCACCACTTATTACCTTGAGGCAATGCCCCGGCACTTCCTCAAAGCTAAAGCAAATTATTGAAATTTCTGCACTACTTTTGGGTTGCCAAAAGTTATCCAAACAGATAAGGGGACTAATTTCTTGTCCAAAGTATTCAATCAAGTGCTTGAGGTCACGACTGTGAAGAATCAGGTTTCTGGTTCTTACAACCATGAGAGCTAAGGAGCCCTAGATATATTCCACCAAACCTTAATATCTATGCTGCGCACTTACTGCTTTGAGCATGGTCCAGAGTGGGATGAAGGCATACAGCTTTTGCTGTTTGCCCTTCATGAAACCATGTCATGGGGGCTCACTCCTGCTGAGTTGGTTTGTTTGGCCACACAGTCAGAGGTCCATTGAAATTGCTGCATGAGCAGTTGAGCAGACTGTCCACCTAATGTCATTGTGCTTAACTTTCTGAGTTCCTTTCAAAAGGCAGGCTCCATCATGCCTGTGAAGTAGCCGAACAGGGCCTGGTAAAGTCTCAGTCTAAGATGAAGCAGCAATTTGATAAAAATGCAGGGCTGCACTGCTTTCAGCCTCGGGACTCAATACTGGCTTCGTCTACCAATACCAGGATCAGTGTTGCATGCTAAGTTTGCTGGCTGTTATGAGATTGAGAAGAAACTAAGTGATATTATGTAATTTGCACTTCAGACAGAAAACATAAATCTTGTGTTTGTCATGTTAAAATGTTGAAATCGTATGCTGCAAGGGACAAAGTCCTTCCAGTGAAGTGAGTTGTGTTGCTGCAGTTTCTGTCGTTTGTTATTGTTAAGTTGATAATGACTTCACCAAGCAAGATGTACATGAGCTGCATTCCTGGATAGAAAACTCAAGAATTAGCAAACCTGGAGACTAATTCTTCTTGTCTTCCTGACTCTCAAAAAGGTGATGTTCTGAGGCTGATACATGGTCATCCTGATTTGTTCTTAGATGTCCCATGTGCACAGCGTGACATTGATGTAGGTGATAGTACCCCAATCAAACAGCATCCTTACTGTGTGAGCCCTATGAAATGTTTTAATGCAGGAGGTTGAGAACTTAAGTAAGCCGTGCAGTTCCCAGTAAAGCTCCTGGAGCTCTGGTACCACTGGTACTCTTGCTACCAAAAGCTGACTTAACACCTTGATTTTGCACTGACTATAAAGAAGTTAAAATTTCCACCAAGCAAATTCCTTTTCTTTTCCATGTGTTAGGGATTGGATTGACATTCCTTTAATATCATAGCATAATGCCCCTGCAACATTTCAGTAAGTTAAGTGCTGTCCGTTGTCGCTACCCGTGAAGCCTATTTGCATGATGTTGTAGTGTACTTGTGACTGGAAGAGTCATAAGGACATACTCCTAGATGCATTCCAGCGATTTATAGAGGCCTAACTGACCTTGAATCTGATACCTTAACTTACATCTCTGATCAAAATATTTGTTTCCAGTACTTTGGTTCACAGAGGCTCTAGTGAGTACAAGCAGTAGACTTTCAGTCTTGATAAAGACTCCATGTCCACCTCAAGGATGCAAGTGACAGAGGACAACTCATCATCAGTGATAAGTGTAAGGGAATTTAGATCTGTAATGCCAGACATTGTCAGCCCTTTCTGAATTCTATTACATCTGTCTGTCTGTTTGTCATTCTCTCACTAGCACTCCTTTTGGTTTTAGTTGAAAGAACAGCAAATTGGAGAGGCTGCAGTATGTTCAGCCAGAGGAGAGCCATTACAGACGAGAGACAGAGCAGACAAGGAAGCATGTGAATAGAGACAGTGGAATGATATTTGGACAGTTGTATAATTGACTCCTTATCCAATGCTCTTTGCACATCACAGGCTCTCCCTCTCTTTTGACTCTGTGACTTATCAGTTGTTCTCAAAATGTGGTAACCCAGGAAACAAACATAAATCTATCTCACAATGAAAATTTATGTTGACAACTGACTCACTTGTTCTTTCCTTCCCTTTCATTACGTTCTGTCACTGTCTTTCTCTCCTTGTTGCTTTTTCTCATATAACCTCATGACAACCCAGATTTTCTTTGTCTCTGATGTCAGTGTCACAAGTATAGTGACTGTGGCATGCTTCAGCTTACTATGGCATTAGCCACTCTAATTAATAGTTGGATAGTGTTTAAAAGTTAAGTGGCATAGATAGCCATTTGTCTCTCTGTGTTCGAAAATCTTAATGGTGTCAAAATTGAATTCCCTTGTCATATTGTCTATATAAAATCTAAATTAGGTTTGACAGTTAGATGATATGTTTATATACAGAGACTAAAGCAAAAGAGAGACTTGAAAACCATTCATCACGTTTGACTTCATGATATACAGTAAATTGATCGACAGTGTGAGTGCTGCACTCCCATTTGCCACTGAAAGTAGATGTGCGCAAACTGTGAAATTTACTTAGGAGCACATGTGCAAATAAAAAGTGTTACAAAATCAAACCCCAAGCAGCCTCTATATTTTTTTTGCAACAAAAAACGATGATGATGGTGCTGACCCAATTTTGCCTATAGAAAAAAATCTTGTGACCCACTTGTCAGTGCAAAAGGCCTTTTAGTCTGACCTGGACCACTGATTAAGCAGACATTAAAAAGTAAGAAGAACTACTTGATTATAGAGGTCAGCTTTTATCATACACAGGCTCTACTTGGGTGGCCTGCCTGGATAGACTCACTGTTTCAGCCTAGGTAAATCTTACCTAAGATGAACCTTATTTCCCTCTTTTAAAACTCACTAACTTTTTACTAGGGGCCTCTCTGTGCACAGCTGCCTAGCTGGTGTCTATGGATAGTCTCCATGTAAGGCATTTATGAGAGATCTATAAATTGTGGCTACAGAAAATAACCTACCATATTTTCCGGACTATAAGGCGCACTTAAAAGCCTTTAATTTTCTCAAAAAACAACAGTGCGCCTTATATATGGATTAATTCTGGTTGTGCTGACTGACCTCGAAGCAATTTTGTGTGGTACACGGCCCTCACGGCGCTCTGTCAAAATGTTTTAGTACGACTTTGGTAAACTACAAAGCCGCACCGCTTGCAGCATTACGGCTATCGTAGTCAGGAGCATCGACCATTCATTGACAGTGCGCATTATAATCCAGTGCGCCCTATAGTGCGGAAAATACGGTAGGTTACACCTTTCCTTTCTCATCTACATGAGTCTGCAAGCATATCAGTCACACATTCTGCCTATCACCATCACAAGTAAACGCTCAACCTGTGGGAACCACTGCCAAGGTATTCATACAGATTATAGTGGTTATAGTGTATTCAAAAACCTAGTGTACTACTACAATTTTCATCGAGCCCCTAGAGTTGCTCCTAAATTTTTCAACTTATGAGCCCATATGCTCATTGGAAAAAAGTGTGCATCAAGCCCTGTGATCCTTTCATACTCTTTAAAGAGTTTATATTGTTTGTTTCATGTCAATTTATTATTTTCTTCAGAGTGAAATAGTCATCATTGTTACTGATTTAATTATTACCATAAAGGCTACAACTGTGGCATGGTACACCTGAGCATCAGAGTGAATGAGTGTTGCATTATACTGGAGAACAGTGTATCAATAGGCATATCAAACATTATATTACATTTACTCATTTGGGAGATGCTTTTATCGAAAGTGACTTACAGGTGAAGGACAATAGTAAAGCTACGGTGCAGTGGGAAATTACTAGGTACAACATCTATTGTCTAATATCTAAGTGCTGGGAGATTACATAAGGAAGTGCATCAAAAAGTGCATAGTATCAATCAAACATACTTTATTCGTATAGCACTTTTCATACAATGAAATGTAGGACAAAGTGCTTTATATAGATGATGAACAATAAAACACTAAAGAACCCCCTCGAGGAAACACCATCAAGACATCAGGATGAGGAAACACTCGAGGTCAGATTCAAATGTTAAATTCAGCTTAAAATAAAGGAAATAAATAAAACACTGAAGAAAAATGGAGGAAATAACTAAAAGATGAATTTAAACAAAGTAAATAATAATAAGACATTGGTAAGATGGAGAAAATAAATAAGATAAATACTAAGAGATAATCCATCAGAATGAAATAATGTAACCCTAAAAGATCATTCAGTGAAAAGAAGATTAAATACATTGCAATAAGGCAAATAAAAGTAACTAAAGATAAAAATAAATAAATAACATCCCCTAAAATAGACTAAGATCTAGTTAAAAGCCAAATTAAAAAGGTATGTCTTAAGTTTGCTTTTAAAAGTATTAACATTCTGTGCAGCCCTCAGGTCTTCAGGCAGGCTGCTCCACAAACGTGGGCCATAATATTGAAAGGCTGCCTCACCATGGGTGTTTGTTCTAACTTTTGGGATGATTAAAAGGCCACCACGAGAAGACCTGAGGGTTCTCAAGGGCTCATAAGATGAAAACAAATCTGACGGATAAGTAGGACTAAGACCATGAAGAGCTTTGTAAACCATTCAGTCCTGAAGGACACAGGCAACCAATGCAGAGATTTTAATCACATTGTAAGTAAACTCAAAACCAGCACCTCAAAATGCTTTTTATGGAAATTACAAATTGAGATATTAACATTTGTAAGCGAAAGCCCAGTAACAAATGATCACTGTCTGGGGAAAACCATGTACCTCCAAAATGTTAGTGTAGCAGGAACTGAGAACACCAACCTTGTGTAATGTATTAACAAATCATTTTTGAGATTATCTACTGAGTTTTGAAAAGCTTTCATGAACCAAAGATGGTGAGAATATTTAGTTTTGGTTTTTATGTAAATTATACATGATTTACACTTGACCGTGAGATATCATGTAAATGTTACTGAATGAATTGTCTTTTTTCACAGACTGCTGACTAATGATGCCTGCCAAAATCTAAGTATGTTTACTGTAGAGGAATTCACCAGGCTTATGCTACACACACTGGAACTGCAAATTTTCGACATGCTGATGTATTCTTTTAAAGGATATTTTCTATATTTTGACAGCAGCAGTGCAGACAGACTACACTGTCTTTGCCATGTTTATTTCAGGTCATGACCATCTCTCAGTGTAATAGTAAAGACATCTACTGATTTTTTTTTTCTGTCCTGTCACTGCCCAATTTTCCAGTTGTAACGATGAGTCATTCTTTCCAAGTTGTTTAAATGCCACAGTGTTGTCACTGACTACGTTCCTGTGGGTTGTTGCATTTAACCCAACTATTCAGCAGCAAGCCAATTCATGGTTTCAGTTTGATTGATTTATTTCACACTGTGATTTCCAGAGTGTACTGATGCAGAGTTGATATATTTTTCCGTACTCAAGACACGGCATCTGTTGGAGACAAAATAACCTATAGTTTGTGACCACATGTGGATGGCATAGTCCTGTGCTTTGGATACCCACTATTTCCCCATATAAATGTAATGTGTAGGTGACAGGGTTGTGGTACGTGTACAGCCATGCTGAGCATGGATGATGGTCATCTGTAAATGTTTAAGAGCATGCCCACTCATGGTGTCGTAACAATGTTTATTCTACTTTCAAACCAAGACTAAGAAGAGGTTGGGAGCAGGTTGACCAAGATCTGAGGGATTGACTGGGGCAGCAGAGCAAGCTACATGGCTCAGGTTGAGATTGAAGAGAAACTGAGACAAATAATTGTGTTAACCTGACTTGAGCAGCAGCTCAGTAAAGGCAGGTTGCTGGACAGGTATAGGAGCTCCTTTTGAGAATTTTTTGAAAATTAGTTGAGTAGTTGCTGAATTGTCTTTTGTATTGTGTATTGTATTGTATTTTTTTGCAATTTTACTGGCTGCATGGAAACAAGCTAACTGTAATCTGACAAATGAGTGCAGTGGTAGGGGACCCCAGTATGAAACCAAAAAAATCTAAGATATAAATTTCTCCATTTTGGTTTCATATTTTTGTTTTTTTTTCACCTTAATGTTATGACCTTGGCTGCACCCTGATAATCACAAACATGAGAGGTGACAATGAATGGCCTTGTCAGAACACAAGGCTTCCTATGAATATGCTTAAATATGCTACAAAGTTTCTTTTGGTCCTTATGATTCTGGTTTTGTAGTTTTTAGGCCTGTTTTCCAAGACATGTACCAGGATGAAGATTGAGTGGCATTATGGTTGGAGCTCACCCTGTGCTTTGCCCTCTCTGTTAGCTAAACTAAAGAGTTTCCAACAGCCACACAAACAAATACAGGGGATGTATGTGGCATATAGGTTCAACTATGTTCAAGCCATCAGCATTCATCCCTTTCAGTAATATTAAAAACACAGACTGCAAACTGACTTGCAGTCTTTACCTTAAAAATAATTGTCTGCTTAAACAACATTATGTAAATTATTCTCTCCCTCCCAACTTAATGACCCTCATGGACACTGAGACATTACCACTGAAAATTGATTATAAAAATATATGTAAAAAATATTTTTTAGACTTCTGAAAATAGAAATTAATAACAATGTCTTTGTATATCTGTATAAGTATGTCTGTGTGTGTGCAGATGAGGCATACTGCACTATAACATGCTGTCAAACAGTGAGTTTATATAAAATAAATAGCATGTTGAAAAACTGATTTCTGTGTGAATAATGTAAAGAAGTGAATAGTTTTTTCAAGCTGCAAAGAACCAGTTGAGAAAAGAGTCAACATTTATGACCGCATCTTATTTCTTGGCACCATATTATAAGGAGAATTTTCACAGTCTCAGTCTATGATGTGTTTCTACTCTTCATATACAGACACTTTACCACTCAGAGATAGAAGCACAGCACTATTCTCAAACTATTTTTCTACACAACTGGGTAGGAATATACAAAGGTATCATCACTCCTGAGTACATGTAGGTTAAGGTCTAGACTTGCCCGTCTATGTGATTTATGAGAGGTTGAACATTTACACCTTGGCTTTCCCTTACTGTCTGACCAAGTCATTCATCAGACTCCATATAATGAATGGACTTGTTCTTTGCACTGGAGCTAACAAGACGGTGGGGTCCTTAGAGTTCAGTAAAACGAGATTACAACCACTGGTCAAGTCCAGGAAAAGGGAGCAACTCCTTCTGGAGTTGGAGCAGGAGCATTAGGCCACTGGGGGGTATGAGATTGGTGATGATGAAGGCAGCCTTACTGTGAGTTTCTGCTGTAGTCATAGTCATGAAATACTTGTGTTAGAAGAGAGAAATTCCATACCCTGTGACAGATAAATTGGCATGCAAAGAATGTCATAATGTGTTAAAAAATAACTGCAGTCTTCTACTTTATTGATTTCTGCAGGAAATATTACCTTTCACTGGGTCCCCTCCTCAGGGATGTCAGTGGTCATTGACTGTGGACCTGTTGCAAAAGCAGATAATCCTGCCTATTCTTCCTCCAGGGATGGTCCAGCTCAACATGTGTGGCCCCCAGTCATCAGTCCCAGCTGTTTGTCAGTAACTCTGCCTCTCATAAATTAATTTATGAAAAATAAGTAAGACAGAAAATATGCCAGTGTATTAGCATACAGTATAATTTCATATATACGCACCCACAAATGCAGGGCAAAATTAGCATTCATTTGCCCACTTAATAAGTGTAAATGCAATATTCACTATCCTTTTAGTTCTGTTTTGGTCTCCACCAAGTTCTGAGAAAAATATTTGTTTCTGTTGTTTCTGTTCTGTGTCTTATTTCTGTTTTTGATAAATTTCAGTCCTGCTGCAGGCTGACGAAGGTGGGCTTAACTGGTGCCGACAGATTGTTGGTGTTACTATTAGAAATGTGTATGAATGTAGAAAAGGAACGACTAATGCAAAGAAGCTATGCACTGTATCTGGCCTCTATTTATTTTTAACTTTTTTAAAATTTTGTCCAAATCTCAGCCAGTCATACAGGGATGCCCATTACTGCATCCCTTTAACAATGTATCCTTCCCCCTCCTCCCTCTGCTCTGTGGGGACACGATTAAGAAGACAGGTATCCATTACCTTGAAGCAGAGCAGTACACACTAGCTCCAGGCTTTATGTCACACTCTAATATATACAAAGCCCTGTGAATCCACCCTCTTGAAATCCCCCATGCCCTTTATCTGCCAATCCCATGACTTTCATTGGCTGACTTGAAGGATGATATCCCTAATGTTCATGACAAATTAATCCACAGGGGGAAAGCCAATGACAGTGAGCTGCCAGTGGGTCATCCCTTTGGCTAAGTCTGTCATTTCACATTTGCAGGGACTCATGTGCAGGACTGCATAACTAAGCAGCATATTTGTAGAACCTGAATGAATGGGTTCAGGGTGAGGATTCAGATCCTAAGAAAAGGAACTTAATTGGGCCTAGGTGTTTCGTTTCAGAAGCAATAAAGATTGCTCAATGAAACGCAGATGTGTACAAGTACAAGCTGTACAGGAGCACTGCGTGTAATACAAGCTCATGGTTGCTCCTGAAACTGAAGCTTCTGGGATAAACCAGATGTTACTTGCAATTATATACTGAAATTGACCAAATGTTTCAAGCACCCAAACAGAATAAGACTATGTAACCTAAATAATAGTGATTTAGAAATGCACTAATATAGCCTGTCGATCTTATAGTTTTGAAAGTTCTCATAAAATAATAACTGAATTATTCTGGCCACTTTGACACATGGAGCAAATCTATAGAAATAAAGTTAGCCAGGCACTGATATTGATCACGGTGCTCATTTTTCGTCAGCATTGATCCAACTGGTATGTTGAGTTATATGGTGAGTATTATTAGGAAGATTCTTATTGGAAGTCATCCTCTTTTTTTCTGGTTGGCTTGACAGAAAGATCAGTTCAAAAAAGTTTCTGCAAATTTGTATTACAGAGAATTTAACTGTACATTGTGCAATATAACCATTGCAAAGCTATGGCCCACACATGTATTCATATTATACAAAAAGTAATATTCATGAACATAGTTTAATTTATAATAACTATACATTTGTTACACTACTGGAAATTAGGCATAAACAATAAATTATATATTTATATGTTCATAAGCTTACAGCATAACAATATAGGGTATTCATTTTAATTTCTGTTTATGTGTTCTAATAACTAAATAGATAAATAAATAAACAGAAATAAAGTTAAAAAAAAAAAATCAAACAAAACCATATAGGCTACGAAAATATTCACTTGCATACACCATTTACTCTGTATACTATTAGTTAATGCTCATGTTCACAACATACTTGCATGACCACAAATTGACCACAAATTGCTTAGCTGATAACCCATTACATTAAAACAGCATTTTTTTTCAGCTCATTGCATGTTGTTTCAACATTACCAGTAAAAGCTGATTGCCTGCTTGAAAGTTATGTATACCCTGTGTTCACAGAGGCAAGAAGGAGCAAAATGCCTCCGTCATTTGAGTGCTCCAGGAGTGAGAGGCTACTTGAAGCATAGAGACACAGATGCTCGGACAGGGTGCATTTAGCTCCATATATTATACATTGATAGTAGCAGATAACAAATTCTGTGTTCGTACTTTTTGTTCGTGCATTGTTTTGCAAAGCAGCATGTTTACCTGATAAAACTGCTAAAAGCGAATGCCACTCTTTGAAATTAATGCCTGGAAGAAACCATGTAATGCTGATTCTGTCATTTCTTAGGAAAGCTAGTGGAAATGGGTGGGCTTATTATCAGAGTTCTAGTAAGCACAGGGATCACTGTCCTCTTCTTTTCACATATCTGAATTCAAAAAGGCCTCATAATAGTAGACTACTCAGACCTTGCAGAAAAGGCTGTTTGGCTCCAAATGTATTCAATTTTAGCTTGTTGCTTGCAGTGCTGCATAGTGAATAAATGGTGGAGAAATTTGGTGACTAATGTTGCATGGCAGAGACACTGTTTCATTTAAAACAAATCTGTCAACAAATATTATTCAGTCGTGAATACTCTAATCACAAGATAAACCATTTATAACAACAAAGGGTGATGCAGTTGTGTTTGGCATTCATTGCTCTGCATTAAGCTGTTCCCTGCTTATCCAGCAACCATGCTGTTGGTGTAGCAGGGGCATAATGAGCATCAGCAGGGTGGCAACACTGTGCTGTGTTATCACTTTAAGAGCTACCATAGACTCAAGTAGAGAAGCTGGCAGAGGTGGACGCTGGGTAGGTGGAGATAAAGCTTTAACAAGCAAGAGTGTGCAGCAGTGGGTGTAGCAATAATGTTTTTTTTGGATGGATTGTGGTTTGCATACATGGCGATCAGCTGATAAATTAGCAGCTCATGATGTGTCTTTCCTGCCTTAACAAACATATTACTCTATGAAAAAAGTAAAGTACAGTTGTCATTTGGCAAAAAATGAAAACACAGAACTGAAATTCAGAGGTGTTCCTTTAGAATGATACATAGAAGAGCTGTGAAGGCTTGGTGTAGGTTTTTGATTTGTGTCTAAAACTGTAAACAGTTATGATCTAGTGCACATTTTTAGTGCCATATATCAAATACATTCATACTTATACAGAACATGTATAGAGATAAAATATCATATACCTTTGAAACACAATTCCCCCTCATACATCATCAATTCACATATCTTGTCTGTAAAGTTTTTTCTGTTAAATGGAAACCGAATGTTTTATGTTGGGTCCCCGTATGTGATTTTTGCATGCAAGTTATCCATTAATCCAGACACACTTACAGTGCATATCTCTTATGGGCAAAATCTGGCAGCTCACTCACTGAGCAGTAACTACAAGCATGGATTGGTTTTGAACTTAGCTTTCAGGATTAATTATTCAGTGCATTTTTTGATGGACCTCTGAAACGGCCTCTCCTGTTGCAATATTAATTGCCTTGCCAAAATGTATTACAAATTTATTTTCAGTCATTGGAGGGTGTCAAAACTACACCCCCACCCCCAACTTTTAAAATGGAGAAATGTAAACAGAATGAGGAAAGTAATATTACTGACCCAATGATTGTGATTTCAATAAATAACTGACAAATTTGGGAAAACACAAACACAAATTAACATTTTTCTCTCTCTCTTTCTCTCTCCAGGGGTGTAAATTTATCACCTTTCAGTGAGGTGAAGATCACCACTTTGAAACTGAAATAGGTTATTTGTGTCATTTATGTTGATCTGATGAGAAATGATTTTTTAAGGTGGTTGGGGAAAGTGCAATACGGAGTCCTTTGATTTATCAAAAGTTAGCTATCGCAGTTTTAATTTTAACATCACATCAACGTCCCAGTCATTTTAAATTCCACTTGTCACCATAATGTTCCTGAAGTAAGGACTCTGAGCAGTAATCAGGAGGGTCAGTAGTGTTTTGGGCCAGGGCTGTACTGGCTGTTGTATTTACTGACAGTTATATAAAAGTAGGATACCCAGCTGCGCCATCAGGCCAACCTAAAGTATGTACTCACATCCCCTTTTCTCTCCCAGTGTGCGAGCCACAACCTAGTTGATATTTGCAGTAGGTGGGCTAAATGAGGTGGACTTATCAAGAGAGTGAAGAGGGAGACATGGAGGCTGTGTTAACATTCCATTAGCCTAACAATGGCAGAGATACCAAGTGGCGAAACCTTGTATCATGTATGTATAGAAATGACTGAAGTTGTCAGTGTGGGAGCATTGCGGGTACAGCAAGAATGACCAAGGAGTTATTCAAAATAACGGCTCACCTATCTGCAAAACCTGCTGGCAAAAAGTTACGGCTAAGGGGTCTAACACATCAAACTCGATGCAGCATCTGGAGGATCACCACACTGCTTTACATGCCCAAGTAAAGGTAACAACCTAATTAAATTAGGTTAGTGGCAAGTTATTTAATGATACATTGAGTTGACAGAGAATTAAATATAAATGTGTCACTCACAATCAATGGCGTAGCGATGAGAGTTGGGTTTTCAGTGAAAAGTAAATAAACAGGCAGCAAACCGGCCATGTAATCCCCTCAAGGGCTTCAGGCAATGAGACCGATTAACATTACATTATGCTGCTTCCTCCCATCTGTGTTAAATGAATGCGAGGTATAGTAGGTATGGCTACTTGTAGAGTTTGTTTTCTTATGTGTTACTCAATGCATGATTTAAGATTGGAAATCAATTAATACACCTTAAATGTCAATATGACAATTTTGACCATTTGTTTTTCTTAGCTCTCTTGCATGACGTACGCTTTAGTGATGGTCGGATCTTCAAATGCTTAAAAATGTGTATTAATTTCAACTGCATTTTGTGAACTGCGGATATTTAATTTCATCACTTGGAGAAAAAAAGTGGTGAAGCATCATTCAAGTGTGCTCCAGCACTGTACTCATGTGACCAGCTCTCATGTGAGAAGTGTGGTCACACGAGACTGATGGCATTACAGCTTCACATATCCACAAGACATGTATGAAAAGATATTTAATTTCATCACTTGGAGAAAAAAAGTGGTGAAGCATCATTCAAGTGTGCTCCAGCACTGTACTCATGTGACCAGATCTCATGTGAGAAGTGTGGTCACACAAGACTGATGGCGTTACAGCTTCACATATCCACAAGACATGTATGAAAAGATCGTCAGGATGTTATGAATTGATATTGGATTATTCAAATGAAGATTGATTTGAATCGGAGAATCAAATTTTTTTTTCAACCCAGCCCTAGCAAGGTGTAATATTGTAGAATTAAAACTATATGACAAATTTCATGATTTATTTTTTTATTGTATTATGTAATAAACATAGTTATATAGTACATAGTTTTATTTCATTATGTGATCAAATGAAGTTACGATATGTAGTAGCACAATAGATGAGACTGATCCTATAGAAATGGCCAGGGAGAGTGCTTGTACCTTAGGGTCCAGTCACTCAGACAGATGAATGGCTTTTCATAAAATTAATTTCAAGGAAAACGGGAGACTTTGTTGCCACATAGTGTGTCTTCGGCCTGTAGGACACCTTATAATAATCAATGTATATAACCATTTAAGTTTTTTAAGATTTTAGTTCTGTGGGTATAAATGGGTAGGACAAAGCAAGTCTAAAGTTTTAAAAACAGATTTAAAAGTTGTTAGTGAAACCTGCCCTCCTCAGGGAGGTCATTCCAAAACTCTGCAGCCTTAATAGCGAAAGCAAGGTCATCCTGAGTTTTCAAATTAGATTTGGGTACAGCTAAGAGTGACCTTCATGATGATCTCAGGCAGCAGTGGCCTCATTGGGACTTAAAAGCTGAATAATATAGCTGCAAGCGAAACCAGTGAGTCTGTTAAAGATGAATGGTAAAATCTTAAAATCAACCCTAAACTGTAGCTGCAGCCAGTGTGTCACAGCTAAGAATGTGTGATATGCTCTCTTCCCATAGTGTAAGGATTCAGGTTGCAGTGTTCTTTTCTAATTTAAGTCTGGTACTGTTATGTTTTCTCAGATGGATGTATGATTAATTACAGAGATACAGACATAATGTAATAAAAACATGAATAACTGTTTCTTTTTCTGTTTGATAAAAGACAGAACACATGAAAAGAAGAGCCGGTGTTCTTTGTGGTCTTTGTACAATGTGAAGCATAAATCTAGCTGATGAAAATTAATGATGTGCCATGTCAGACAGAGACTTACACAGGATATTAAGATGGTCAGTGTTATTGCCATCAATACAAATATACAGCTGAAATGTAAAATGTATTGGACCAAGGATGGAACCCTGCGGTATCCCATGCAACTTTTAAATGGGAATAAAACCAATTTAAAAGAGAAGATGTGCACGTGCTGTTTTAGATGATTCATGACAATTTTGTTATTTGTGCTGCCGTGTTATTAGTGGTGGTTAAACAAAGGTAAGTTGATTTCCATCCAAAAAAGAAGTGCATTTTTCAGTGATAATTTTCTCCGGATCCTCAGCCAAAGAAAGGAATGTATTTTGCCAGACATTTGGGCTCTGTTGCCAGACACTTGGAGTCAGCACACCCCCACACAGTTTTTTACAGGACAGGCCACAACAGGTACTTGTGATTGGTTTTAAATCCATTTTAACCTCGGTTTAATCACCTTTAATATTTGATCTTTGTACAATGTTATGACCACCAAACACAAAACTAAACGTATAACTAACTAGGCCAGCAAAATAATTGGTCCACTCCAAACTCCCTTATCTAAACTGTACACCTGGTCAGTAATCGGCCACCTGACCCCTCTCACTCCCTCCACCAATCCTTCCAGGTACTGCCATCTAGTCAGCGCTACAAAGTCCCACTGGCCCAGAAAAAATGTCTATAAAAAATATTTTATTCCCTCTGCAATCATTGCACTGCACAAATTGAAATAAGCACTGTACCCTGACCTCTTGTCAGTTGTAGTATTTAACTCTGTGTATGTCAGTTGTAATTTCTTACTGTGGGTGTATGGTTGGGTTTCTAAAATGTGTCTTACACGCGCACTGTTGAGCTTTGTCCAAGGAAAATTTCTGTTACTTTGTGACAGACAAACTTTTATCGAATCTTGAATTTGGCCACAAATTATATAGAATAGTTGAATTTAATAATGGCTCTTTTAGGGATAAATGAAAACAAGTTAACATGTAGGATGAACATAGTTCCAATACATTCTTAAGGGACCAAGCAGGGATAAAGTGGACATGTTTTATCTTTACACTACCTGCTATCAGAGTAACAGTAGAATTCTCTGTGAGAAACAGGCAGCAACCTGGGGTCACTTATGTAGTGATTCAGAAGAATGGTCTGTTCTGTAGTGTGACTAATCACATTGAAATGATCTGAGTTATGCCAGTTTTCAATTATGGTGGCAAAATTGTCAGCTGTTACTCTGACACAATCATGGAGAGTGAGTTTTTTGTGTGTTTCCTCTGAGCTTGTAAAATCTTTTTTTTCTCACTGTGTACCTGCAACCTGGAATAGAAAGCAGAACAATGTAAAGCTTAGGACATTTTAAATGTTTAATTTTATTTTATTTCACTTGCAGCTGTTCTTGTCTTACCTGATTAATTTGCTTTAAATTTTAACTGCTTTATTTATTCCTAAGATTTCACTATCTTACAAATTTACCTTATTAAATTTAATGTGTATTGCCATAGCTTTCCTTGCTATGTTTCATGATCTCTTGCATGTTTTTATTTTTTTACTCGGCCATATTGTAAATAAGTAATGTAAAGTTAATGTATCTCTGAGTTGAAGTAAGGAATGAATGAATATGCATTCAGTTTTGAAATGGAGCAATAGTTACATTTTATCTAAAAATAGAAGTGGGATTAGTAAAGATTTGAGTCACTCATTAAGAAAAGAAAATCACTCAAGAATATCACAAGAATAAATGAAAAACAAAAGAGATGAATTTGCTGGTCCAGTGACTGTACAGGTGAAGGCTAATGAAGATAACTGCCAAATGATAATACATATAGAAAATACCAGTTATGTTGTGAAAAGCAAATGAATGAATTTGACCATTTAAACAAATGTATACAGTGGCAAAAAAGGGATGTGAACCTTTTGGAATTACAGTTACAAATGCAGACACACAGTGTCCCACGGATAATGTCATGGAAACAATTATAATAATTTGTGACTTTATTGAAACCCTTGGATTTAGTACCATGTTGAACCTGCTTTGGCAGCAATAACCTCAAACAATCTCTTTGAGTAGCTGATCACACCTGCACAATGGTCAGGAGGAATTTGGGACCATTCTTCCAGCCATATTCTCAGGCATATTCTTAGGATGTCTTGTGTGAGCAGGTCTCTTCAGGTCATCCCGCAGAATTGTCACTGGATTAAGGTCTGGGATTTGACTGGGCCACTCAAAAAGGTGGATTTTCTTTATCTGAAGTCATTCTCTAGAAGATTTACTTTGATGTTTCAATGTTTTATTGTCCTGTTGCATCACCCAGCTTCTACTGAGCTGTAGCTGGCCGACAGCCACCCTGACATTATCCTGTGAGATACCTTGATAAACTTGGGAATTCATTTTCCCCTCAATGATGGTGAACTGTCCAGGCCCAGAGGCAGCAAAGCAGCCCCAAATCATGATGCACTCTCCACCGTAGTACACCTTGGGGATGATGCTTTCATGATAGTATGCAGTCCATAAAACATTTTCACAGTAGTGTTGTGGAGTGCCATGGTGCTCTTATGTAAACTTTTGGGGTGTAGCAACATTTTTTTGGAGAGCAGCAGTTTCCTTCATAGTGTCAATGACAGGACACCATGCCCCATCCAACCATGCACCAGAAATATTAACCAGCTCCAATGATTCCTTTAATCCTTTAGTTGTTACTCTGCGGTTATTAAGTTTCTAAACTTTCTGCTTTGTGCTGTTGGGGTCATCTTAGCTTTCCAAATTCAATACCACAGCAAATAACAGAGGCCGCTGTACACACAGTGTAATGCGTACGCACAAGCACGCATAAAGCCTAAACAAGCTAACATTAGCCTTTGTGAACACTGTGTTTGGAGCGTTGCTACACTTTTATTTTCATTCTAATGAAAACCTTGTATTTATCATTCTGCCTTGGTGTGCAGCACAGAAAACCACAATAGAGGTAACGTCTAATACCTTACTTAAGTTTGACAATAAATTGAACATAATATAAGGTGATCAGGGTAAAACCTGAGAAATATGTTTTTTTTTTATGTAGTTTGTATGAGCTTATTTTCGGCTAGAAGGTAGACAATGGGTTTTTTACAGCCATATGAATTTTCATACTGGACTTATTAAAAGAAAAAAGGTAACTCTTTTGAGAGGTTCTTTTAAATTGCATTTAACTATTGAAACAATGTGGGCCTGAACCCCACCTCAGTTTCTTAAATTGTCTACCTTTTATATGAAAAATAAGTAACAAAAATGCTCTGCGGTCTCAAAAGGAACTGTAGTATTGTGATCCAGATATCACTAGGCAGCCCAAGAATAGTGTCAACTGCTCGAGTATTCTCCTGACAGAGGTCTTAAGTGTTTGGTTTCACGCCTGAGAAATACAGTGCATATATCGCCTGACCCTGACTGCACTGATGAATCATGCAGCACTGTAACAAAATGTACCCTGGGACCCATGTTAACAAGGAGACTGAGGCCAACATGGAACACAAGTAACATAACCTTATGCTTAGCATTAACAATTAAATAACAGATGCCAATGGGACTTGCTCCTCTGCTTCCCACACAACAGTGAGCACAAGATAAAAAGCGGAAGAGTAATATGAAAGAATAAAACTATGCCCCCAGCCTGTCATGTAGAATCAGGAAAATCACAAAAGTTTTTTTCAGTGTTTCATAAAGTATTAACAGTTTAACAAGGGAATGCAGCACTACAAATCCTTCAGGACTTCGACTGTTAATTTACTAGGATTTTTGGCTGTATCACAACAGCACGGCCAGCCGAATAATCATGAATGCCTGTGCTGACTGACTAACTCATACGTGATCATAATTCTACCATTGGTCAGCCAAATGCCATGTGACAGAGTTGGATTTTCCCTATTGGCCCATGCTCTTTCAAAATTAAATTGGTGCAAACCTCGAGAGGTAGTTTTAGTTCAGTTCACTTCAAGTCTGCAATGTGATTCACTTCACTTTTTGATTGTATTTTAGCCTTGCTGTAGACAGATCCCATGCTATTGCACTGGGATGCTAAAAAAAAACAAAACTGCAGTGTGAACAGTGAGAGACTTGAGGCTCCATCAGAGCTGAAGTGGAACATAAAGAGAACTGATCCCTCTTTCAAATGAACTTATAATGCAAAAATGCAAAAACACCTGAGTCTCTTTCCTGTTGATTGAGTTGAAGCACACTAAACGTGTAAAAAGGACTATATGTGAAAACACCCTAATATTCTGTCACTTCTAAATCTCTCTCTGAGTCACCATTTTACAATTAAACATAGCCAAAATCCCAGTCTTTGCCTTTAGGTTATGTGTTTGGTGACTGAGTGAGACAATGTCACAGTTACGAAATCAGTATTATAGCAGTGCAGAGGCAGCTTGGAAATGGCGTAGAAGTTAACGTTTTGTCTTAATGGGCCGCATGTCAGTCACTATTAGGTACTTGTTCCCTTGTTTCACAACGTGAACAAAAAACATGGAAATGAGAACAGCTTCATTGGAAGTGTACCTGTAATAAAATAGTGTGTATGTGAGCACAGAGAGTCAGGGACTAGGTGACTAGGTGAGAAGCTAAAGAGCTAAGAGATAAGAGAGCTGAAACCGGCTAATGTGCATGTCTTTGGACTGTGGGAGGAAGCCGGAGCACCTGGAGGGAATCCATGCAGACTCTACAGAGAAAGGCAGGATTTAAATCCTAAACCTTCTTGCTGTGAGGCAACGGTGCTAATCATGCTAACCACTGTGCCCATAGTTTCATTCACTAGTAATCAGACCATCGCCTGTGTAGATCAGCAACTGCAGGCAAATAGTAAATTCTAGCTAAATAGCTTTATGCTTAAAGTGATCGGGTTGTTTGTTGTGGGGTTGTGTGAGGTAGTCATGCATAGTCTGTCTGTTACCTGCAGTAGATTCATCAGTGGATCAGTGCACTGTCAGTTCAGAGAAGCAGCCGGGAGCACCGACACAGAAGTAGAGTGAAGTGCTGCTGTGCACGGGGCAAGGAGAAAAAAAGGTGTTTTAGACACTTTTAAAAGACACCCACCGAAACAGTCCAATATCCATTTAAATGTGCCATGTGGTTTGGTGGCACCAACATAAAGGTTCATATCAGTTTTTCAACCTTTTAAATGTTATAAAGATCATTTAATTTGTGTATGTATATGTATATGTATATGTATATATATATATATATATATATATATATAAATGTGTGTATATATATATGCGTGTGTGTGCATGAATGTATGTGCGTACATACATATATATCTATTTATATTTATAGCCCACTTGCAATACCTTTGCAGACCACCTATGGCTCGGAACCACTGTGTTACATTATACACGCTAAAAGAAAGCTCTATAGAAAGTGAAACAGGAGCTTCAGGGTTCTGTTCCAGAAGTAAGAAAACCTTTTTCCACAGTTTGTCATGTTACTCATGTCGTATGTCTAGATACCGTGTTGTACCTTGCCTTAGGTCAGACATGCCTGCAATAAGAGCAGGGCAGTGAGAAACACAAAAAACTAGTTTTTAGACAGCAGAGATTAACGCTGTAAGAAAAAAAAAGAAATGAAAAAAAAAGAAAAAAATGACTTACAAAGAATGTTTTTTATAGAATGTAGCTGTCACAGGTCTGGTAAAGCAAGCAGCAAGTGAACAGTGTAAAAAATCGTGGATGGTATAGAAAAAACCTGAGGCATTCTGCATACCTTTCAGGGAGGGAAAGACTTTGACCTATTCTACAGACTGCACTACAGTTATTCGAGCTTACCACAGTTTTTTTTAATGTAAATTACATTTTGCATTTTGCACTTTTTGCTGTACAAGTTACCAAGATGGTACGGTCTTATGTCTGAGAAACATTCTTTGGAATGACTTATCACAGCTTCGCCCCTGGCCTTCTTGGTGTACTCAATCATCATCACCTGATTACAAATGAACACAACATTGATGCACAGCCATGGGTCCCAACGACTCATGTTTCAGGATCTGATTAGCTTTGATGTTAATGAGAGCTTTGCCTCTATTGCTAACCCCCAAGGTATGTGGATGAAGCTCTCCATCATCCACTGCTGGATTCTGACACCCCTGCCCAGATGGTGGTGCAGTCTCAACCCTCTCTATCTTTTTTTTTTTTTCCCCACATGCTAAATACACCGTTAGAGTGTTGCCCTTGGGCATTGACAGTGCATATGGACACTATGAATACCTGCCTGATCTCATTATAACAGAAACACACACAACTTCAAAACAAAGGAGAGGAAACATGGTAGGTGAACAGCTGGCTTGTCATCCTTACTTCATCTAAAACTCTGTTAACAGTAGCTTAAATTGATAGATTGATTTCTGTTTGACCAAGAGTTGAAAAGAGTGTGGAAATTATGTTGGCGTGTAAATTATGTGTGCATTCACTGTGCTTTTTACATAACAAATTAAAATTTTATGCCACTGGATAAATTCTTTTATCCAGAATGGCTGATGTTTGATATTACCTTTTCTAGTATGAGTCGAGACCACAGAAAACATATGTTACATGAATAACAGCAAGTGAATGGAGAACTCCCCATAGGCTTTTGCCCATAACGTTGTATTGCTCCAACCTTGTTCCCTCTCTTCCTGCCACATTTTCTCTATGTCCAATACAAACAAGTTTATGGTAGTATAATTTAAAAGGCCATAACAAACAGTCTTAAATTTTAGGCAGGACTGATATAAGTAAGATAACTTTATCATCTAACACTTTTCAAAACTGTGCTCACAAAGTGCTTTACAAATATCCTAAATACAATTTCAGCAAAATACAAGATACAATACAAGAAGTGTTCAATAATAGGAGTATAAAAACAATGAAATTCACAGAAGTGAAACAAACAAAAAAATAATATATATATACACAACAGATATTCTAGACATGGTAAAAATGCCAATCTATACAAATAAGATCAAGTTTTTCATTTCATTTCTTCAGCAGACACAATACTGGCAGGCAGTCTGTTCCTGCTGTGAACAAAATAAAGACAATACTTTCTGTTAAGTTCTTTTTCCTTTATTATAGTGACAACAGTATTAATAGTATCTGCTTTTACTATAACTTATATTCAAGGTCAGAAAACATCTCCCTGTGAGATCGATCATTATGAGCATGACACAAGATCAGTACTTTTTAACTGCAGTCAAATCCCCTACCTATGCCAGTAAAACATGAACAAGCCATCCTTTCCAGGGTTTTTGTATTAAGACTGTCTCAGCGCTAATTCCCAGATACCTAATTCCCAGCCTTACCTTTGTAATATTCCTAATGAGCCTCTAAGCCCTGAGATCCCTCGTTCTGCTGTGTTCCACGTTCCCTTTGATCCTGACGATCCCTTTCCCAGCATCCTCAGGGGGTCTGCACATAGTGTTACCTGACTGTGTGGCGCTAATACATCGAATATTCATCCACACCCCTCTGTCTGTGAAATCTGTCCTCCACAACAGGAAAAAGTCAAGCACAGTTTGAGGATGTTCTCAGAGGTAAAATTCCAGTAATGGGCAGTGATGATTACTATATGACACAAAACAATGATTACAGAGTGGTATTCTGTTAGACTCTTGTTTTTCTTGATTTTGGTGACAGGTTTGGTCATGAGTGGTCAGTGTGATATGGTTATATACTGCAAATGCCTGTGATTGCTTTCTAACAGTATTACCAATGGTTTGACTTTGCCAGACTGACATTGACAAGCATGGGCTGTTCTGCTAATGTGAAAAACAGCCATAAGTACATTAGTAACGTTAAAGAGGAACACTTATGAATTCAGCAGAGAAGAGCAGCTGTTGCATTTTGGAAAGCCAAAGGAAGTGTAAGACAAAGTAGAGAAACTACATTATATTACCAACATTAAAGTTAAAATTGGAATATAAAAAACCTGTCTGCTAACAATGCATCTAAAACAATTGTCTTAATAAGATGCTTGCACAGGCGAGCTATGGCCAGTCTCATTTGTGCTACTTTGATGGTTTAAAAATGTAGCAGAACAATAAAGAGTCTTTGGCTGTACGGTTTGCACTTCCCTGCATTGAAAAACCTAAACAGAAGAAGAGGTTCTGAAGCTGGTTGTGGCCAGGGCAGTATGAAATTCAAATTAAGGTAGTTTTTAACAGGAGTGTTATGATAGCTTTCCAGTGTTTTCAGTGTCATTTTCTGTTACATGTGAGCCCTAGCAAAGCATGCACTGTAAAAGGACCTTTCCACTGTCCATACATTTATCCGAACCTATGCCCTGCCCTGTAGTTCTCCATTGATAACAATGTTTCCAGTACTATATAGCAACTCCACTCTTCCACCACAACCACAATTGTTAGCAGTGTTTTTGCATGTAGCAAATATGTGCAAAGTGTTGTGAAGGATCTTTGCCAGTTACTAATGCCTCTTGCTTCTCCCTACAATCTGTTGTCTTACCACTCATATTTCATAAGCATTCAACTTTTCATACAGGAGCACATGTTCAGGCAGTGTTTATATGTTTCACATCGTGATCTGGCCTGCACAAGTGTATCAGTAGTGTTACGGTCTGTGTGTTTTTGTTGTGCATTGTGTATTTATCTTTTAGACCCTGTGCTCCCATACCTGCCCTCTTGACATTCTCAGTGAGTTTCCTGTCTTGAATCAGCTCATTAGTCTTGGAGTACTGTATATATGTCATTTGTCAGATTTTCTGGGTTGCTTTCTTGCTCTCAGTGCTCTTGCCTCTGTGGTTGCCTTGCCAGTTCGTAGTTACCTATTACCTGCCTGCTTTCCTGTTGCCAACTGTATGCCTAACCCACAAACAAGTAAAAAGCCTTTTAACCTCAGCTGTCCAAGCTGCGACTTGGGGTCCAGTGACTGTCCATGATTGTTGCAGTGTAGTTTTTTTTAGGGCATTTTTTATGCCTGTAATGGACAGCGACAGAGAAGACACGAAATGGCAAATCCGTTGGGAGAGAGTAAAGAAATGACATGCAGCAAATGGTGCGGCCAGCCAAGAGTTGAACCGGGGACTTGCTGCTCCAGGCATTTGCACCCGTTTGGCTATCAGGTCAACGCTGCTCATAGGGACATCTAATATTTAAGAGCGTTGAGAGAAAACAGGGCAATAGGCCTAATCTCATTTGGCTAAATTGCAGTAAATTACATTTGGCATTCACAGCTGATCATCAAAGAATCATAGAAGCTGTATTTGTACAGGATCACATTGTGTGCAGGGTACTGCTTGGCTAGTTAGCTGTGTCTTGTGGGAGTAACAACTTTTTGTTGTTTTTTTTTCCTTCTTTCCCAGTATCCTCTAACCTGCACTTCTGGATTTCTGAACTTCTTCAGTGAATGTATGTACATATAGGACCTGAAATGTTATTAATAACTCAAGACTAACCCGCGAACACTATTTCAATATATTGTAGTATACCATTGGACAGCGGTGAAAGGCAGAGTATGGAGATTGAAAAAAGGTGGACAAAAACAAGAATGAGTCTTTATGCTTTTGTTCATTCACCTTAGAGCCTCTTTCTTTTGTTTCTTTTTTTTTCTTTAAAAAAAATTTACATCAATTCATCACATCAAGTTTAATATGTATAATAGTTATACCACATGGGTCCATATTACAGTATTCGTAATTTCCTGTTTTACATTTATCAATGTGTAAATACTGCAAGACTAGCTTTTTTTTTAGCATGCAATGAGTATTTATTCGGAAAAATTTGTGACTGTATATTATATATTGTGTTTTTCCTCCACTGATTGCGAACCCCCTTGCCTTAAATGAATTTGAAATGCCTGCATCATTCATCTTTCTTCCTTTATTTACATGATTTATTCAAGTGCATTTATTTTTTCAATCAAATCTGCATCTGCACCTGTCGGTGGTGGTTTTGTTAATTTTAAATAACTACAAGAAGCATGTGAGCACACATGCAGGCACAAACTTAGCCTCTTGTGGCACTTTTTACATTAACCTCCATACAAATGAATTTAATACCAGACATAGGTGGCCCATGAACATGACATTGCTCTTTTCTATTTCTACCTTGTAAGCCACAGAGATGTCTAAAGACAGTTGAATGGAGTTGGGAAAAGAGGTTCAGCTGAAAGAAAGTGTTTAGTCTGCACTGAGCTCAGCTATAGCAGGAACTCACTCTTTTCTCTGTTGTGCAGTGCGAGGCTATCTACCCTCCCAGGCCTCCCTCCTCTACCCTTCTCCCTCATCACTAACGAACACTCTCTGCCAGGCCTTACCTCAGGCGGCCCCCTGTAATTATTCCCCAATGCCACAAACTGGTGAGATGGGTGTCCGTTACACACTGTGTGCCGAGCTTAGAAAAACAACAACTGTGGGGCCATTATTTGTCAATCAAACCCAGGGCCAAAACAAAATGCTGTCTGGTACATCCTGAGTCCTAGTTATCATCATTGAAAACTGTCAGGCCAAAGCACTTTTATTGATTTCCATACTTATTTATTTATTTTTATTATCCTGGTATTTTCCCTGATCTCTGTGCAGCTTTGCTACTGAGCCTTTCCACACAATCACCTTGCCTCCCTTTGAACAGTAGAGACTACCAAAGTTGTATTTTTTTTCAATATTGCACTGCAAACAGTACCCGCAGAAAGTAGAGCAATGAACTGTTTGTATCTGTATTCCTCAGTGTAATGAGATGTGTTGCCCATACAGAAAGTTAAGTGAAAACATGGAAATAAATGTTCAAAATATTAATTTTATCCTTAGGACACCAGGGCAGCTTATAAACATGTCGTCACAAATTGGTCAATCTCAAATTAGAAGTTTATTTTTAATCAGCAACAGAAGCTGAATTAATCTGTATCCATGGAAAATGAATCACTGAAATGGTGGAAGAACTACACTGAACTTTTATGAACAAAAAGAGAAAAATCTATCTGGAAAATAAGCTTTGGGAAAGTTTGCTGCTTGTTCTCCCTCTGTTGTTTCAGGCTGGAGTGTCTCAGTAATGGATGCAGCAGGTCATGGCTCAAGTTGGACGAGCCGGGTCGTTGATTCTAATGGGGATGGAGCTATCTTTTCTGAGTTTGTGTGGTCTTTCAGGCTGCTGTCACTGATCAAACAGACTTTTGTCGTCATTTGCAAAGGTGGCAGATGCGCGGGTGATACATGCACAGCAGGGGAGGTCATCACTTTGGCTGCAGGCAGAGCCTGTTAAAAGTTTCAGTAATGTGCTACTTATGCACAAACACAGCTGAGGACGTTCTCCTTCGGTGGTTGTCAAAACCTTTTCCTGAGAGAGAAGGCTGGAGAAGCAGATGCAGTTTTCTCAAGATTCAGTATCAGTTGTTCTAATATTAAATAATTTGCTTCCAACCCTGTTTTAATTTTACAAAGCCGCTTATACTTATACACAAGAACATGTCTTAAATTAGGTTCAACTTAAATATAAAAAAGCTTTGGAAGAAAAGATGTACTTTATATTTGGAAAAATAAGCACATACAGTGTGGGTTTGAAACCAGATACTAGTGCAAATTTTAGGAATACCTGTAGGATACCTGTGTCGAAAAAAGAAAATATAATATTGTAAAAATACCAACAATATTGAAATCCTGCCAAAAGTATAGTTCTGTTCTTTTAATAACATGTAATGGAGTATGCAGTATGCTGATTTTGGGTTAATGTACACATTTATATTGTCATTTAAAAGGAGTGGGTAATTTTGAGGTGCTACATTTATGTTGGTAGTGGTGGGGCTGAACATTCATGTTGACTTTAGTTGCTCCAGGGATTGGTGAGGTAGCGCTGACTTCTGCCGTTTCCTTAGAGGCAATTTAAAATAGTGTTTAGTGGGTTATTTGTGGGTGAGGCATTGTTAAATAATTAAATTCAATTCAATTCAATTTTATTTGTATAGCGCCAAATCATAATATACATTATCTCAAGGCACTTTACAGGGCAAGGTCAAGACCTTACTTTGTTACAGAGAAAAACCCAACAGTTCCCACAAAGAGCAAGTAGAGATGTTCCCCCATGCAGATGCCATTTTGTGTCTAGCATAACTTCAGATGGACCAGTAGAGAGTGGAAACAAGTTCCTGAGAGCTCCTGTACACTTTGAATATTTAAGAAAGTTATGAATTATGGGTAATGGGTTAACAATGAACATGTACAATTGTTAAAATTTAAATATTGAAGTTTACAAATTTAACTTTGACCGGTTACAACACCTGTGCCTCATGCCTGGTCAATATAGAGTTAAAATATGTCACACAAGCACTTTCTAATATGCATTTTAGTGATCTGTACCTGTTACAGAAGCGATGTGTCAGGTTGGTTGTATTTAAAATATGTGGTGTACTACTGTAGAGTGACAGTAAATGTAGATAGTGTGTTTTGAACCAGTTGTATGCTGGAGAGAAAAAGAAAATGTGATCGAGTTACAAAAATGTTTATTGAATATAAATTACAATGGAATGTGTTGATCACAGTAACACGAGCTGACTGAAGATAATGTGTTTGTTTAGACTGTGAAATAGTGATTCAAACAAGAAGAAGGATTTGGATAAGGAACAATGTAAAGCTGAACGATATATACAACTGAAATGAAGAAGACAGAGATTTATTGTGTTGACATGGCTGTTACGAGTTATTGTAATAAACCAAACAGAGGCAATCTGGAGGGAAAAGAGACACACCGTGTCCTAATTGCTCCTCTTTTACCTGCTTTATACAGGTCACATATTTGTTACTGCGGTCCCCCATCCCTGGGACATACATATACTGTAAATATGGAGATTGAGATAACAGATATATTAATCAGACTTTTGTGGCCTTTTTGAACCACATACTGCTGCTTAGTATCCACCAAACAGCATTCTAAACAGTTTTATGAGGAAATAAAGGGCAAAAGGAAATGCGATATGGACAGTTTTTACCTAAATGTACAGGTTTGAAAATAACAGAGGTTCACAGCTAACATATGTTCAGTGTTTTCAGCAAAAGGCATAGTTAATGTAACAAAGCCGTTTCTTGTGTACTTGCACTTTTTAGAGCATTGTAAGTTCAAGTACTTAAAGTATTTTTATCTCGAAGTATTCTACTTTGCTACATTTATAGTTAAAACTGGTACATGATGAACACATGATGAGTCACATGATGAAGTTATAATTAATTGAATGAGAACGTAACAAATGAGAAGACCTAAATCAGCAGCTGCTGCACAGAAGAAGCTGCTGATTTCACCACCTGGTGAACACAGCAAGTGTGCCAAATCAATCACACCTGTCCAACAGGTGCGTGCTAGGTCTGGCTAAACGCTAAATGCTAAAATACTGATGGATCTGCCAGCTGTGACTTCTGCGTTCACTTCTACCGTCAATAAGGTGTGCACCACCATTCTGCTGGTTTAGATAATATATGTTCAGCTCAGTGTTTGGACACACTGGAGGAATGCAGTGAGACAGTAAGGCTGAGTGGATCGGTTATATTTTACATTGAGAATTTACATTGAGACAGCTGCGTGTAACAAATGACTGATTGTTGTAACTCACTGTACAGAGTAGAGAATTAACTAATAATTTGTTGCCAAGCAACATAGCATTTTGTCTGTGTTTGGCAGCTGTGGAGTTTATGTTGTTTATACCTCTTTTCTGCTGTTTTACTCTGCTGTTGATTCTATAAGAAGTGGCTGCTATTTAATTCATGTACCTTAGTATAGCTACAATATGTTAATGGTCACCCGCCATGGTGTCAGTTGTATGCACAGGTAACTAACTGCCTGACTGGTATTTATTGGTTGCTTTTGGTACAGTTCTCACCTTAGAATACTGTATATTCCTGCATATACACCTGGTGGCATAAAGATGCTCTTTAATTTGATAGTTTAATGCATTACCTCAGAGTACATTGTAACTGACTTACTTTCTACTTTTATCTGAGTACAGAAATACACAAAAAAGTTTACCTCCACTTCAGTCTTCTATGCAAGAAGAATATCCTGCAAACTGCTTTTGTTCAGCATCATAATTTATTGATCAGCCAACGTTTCAGCCTATCTAGACCTTTGACAGAGGTATTTTCTTGAGAGAGCAAAATGCTGGATGATCAATAAATTGTGATGCTGAGCAAGAGCAGTTTGCGGGACATTCTTTTCAAGACTGTACTGACAATTTCCAACGCACTTACACCTGAGTCATTTGGATGTGTGAATATCTTCATTGAGAAAAAATCTACTTAAGTAACATTTTTTGTCATAGTTGTCTTACTTGAATACAATTTTCTGGTACTCTTTCCATCTCTATCCATTACCCCATAATACTGGTACTTTTGTTGGTGATGGTAAAAACAGAGCTAAAATGAACATTCGACTTAAAATGGCCAGAAGTGATTTTTAGTGAGATGAAAATGTTGCATAGTGACTGCTGGATGTTTGAGTACAAGATGTTGCAATTAAAGAGATTGAAATTTTAAAAAATATATTTTTGTAGTTAAAACTATTGTTTAGTACACCCTCCTTGATGCTCCAATGCTCATCCTTGACAGCCTGATAACTAGATTCTATGATGTGCTTGGATATTATGGTATAATAAAGAAGAACATGTAGTTCATTTTTAAACAAAGTGTACTAACTGGGCCGTTTCCTGATTACTTGCATGACTGTAGTATTGTAAGTAACACAGCCTGTCATCCTGTGAAACCAGGGTGAGGCAGGATCAAACTTGTATAGCATATGTATAGCATGGTGAGGTTTTGTTTTTGGAAATATATCAGGAAGAAAATCTGACTTTTGCTTATCAGGTAAAATTTCATAGTTAAAAAGAACCTCAAAGTCACTTCAACAAAGAAGAAAGACACCAGGTCAACAATGGTACTCCAACCTTCATCTAAAAGACTAAAATTGCTAACAGATGTTTAATAGCGAACACGCAGCACATTTCACACAATCAAAGGGGTCCTGAGACCGTACTGCTTTTACAACAGAAACATCAAAGAACCGCTCAGCAGCTGATGTGGCAGAACACAAGGGAAAGGTGTGGAATACATTACATCAGTATTCAGAGATGCTGCTCATGAAGACAGCTTTCTGTTAATGGAGGGAGTTTCTATACTGTACACGTTGCGCTGTGAAAACAACTGATACCTTGTTTGACACCACTGATTACATTCCAGCTGTTTAATTTTATAGAGCTAGTGTGGCTCGGCATTTAATTTAGGTTTGTTTATTCACAAATTAAAGTTGTCATAATTTCGAAAAACTCACACAGGAATGAGGCAAAAGTTTTTATGCAGGATTTCAACTGCATATTGAATTACAAAGTTAAAATGGAACAGGTTCACATCCTGATCAGACAATGTTCATATAAAGGTGTGAGCATATTTCATCTTAAAGATTCCTGATGACTACAAATAATCTACATATCAGATGAGACATTTATTTCTGAATTAAAGAACAGTTATGTGAAAGATCCCTTTACTTACCGCTTTCTGCTTCAAATATGTAATTCAACAATGAACAGTGGTATAGTGTGCTCAGAGACTGTGCTCCAACCAGCACAGCATGTATCTGCCCTTCTGTGTTCTCTTGAGGAAGATACTTGATCTCTACCAGCTCTACCTATAAAGCTGACCTTGAGTTCTGACCTCTCTGTGCAGGGGGGGTCAATAAACTATCATATCATTTTTATTGCAGGGAGGTTTCTTGAATGTTTTGATGGTATTATAACCTCACAACAGCCATGATCATCCAAATGAATGAATGAATGGAAATGATGACAGATGAGGTGAATTCAAGGGCTCAAAATATTGTAATATTTTGTTTTTAATATTGTTGTCAAATCCTATTTAAAAAAATAAATGTTAATATTTCCTAGCTCTCTGTATGTTCCGAATTAAAAGACCAATATCTCTTTTACATTTTAAGAAGTATGATGCTGACCTTGCTAGCAGGATCCCCCCAGCAAGTTAACATAAAAGGCATTTTGGATTCTTCTGCCCTCACTAAGCATGTAGGTGCACAATTACACACAAGCAAAATACGCCTTCACTAAAGTTTAAAGACAGTAGATTACCTTTGAAGTGTTTACCAGAAGCAACTGTGAAAACCATATTTGACAACAAATTCAGTGGCAGTCATTACAAAAAGAGATTTCCAAACAACAGTTAGAACCAAAGGTAATAAAAAAAGAAACAACAAAGTACAAACCAGCTTAATAGCTGGCCAATAAGTAGCTATAGAATTAGCTATAGAAAGTACAGTAAAATGAATTAATCTAGAAAACTCAGGTATAAAAGAATAAAGGTAAAATCAGGACATTTTCTATCCCTACAGTAATTCAGCAGTTTCTTAAAATGCTGTAATAGCAACTTATTAAGCTGTGATCAGTAAGCTGATCATAGAAAATTGTATAAAATCACAAATGAACAATTACATTACAAGATTTGTAATTAAAAGTTCCTACAGATAATGCCCCAACAACAGTATGAGCCAATAAAAGAGTTAATGTTTGCGTGGACACAGATCTGACAAAAGTCATTTTAAAAACAATTGCTTAACACAAAACACCTAACTGAAATCACTTGTGCCAGTTACCAGTGCAAACAGGAAAATATCACATTTTATTAACAAAAAATGCAAAAGGTGCAAACACTGCCTTCATAGTATAGTTGAGTTCTGTCCTTAAGCATATGTTAGTCCTTTATTAGATATACATTTACATTTACTCCTTTGGCAGATGCTTTTATCCAAAGCGACTTACAAGTGAAGAACATCAGTAAGGCTTCAGTGCAGTGGGAAACCTTGGTGTAAGTATTAAGTACCACATCTATTTAAGTGCAAGGAGACTGTATTAGGAAGTGCACTAACAGTGCATAGTAAGTGCTAGTTAGACATCTTAAGGTTTTAGGAAAGGAGGTCCTCTCAGAAGAGATGAGTTTTTAAAAGATTCTTGGAAAATAAAGAGGGATGCCCATGCTCTGAATTTGGTAGCTCATTCCACCACTGGGGAACGACAGATGAGAACAGCCTGGGCTGAGATTGCCTTGTGTGCAGGGATGGCAATGCCAGATGACATTCCCTGGATATAATCCATTTTTTTCCCATAACCATTAAGAGACTGTCTTCCTGTAAAAGATCAGAGGTTCTCTGTGCAACCCCTTATTACAAACCAAAGTTACGTTTTAATATAAGGTGGCCTCTGGTGGTGGTGGAGGTTGGGGATGAACCAGTTGTGTGAAAGCTATGATCAACTTCATTTCCTAACCCAAAGCCCAACTAACTATTATAAATAGGGGTCCTCTAATCTTGATGAAGAATTTATTCATTATTAAACCTGTTCATTATTGTTACCTTGCCTGCCATTAGGGACTTTAGGCAGGGACGGTTGAAGACACAACTATGGCATGATGATATGTGTTGGCATAAATGATATCTCAACACTTCCTGTTGTTGCAGACTAACTACCTTCTATGAGAGAACTACTGCTTTGCCAGACTAGACAGCTGGGCTGCAACGGTTCAAGGTGTTGAATCTACATCTTCACGTCATGCTGTAGCCGTCCCCCTCAACTTCACTGCTTAAAGTCCCTATATTATGCCTCATGGATCATATTATTACCATAATGACAAAGCTCTGGTAGGCCTGCCTCTGGTATGCATGTATGGGTTGTATCTGAGGGAAGGGACAAACAACATGGTCGTTGGATGACTACTTGGCCATTAACCACAGCTGCCTTACAGCTTTGTGCAAAGTTCTATTCGAGCTTACTTGAAACATAATATGCTAACAATGGAAACCTACTCTGGTATGGTATTGGTATTCTTGGTGATATTTTGTTGCCCAAGTAGATGATGGGCAAAGTAAGTGTAAATATGCAGTTACGGGGAATTTTAGACAATAAAGAAAGGGAAATAATGGATACAATTAACTCCATTTAATAACATTAGTATGAAAAGAAAAACAGATGAAGCACACTGTAAAAATAGTAATAATAAAAAAACCCTATGCATTGGAAGAAAAAATGTTTAATGGACTGACATGAAGAAACCTGGCTGATAAAAAAAAAAAAAGTGAATTTATCAGAATTTAGTCAAAACACTTTTTGCATGTATATAATAAAATATCTCTCATTATAGTTAAGAAAATAATATAAACCTGTTAGTGAGGTTCCTGCAGGTCATCTATGATGGAAGGACACACATTGGACCTAAAATGGAAATCAGATACTATAAAACCTTATATTCATTTATTCATTCATTTATTCATTCATTCAGTGTCATTTCCAGTCTGGGAAATTGGTGAAAAAGCAGGAGAAACATTTTTTGAAGTAACAGTATAGCCTGAGGGAGACAGCTGCACTTGCCCAGTTGGACGTGAAGCTATCATGTTGGCATCCTTTTGTTAAAAAAAATAAAAAATAAAAAAAATAAATTAAAAAATGGGGCACATAGTCCAGTGTGGCTGATGTCCACACAGGTGAGTTTCAGTGTTTATAGCAGTTAAGTGAAAATTTGTGTTTACACAGATGGTCCTATTAGTTTGGAACAGAAGGAGTAGGGTAGCAGGGCTGTAACTGAGAAACATTAAGGGTAAATGGTGAATTAATGGTGCACAGTTTGTAATTTGATTATTTTGAAACAACAATAAAACAGGGGTAAATGTGAAACAGCCCTGTACATAGAAGATAGTCCACTGATCATGTTATATGCTTAAATGTAGTGTGTTGCTGTTGTGATGTCAGTAGAACTACATGTAGCCAATTTCTATTTTCATAACCACTAAAATTTATTTGAATTAAGCCCATTCCATAACCTTAACACAAACCCTAAACTTAATCTAGAATGCACAGTAATAATCCAAAATTAAACCTTAACCAATAGCATAATAAATGAGCAGCTCATGATTAGAGCAGCAGCACAAGCTTCAGAGCCTCATTTGTGTTGACACAGGATGTGCTCAGGCACAATATTGAAAATAAGTCACCCAAATTTTGGTCCACCTCACAATCACTGTAGTTATGTGAGTAAATCGGAGGAGGGTATACCTGGAATGTCAAAATGTACTTTGTCGTATTTACATATATATAAAATAATTCAAGCCACTACATTTCTCCCATGTAGACACACCATTAGACAAAACTCAATCATAGAATGAATCCTTAACCTGAACTCAAGCCCAGAAATAACCCATAATTAACCAGGCCAAAGTGAGGACTCCTTCATTCCATTTCTTTCCAATCCAATCGCTATATGTCAGTATATGTTTTTTACTCATCGAAGGTGAATAACTGTTGGCCTGTTACCTTTTCTACCAAGCAAATTACTCATATAGCACAAGGACAGCAAAGCATGAGCCTAATTATCCTCCATTGCACCGAGCTGCAGTTGTTTTTGGCTATAAACAGTGCAATCAGGGAGGCAGCCATGTGGAATGCATCAGAGGTTCCTCACTCACAGACTCCCAGGTGAGTTTGTATCTGTCTGTAATGGACATAAATGAAGAGAGGGGTAGGCAGAAAATGGAGCTGAGCAGAGGGGGTGGGGACTTGCAAATAACATTATAGACAATATTATTGAAATGTTTTCTGCCCATCCTTTCAAAATTGCTTTAAAATCAATCCCACTTCTTAAGGGAACAAGCAAAATTTGGGAAACACTTGTTTCTTGATTTACCCAGTCTTAAGATGAGAGAAGATGCATATCAATTTCATCTCTGATTGTTCAGTACAGAGAGATGCCTGGATCATGTGCCTGGCTTAGCGCAATTTGAACTGGAAGCAAGGAGAAACTGCTAACCAAAAAATGATGCTTTCCAAAAATGTGCAACATTGTGCAAATCTGGTGCGCAACCGCTGTTCCCAGTCAACAGCTTGTCAAAAAATTTCTACTTCGATTTCTGCTTCTAGGGTTGTTCTTCTTCACACTCCTTTGCAATCATTTAACCAAAACTACATCTACTTTAAACTGAAGCTGTCTCCCTCCCTTTTTATGTGTTGAAATAATACACTCACTTATTTAAAACTGTATACTAACATTTCAAGAGAAAGCTAAAATTTTTACAAAATTTATTGTTTTTATCCCCTGCTGAAGTGAGTTCATGTCACAAAATTTCACAAATTACAATTTTCTAAATTAGACCTACTTCCTAATTTCTGTCCAATCAACCACCACAACATACTAATAACAATATACTGCTTCAGTTTAAAACCATTAAAATAATCTGTAGATTTACACAAAAATCTTTAGTGCTTTTAGTTTTACTTTTTGTGGTTATGCATACTGTTTTACCATTAACAGTCTTTTTCTATAGGTTTTCAAACTTGGAGACTTTGACAGGTGTCTCTCACCTGTCAATTGAACAAAACACGCAGCTTTTAATTTACTCTGGATTCATCTTGCTTCCCTTTCCTTCCCAGCCATCTGTGAAAGTGACTGAGGTTAAGCTCTGACAGCAGTGTTTTCAGCACAGTTTTTCATGATATTGAAATGGTTTCCTTGTAGTTGATGCAGCATAGTGAGTGTGGCAACTCATTGAAAAAAAACAAAAAGGTTTCAAAAGTGTTGTAATATTTCAAAAGATTGTGTCTTGTCTTGGTTGTTGCTGTAAGTATCAATTATAATGATACTGCTGTAAGTGTTTCTTACAATGAAGCTGCTCCGTTTCTGAGTAAAACTTAACTGAACACTATCAGCTTTCCCAAGCCCTTGAATGTCACATGGGACCTCACAGTTATTCATACAAAATGTACAGTTTAAAAAGTGTAAATTCGTGTATTTGAGCAGCACACGCTATTGAGTTGTTTAATGTCTGTAGTTTTGAGTCAAGTAATGATTACTTACCATGTGAAAGCAATGATTTATATCCTCAGTCTTTTTTGGAAATTGAGAAAATTTTTAACAGTTCAGTTACAGTCTTTGTGGTTTTTAGTTTTTAATAAATCAGAACAAGGGGATCTCAATCAAGACCAAAATGAAATCAACATTAAAGCTGCTCAACACAAAAAAGCGTGTCATTGTTGAGTCTACCATTGCTAACAATTTCACAATTCCACGAACGTTACTGACTTCATGATCCAGTTTGAAGAAATTTTTTTTAACTCAAACTTTGGGGAAAGAGTTTAAAAATATCATGCAAAAATGAAAAAAATGAATTTAATATATGGATCTGAGAAAATACCTGGATCTAACAAAGAGAGCTGCACTACCACCTCCAGTGACCTGAGTCAGTTTTATGTTGAACCAAGAGGCTGCCTAACAAATGCAGGATTGTGTAAGTGCATACAGAATATAGAATACAATTTACAAATATTGATTAATATCACAGGCCTCACACAGCAGGTTGAAACAAGTACGTCTTCCAAGTTTTCCCATGTTCAATGATAACACAAGCTATTGATGACTCAACCATGAGGTTCCTCAGGAGGAGGAAGACTTTGCAAGATATAATCACACTAAGATCATAGTACTTAACATAGGAATAAACTTAATATATAATTGCAGTGGAAATTAAGATATAATTCTGTTGGGTAGATGACATAGAATATATCTATAAAACTGCAACAAACAATAGAAAGTAAACAAATCTGCCAATTTATTTGTGACATTTTCAACATTTGAAATGAACATCCCTGTTGTTGATGTTATGCTATTCTCTGGACTTCTTGGGGCTCCATAACTTTATGTGACAACAAACAAAGGCGGTATGTTTTTCATTGTGATGTATAAGATGTATTATTTCAAGCAAGTTTAAATTCTCTTCAAGCTTATTATAATGGGATACTAAAATGCATAGAAATAATTTTACGCACATAAAAATCATAAAAGTATATATATATATATATATATATATATATATATATATATATATATATATATATAAAAACCTGTGTAATATACTGTATGTAGAACTCTGATGTGCAGTTGTTAGGAGACAAGGATTTGTTATAATCAGACCACGGGTCTGTACTTCAGGAAATTGAGAACTTTATAAACTAAAGATCCTTTAAACAAGTACCAGTATCACTTCAGTAAATAAACTTTTAGAAAATTTTACATTCTAATGTTAATCTATAGAATGTAAAACAAATCAAATGTTGCTATCAGTTAACCCATCTGCAAAGGTTTTCATTGTAACTACATGCTGATTAAGGACTTAAAGAGAATTATAAATGACTCAAAAAATCTTCCTCCTTATGTAATTATACTGAATCAGCCTGTTTCATCTTTGACTGAAATTTGTTAGGATGTAAAGCCTGCAGTAAAAACACAACTCCATCCACTTCCAACCTGGACTTTATCTCTGAATAGTTTTCCATCAAACCGATTGATTCTAACCTAATTCTTGTAAATAGCTTAATTAATTGCTCCACTTAGACTCCTGACTGTACATCTTTTTTGCCTTGGTGCATGACTCTCAATATAGTCTTACAGGGCCAGTGAACACTTAAACAACCCCAAATTCACCAAAACACAGTTCCTTTTAGCCTAGGTCTCATAATGTTAAGATATTGCAAATCTGTCTCTTTTTCATCTGTCATCTGATTTAATTGCCCAACTAATCCATGCTGCTTGATCCTTCAGATCATCTGACTAATTTTCCTATCTGTGAAGCTGATGTGCAGCTCTGGTGTTATTTTATTGAAGTACTTCATATCTTACGTAAAGAACAGGAGGGGACTGGTAGTGGTGGGAGTAAAAGCAAAAACAGACAACAGCAGGATGTGGAAAACTTGGCTGGGCATTAGTGCTCATGTCTGTGCAGTAGTCAGATAGGTAGGTAGGTAAGTAAATAGGAGTCAGTTGGAGCAACTTACATAGACTGTTCCAGTGTTTGAAGATTAGATGGTGCCAATGGTGACCAAAAAGGCATTAATGTACAATGACAAAGACTTCAACTTCTGACAGCGACGTGATACTCTCCTTTCTTTAAAGTCCAGCTAATTCTCCAGCCCTGAAACTATAAGATGAACATTTCATTTCAGTCTGAGTGAAGAGACACATACTTTTTTCTGCCCTGCACCCAAGCCACATACAAGTCCGTGAGGTTTTTCTTTAAATGAAAAATTTTGAGCACAGATGAAGCTCTTCATATTTCTCTGCTGCATACAAGCAAGAAGCATGAGGCGTCAGATTTCAAGGGTTGCAAGCACCTATTGATTGGCAGCATTAAAGAAGAGTCAAACCAGAGATGTGATTAAAGTTTAATCAAAAGATTTTATAAGCTATTTATGAAGACACACAATCTTTCTAAGAAGTTCTAAAAAATGTCAGGATTTTATCAGGTTTGGAAGGACAAGGTCATAGCTTTTTATTTATTCATGGAGAGAGTTTATCTTTGCTGGCACACATTTGCATTTATTACATCTATTGTTTAATTGCCGAGATGATTCAGAAGAATTTGGAATCCCAGGACAGATATGTATTGTGCCCATAGGAAATAAACAGTGAGCTGACATATCCCTCCAAAATAAGTACTGTTAAACATGGTGGTGTATGTATATACTCTAAAAAAAAGTTAAGGTGGTGGAGAAGGGTAGAACATGGCTTTGAAAAACTTGGAGCCGCTCTGACCGACATACTACAAGCCAACAACATTCAAACATAATAAAACACAACTACTCTGTGATGTCAGGTCCAACGCCAGTGCTTTTTCCAACTGTTATTTTTGTGCCATTGCAATTTACTGAATTATTGATAGTAAGCAGTGGCATTTTTTATTCAATGTCCATGCTTCCTCTAGACTTCACTCAGCACTCAGGTAGTAACTGGCTAAAAGAGAGTCTAGGCTTTTCTTTCTTCATTTTCTTGTCATGTCTGTCCAACCCTTCCAGCGTCCTTTTGCTATCTGATATTTTCTTTCAAACTCCCCAGCCACATCTCAACCATACACACCTTCTGTCTTCACAGTTGTCAATCCCTAATAGGCTGACGGGTTTGTGGCAGAAGATGCTGGTTGATTTATTGGGTGCTGCAGGTTCTAGTGGTGCATGTCTGACTTACATCTTCTTAGAAAGGCATTTAGCTCTTTGTCTCTCTCAGACGTCCTCTGTAGCACACATGCTAAACAAGTAAGCAATGGCATACTTTTTTATTGTGAATAGTATGGAATGTTACAAGCACTAAAGTTATACATGTTACACATCCATTATGAAAAGTTAATATAATATTTTTGATATATATTTTAAATATTTCAAGAAGGCGAACATTTTCTACAGAAATACAATGAGAACACTGTCATAGAAAGGAAGAGATGGCAAGAAATTTAAGCATAAGAATGTGCCAACAGCTGAAAACTCTGTCTTTTTTCATTCAACAATCCACCGGTTGGAACCAGTATCGAAGTCAACGGCATCTTTTTTGACAGAAACCTGACATTGCGGGTAGCTTAAGTGCTGCTCTGCGTTTTCTGGTTTTCATGCACAATGACTCCTTGGGGCCCCAGCACTAAAAGCCATTAGCGCTCCCAGTGGCGTAAAACTTGCATGAATCTATAAATCTTTAAAGGCAGCGGATTGAATTTGTACTCCTGATAAAGGATAGGTTTTGGATGAACAGTGCCACAGCTGAATCAATTTTCCAACAGTACAGGCTCTGATGTTTATTAAAGCAGTAAGAGAACATGAAAACTTCATTCTCTAAGGATTTGTTATTCAAACACTGCAAAAGCCTCTTCAATGGATGGATCTTTAGCAGAGAAAGGAATCCATCCATTGTATCTTCTAAAATATTTAGATGTCACATTTTGATTTGCATCGGATAAGGACAAGATTTTTATTTTTCTTTAACAGCTGTTATGGTTAGAAACATAAAAAAGAAAAGGGAGTCAACCAGTAAATTCAACAGAATGATAAAATGTTGAAAACAACCACTCTTACTCATGTCTATTTCACTTTACAATGATGTTTCACATGTTGACCTTAGCCCATATATTTCACCACAATGTTCATTTTCCACTAACAACGCACAGAAAAAATAAGCCAGTGCCGGTGGTATGAATTTCCACTGTTTCTCTATTTTGTCCATGTACCGTACTTTTAAGGTTACCTCTTCTATCAAAGAGAGAGAGACAGCACAGTGTTTATGCCAAACTGTGAAGGACAGTAGGAGGGGCAGACAAATAGGGAGGTGGGAATCCAATCGCCCAGCACAAGGGCGAATTATCTGACCAAGGTGCTGAGAGTGGGGTGTCTTCAGCCACTAATTGATAAGAGCCTTCTATCTTTAGTAAGCAGCAGTGTTTGGCTCAGGACATCAAAACCTTGGCTGTGGCTGAAAGGCTTGTTGTGTCCCTTTCCCTCCTCATCCCAGGCTATCGAGGGAGGGTAAAAGTCAGGACGTCACCTTGCCAGGGGGTCACTTCTCCACTTTCCTGCCTGAAATGCTGAAGTTGTTTTCACTAATGTGAATTTGAGCCTTCTAATACTTTGTGTTATTTCCATACTAAAAATGGATGATAGCACCTAGCACCTACAGCATGTGTTAGTTTGCTTTCACTACTATTTCATCTCAAAGAAAAGAAAAAAAGCATGACATTGTGTGTCCATGGGATAGTTAGGAAGGGGTGCACAAGCCAAATACACTTTATAGCAAAACCTGTAAAGGAATAGTGCAGTTGAATAAGTCCTGGAAGCGACTGCAAATTTTGCTCTTGATAAGAACCTGAATTTTGCAAAGCAATATAACAAATGATTATGAATCAATAGCTACATAAACTTTCTCAACATATATATTCCTGTCACAGCAAGATTTTTGTTCAGATTAAAATCTACAGGACAGACACAGATCACCACAAGTGTAGAAAACAAATATGCAAATACAAGTACAAAGGAAGCACAAACATGACACCCCAGTGGCTAAAAGCCAAAACAATACTAGTTCAATATAAAATCTTTCTATCTGCCAGTGCTATTGTTGGAGGCTCAACTGATGTAAATGAGTGGCTGCCCAAGAAAAACAATTTAGACAGATTGTACTGCTCACTGAAACTCTCAACTAAATGACATAAGTGTTCAAAGAGCTGTCTTCTCTAAAACCAAATTAAAAAACTTAAATCAGAAAATCTAAATAATACAATCTACATAATATCTTTTCCTGTGGTGCCACCATAAGGTCAGAATTGTGTTTTTTTGACAAGAAATATAAAGATACATGTAAATAGATCAAATGGGCAGGGTGCCATGAAATTAACTGAGCATAATCAAGCCCTCCGGAGAATGGACCCTTTCTTTTTTGGTGTCTTAAGGAACCACTCAAGGCTCAAAGAAAATCAGAATGGTCCGTGGTGTTCTTTCTCCTCACTGTCACATTGTGGGGAGTAATGTTGGTGGGGTTTGATTTCTTTTTGTCAGGTCTGAGTAGGTAAACAAATACTGTGTGACGCACAGTGTCATCCATTACAAACCTGTCATGTCTCCAGTCATCACATTGGCTAAACTTTCACTTGAACCATTTTTAAACTCTGAAAGAAATATCTTGTTGAAGTACTTTTATTTTATCAAGAATCAAAGAATCAAAAATAAAAAGGAATCCCCTTTGACCCCAACCACTGTTTGTCTATAGAAATATATGAGGTGCACATGAAAGGGTGGTATATTCATATTAGTGTGTGTCACTGCACTACTACTAGTCTAACACAGGGAGGGAAAAATTTGAGCAACATAACCTCATAGTCACAGTCAATTCACCAAACAATATTGGTTAATTTATAAGACTGTTAGCTCCTGACACATCCAACCAGCCCACACACTCACCAGACTACCATGGTTCCTGCTGGCTGTACTGATTTACCATTTCTTTTATGGAAATTGCTGCATACCATGGGTTTCAGCCATGTTAATAACCATTTAATCAAATTTTGTTTGCTTCTATACTCTATATTGTCAGAAAGATTTCAAATAGCACACTCTTGCTGTATTGCACTCATTTCCTGCACCAATGTTTTCTTATACCCTATACCTATGTTGACTTTTAATTAATCTAAATTTTCAAATGCGAAGAGAGAGAAGTTTCTATAAAAATATTAAAGGTAAATGCTTTTATTACCTTTTTTTTTTTTTTTTTTTTTTTTGAGACCTGGTGTTTTTAATCTCTCAAGTGGTGCATAGCACACCATTCCCTTTAATTATTGATATTAGCTGCATACATGTCATGTGTTAAAAAATTCATACATTTCTATGTTTAAACTGTTCCCAGTGTTGAATTTACCCAGTGCTTCATCCATGACAAAAGGGAAAATACAAGATACAGAGATACAGTTTGGTGCCAACTGCTGCAATGACAGGCTCATTTCTCTGAGGTCATGGCATTGATTAGCCACAGATGCCCTGGAGTCCAGAAGTGAGGTAGGTTGCAAGCTGACCTGAATTAGACTGTAAAGACGACATCTGAGCCAGTTCAATTAGCAAATTCTAATCCACACTGATTACTCTAAAGCCAAATCACTACTGATGCCTAACTCCCCTCTTGAGTGACAGTCAAGATTTCCAGAGTGCTCATTCAAATGCTTTTCCGTTTGATGGGTTAAAGTGAAAGGAAACTTGATCTACAAATGATTTTTTTTTCTGGTTATGTAAACACTATACGTCAGGTACGGTGAATCTACACAAAACATAAAATGACTGTTAAAAAGTGCTACAATATATTTTGATATTTCTCACACAAGCCCAAATGCCAAGATGATACCAGTGTTAGAGGGGCAGAGAGAAGAAGGGGGGTATGTTAATTATGTATTACCAAAGCTGTTTAATGTCACACGTCTGCACAAAGCTACAGCTATAATGGTGAAATATGTAAGTAACAAGGATGGTATCACTGCTTATTCACAATTAGTTTGGAAAACTGTTGCTGAGCTCCATGAAATGCCAACAATGGAGCCATCATACCCTGCTCTAAATCTTGTTTACCTAGCCCAGTTAGTATGATATTGCATCCTGGCTGAAATGTGCACTGAATATATACATTCCTTTTCTTCCTCGCATTGAATAAATTGCTTAGAATTTTTATCATGAAAAATCCAACCAAATATATATAGGTTGCTCTCACAATAGTCATTGCCTTTGTCAAAACTACACACAGGTTTGGCTTTAGGAAACAGCTCATGATTGATTAATTACACATCAAAGGTGCAGAGTGGAAAGCAATATTCCTCCTCTCTGCCGAAATAATTCATAACTGTTCAGAATCGAATATTCAAGCCAAGTTGATAAAATTAAAGTAATTAAAAAGCAGAGGAGTGAACTTTCATTGTTGACATTTCCAGGAATGTTGGCAAGACAACCAACACTGTTTATTTTTTTTAATTGCTTCCATGGGGATGAACAAACGTTTTCAATTATAGATACCTTGTAGAGTTTTTGACCACTACGGAGCACTGTAGAACAGTTGTTTGTTCGAGAGGGTCTCATTTGTTTGCCTGAAGGTGCACAAGGTGGCTCATGAGCATGCGGCAACATAACTTCATACCTTCCACTAACTGAACTAAGTGGTGACACAATAGAAGTTTCTGGGGGACACTAAGAACAGATCAACATGCCCATAATTAGAAAATGGCTACAGCCGATAAATGCAATAATACTGGAAATATGGCATTGTCTTAAAACTAAAATAAGATCTCTGACAATTTGTCAGCTTTCAGTGCCCTCCAGAAATGTCTATTTTGTTGGGTTAGAAGATGTTTTCTTTATAGTGCAATTCTGATTTGGAAGGGAAGTTACAAATTTACAATTTCTGTGTGTTCTTTAGCTTTAAGTAGTAAACTGATGAGTGAAACTTTATCTCACTCTCACAGTTTGAAGAAAATGTTACATTGTGCGATATGCCATGGACCTGGTTTTAGGATGCACCTTAGCAATTTAGCTGTAGAGGCATTTATTTCACTTACAGGCCAGTTTTATTGTGTTTGAAATTATGAAATTGTGACCAGGAACAGATGTTAACACCAAACAGCTCTGTGTTGCATATTGACTCTTCAGCTATGCTGTGTGTTTAAACAATAGTATTGTTTTGTCAAAACACAAAATCCACAAATGTTTTCTATTGATTTTCTCTGCCTTTTGTGAATGATGAATAGCTTACATTGTTTATCATAACAATGTGAATGGCCCCTGTAGGTCCTTTAATGGCCACTCAGCCGATGGCAGCAGACAATAAGGTACACTCATGATGTCTGTAAATTCTGCCTTGTTCTGACATCAGCTAACACACCCAGCAAATCACTAGACTGGCAGATCTCAGTCCTCCCTTATCCTCCAGTGGACTCCCACCTTTTTCTAGAACTCCACTATGATTAATGCCCCACCACCATCAAACAACAAGTTGCATAACTAATGTAAAAACACTCAATGAGCCTTCTCAGGTGGGTTTGAGGGTCAGACGGAGTTCAAGACCTCCCATCACCACAAATCCTCTCAGTGTCCTTCTGAGGCTGTTCACATCAGTGAAGGAATAAATTACAGGCTGAACAGAAACACTGGCTCCTTTTTAACATCAAATTCCAGTCTTTGGATCACTGTTATTTTGTATCCCTCTCCAGTCTTTTCACATCCACAAACTCTAAACCCCAGTTTTACTTTCACAATCACCATACTCACTCCAAAGCATGGTGAAATGAATGTGACCCAACCAATATAACTTCTCAGATAGCATGAAACCTAAATCGCTCAAGTAAAATACATGAGGACCTCACAGAGTTATGTTCTCTTCTGAAACCTCTTTTTTTTTTCTTTTTTTTTTTTTCAGAACTTGATGGAAATACACCAGCACCACAAATACTGCCACGATTTTCACAGATGCTTGCATTAGTATTCTGCGGGGATGTATCCCAGTGACATGTAATACATCATAGTCACCAGGAGGCACTTCCACTGCAGAGTTGACGTGCAAATATGGGCAGAGCATGTTTCAATGTTTTACGCTATAATCTTTATCCTAAAAATGTCCTCTGAAGTTTCAGGATAGACACATGTGTATATGCATGTTTGTATGGTCAACCGCAGAGTGCATTAAAGTGCACTCACACGGTGGTATAGTAAATGCATTCTACACACCATGAATCTCCACCTACTAACACACACACAAACACGTTGCACATCAGGGTCATAGAGTGTTTGCATCATGGCATATTTGTAAAATGTGAAATGAAGGGGGTTGGGGGAGTGTGTGCATGTGTGTGTGTATCAGTGTGTGTTTAGGGACAGGAGTGTTCTCACTTCGAACAGTGAACAAGGCAGGAAGGCTGAGTGCCCTTGACTAACCTTGTAGGTTTTACTGTGCTTTTATGAGAGGGTATAAATCAACATGATGTCCCCCCCCCCCCCCCCCCCCCCCCCCAAAAAAAAAAAAAAAGCTTCTGTTTTACAATGTGTGGCCACATTGACGAGGCAAATGTGCACCCCTATAACAAAGCCTATTACAAATACTTTCTGGAATATACCGGCTCTGAAATTCAATATAGCTCAAAATAATGAAAGGATGTCTGTGTTGTCTTATGTCAGTCAGACTGGAGAAACAATGAGAAATATTTTCAGTGGACACATTAAAATGAATTACTCTTGTGGGGAACATAAACACAGTGCACTGCTGCTGTACTTGCAGGTGAATGGAAAATACACAAATTATCATATTGATTGCTTTTCGCCTCAATGAGGAGATTTCCATCTTTATTTCATAAAATGTGTACATACAAACAAAGGTTGGGAAGAAGACGGGTTTAATGGCATCCACTGAGAGAGATTCTTCGTCTAGACAGTTTTCAACAGAAACCCTAAAAGAACAGCTCTCCGCTACTGCTCTCTACGATGTAAACAGCTCAGGCCCAAACCTCTCCACTCAACACATTTGCTCGCTACGGCTCCCACTCATGTATTCATGTATTCACATGTTTATCAGAACTTGGTGGCTTGCGTTGCCATTTTCTCTTTATAATGATGAGCGAATGCACTTCCATAGTGGAATGGAAATAATCACGGATCCCGTGACTCATACACACATTTGTTTTTTTGCTGTGAGATAGAGAATAGACAGAGGAAGTGTTGAGAACTGCAGAGTGAAATGCCAAATTTAGCCTGTTTTCCATACCTGCCATGCAAATCTTACAACCAAAACCAACTGCAGATTTAATTAACATTCTTGGTGGAAGGCTGGGATCTTTTTTTTTTTTTTTTTTTAATGAGATTCCAGCGCATTGTTTCATTTTAGTTATGTCCTAATGTGAGATATTGTTTTTTTTGGAAATAAATCAAACCAAAGAATGCAGTTTGAGAGAGAAGGAGGAAGTTGTATTTAAACTTACCACAAAGAGATAATCTGTTAAATTGATGACGTGCATATTCGTCCACCTCAATAACCTTGTCGCTTTTCGACATGAGTTTATGTATAATTACAGTACATAAGTAGGTGAATGTGGTTGATATTTTTCCCCCCGGTTTTCATTTAGTTCAGGATATATTTGAAGGTGTGTTTGTGATGTGTTTTCAGTTCTGACTATCAGCATCTGATGCTGCAGGGCTCTGTGCCTTCCTGCCTCAAACATGTCCATCTCCAACACTAGTGGGCAGTCACATTCCACACAGGCTCATTCTGTGTTTTACCTGGATACCAGCGTGTCACACATACACCCATGGACATGTAGCTTGTAGCTCTCTGTCTATTTTTTGTCTTCCTCCCACTGTCTCTTTTGTGTCTTTTCCTCAGCACTTTACCAATTCAGTTGAGTTGTATAGTAGAGGAGCAGCTGCAGCCACTGATCTGCCAAGCAGAGCAATCAGCAGACTGGTTAGGGAGAATGTCATCCTGGTGAGGACTAAGAAAATGGCTTTTTAATTAATGTTTTGATTTTGGGTAGTATATCACTCTTGAGACAAATGATTGAGCTGAGTGGCATTTAAATGAGGGGGTTACAACCACTGAATGACCATTCAAAGTCATCATGGAGTTTATTGGATATTAATTAGGAGATGAGGAGGAGGAGGAGGAGGAAAAAGAGAGGAAGCAGACAAATGCTCTCCCCAGATTTGAGAAAAGAGAGACAGGAAATGCAAGGATTAAGAAAGGTTAATGTAATTTGAAATTTGAGCAGGGTGTGTGTGCAGAGAGGGAGAGTGTGCGTGCCAAGACGTTTTTCTTTCAATTTTGTTGTGTTTCAGTTGGAATTCCTGGCATATGTCCGCAACCGATTCTGTCATTAAGAATTAAGCATATAATCAAGGAACGCTGCTACTGCTCATGGTATAGAGAAATATGAGTGTGTACAAGGATTTTAACCCAAGCCTGTGGTTTAAAACTCTGCACATGTTGCTCATATTAATAAACAAAACAGTACAGTGAAACCTACTGCATGTTTTTTGTAAATTTTTAGGCTGTAGTCCAAAGTGAGACATCAAGCATTTGTCATTCAGAACAATGGAGAGTAATGATCCAAGAAATGTTTTTAAGTATTGCACGGAAACCTTGTCAATGAGAAATTCATGTTTCAATACAACTAAACTACAACAGCAAATACATTTTGTAGGAAACCTAATTGCTACTGGGTTACGCTTTCTATTAACGTAATGAGCATATGTTGTTAATTGACGTATTTGGCAAGTCACAAATGCATTGACACTAATATATATATCAGTAAAATGTTCACAGACAATGTATTTGCTGTCTGTCAAAATATCTAATCTTGCAATACATATTCACTCGTAGTGACTACAGCGTTTTAACTTTTTTATGGTTATGTTTAGGAATTCACAGCACTTCAGTTTGGTTAAACATAGATCAAGGAAAAAGTTCACATTGACTTCAGATGCAACATGTTTGTCACATTTAACCAAAACCAAGATCTTTCCCTAACAAAGTGTAAAGTAAACCTTTTTAATCTTTGTAATACCTAAATTATATCACGGTGCATTTGGACTCCATTATTGGAGTTCACACTTAAATCCTCAAGTACTGCATCATACAGTATCACATATAAGACAGCAACTAGCTACCAATACTGCAAATTACAGTGACTTCATCAATAAAATTTTATTTTACATATAAGTAAAGTGATAAAATAGTATAAATATTTAATCTCATTATCAGCATGTTAGTATCAGGAGCCATAACCAAGGCCAAATTCCATACCCAAAATGCTAAGCACAAGTAATTGCTTTAAATAAAAAATACCATCTTTTGGTTCAAAGTATTTTTTTCAGATGTTGGTGCAATGTGCCTTCACATATTTCTTCAATAAGAGAGATTGCTCTCTTTTATGTTGGAATTGGATAGAAACATCATCATTCTTGGAGATACAGTAAATGTTTTTGAGCATCTCCTATATAAAGTTTAAATGATTTTTTTTCTTTTTTTTTGCAGTTCACTTTGATCCTTCTCTGTCTCAAATGATTCAAGGAAAATGCCCTGTACTGTATGTTGCACGTTGGACGATAGGACACTGATTTATGGATGGATTCCAAATTTTGACGTCCTGCTCACTTTCATCTTTGCCGTCAGTCTTCCTCACAGGGTTAGAGTTTACATGCTTCATGTATGAGGCAGATTTTGATTTTTTTTTTGTAGACACTGGTTTGCACATTTTCAGGCTCTACTGTTACCCTTCATGTTTTCAATTATTCAATGTCAAACTACATCTCCATACATAGAGATCAAACCTAATCAATTTCAAGTCAAATATCTCCCTTTTGGCTGACAGCTTTTATGATCCCTTCTTTAATTTCTTCATTGAATATTGAATATTGAAGCATAGTGTGTTAATTAGTGACTATATTCTTACCCTCGAAAACTTATACAAGGGTAATTTGCAAAACATCTATTTTGTTTTTCTTCACTGACAGTGTCCATTAAATATAATCTTCTCCTCCCCTGTTATCTATTTATGGTCTACTCATCAGTAATCTCACATTTTTTATGTGTTATGTCATCTTTTGCCATTATTAGTTGCACTGTATGACATATTTCTTGGCTGTGATCACCATGGCCAGTGTAGTTTACTCTGAAACAACTTTATGACCGCATTTCTGATCTCCGAGAGCAGCTTCGCACTGAGCATATGTCATGCTCCAGCATGTAACTCTATTTACACTGCTTTGCTTGTTTGGTGAGGCAAGAGGAATATCCTACACCTGCCATGTTGATCATGATATGTCACCAATGTGCTGGTATGGCTTTTTCACATGTTCTACTGTATTTATTAGAGGCAATTCTGTGGCAGAAACCATAAGCTGCTGTATATCTGTGCAGCTGTGGCTACAGGCAATATTCAAAAGTAGAATACAATTGTATTTGTTTTTAGTAACAGTAGGGAAGTGGTTGTTCATTAAAATCACCCCAACCTGCATTTGCTCTTCATTCCATGTGACAAAGGGGTTTTGGATACATCCTGAATGGCCAGTCGAGATTGGGAAAATACTAGCAACTTTGCAAAGAAAAGCGGAAATAAATAAATCTAGAGGACAGAAAAAGTCCTTCTCCTATGCTGTCAAACACATCTGACTAACCTTCCTTAAACACTACACACACACACATATATATATATATATATAGACCCTGCTAACCTACAGTGGCAAGTTTCTGTGTGTGTTTTCTTTGGTACCCTGAGGGAGGGGTAGTGCTTTCTGGTCTGTGAGGCAATGATAAATCACTAGTCAGGTGAAGATGAAAGCCTGCGGGCCAAACTGCTTCAAAGTGTGGCCTTCATGAGTCGTCAGCTTATCTTGAAAGGACTGGAACAGTCCTCAAACCCAAAACTGTTCTGAGTTGGTCTGATTGAGTTTCAGTTGTGCTTCAACTGGAAGAATTCTGTGGTGTGTAAAATGACAAACATCCCTTATTCCTAATGTCATTCTAAAAATCCTCCAGCCCACTCAGTAAGACATGTCTTATGGATACGGAGAGAAATCGGCGAGGCAGAGGTCTGAGCCACTATCTTTTGATTTAAGTTCCTGTAATGCTTGGTCTCTTCGTCCTCTCTAAGCTCAACAAATACCTGTTTTATTTACTTTTCACGAAACCCCTCTCAGACCAAACAAAGCAATCATAGCTTAGCCATTAGTATTTTTTTGCATCATCAGACAGCACTGATTCAACATTGTATCATATGTGGAGCCAACAAGTGAATATTTTAGTCTCCTTCTAGATTCCAGTCAGCTGGAAATGTAAAGACATCAGCCAGAGACAGCTAACACGCTTGAGCAGACAGTGGTCATTTTAGCCAACATCAATGACACAGAGTAATTAAAAACAAGCAGCCTTTATTTCTCTGATTCAATCAGCAATTAAGGACCCAGTATTTCAAAAATTACCCAGCCCTATGGCCAGACAAGACCATCTGTAGTTGATGAGTTCTTGCAAATTGACTATGGTTAAGGTATGGTTAAACTTAGACAAATAAAGAACTTAGCACAAGATAGTGGTCATGGTAAGTAAAACATAAACCTCACTTACAGGTCTGTGACAGTGGCTAGCAAAAGGCTGATTGCCGAGTTATAAATATAATTTATAAATAAATAAAATTGATGGTGTCCTTCCACAATATTCAGAAGAAGCTTTAGCTTCAGAGCTTGGCTTCTTAGAACTTGGTGTACCATTGTGTCTGATTTTATTGGGTTTATATACGCAACAGAGTTTGGAAAAAACATTCATGCTACCAAAATTTTAGGTCAACCATTCATTGATTTGGACTAAACGGACAGTTTGGAATAACCCAAATGGTTACGTTATTCTATGTTTGAGCGTCTAATCTGTGCTTGAGCCTCACTTACATCTGTTCTTCTGTAGAGAGAAGGGACAGAGGATGGTCACTTCATTCATCACAAACAAAATCCAAGAAATTATACCTGAGTGAGTTTTTACACAGTTTCAGAATAGCGTTCATAGCAGGGATTATGTGACAACCTTCCACCTATCTTCTTTTAAGCATCCTGGCACGGAGAAGAATAAAATCTATTCCAGGAAGGGAAAAGCTAAAATTTCATTTCATGCTGTATGGGCGCATGGCTGAACAAAATGTAAACTCACAGTGAGAAGTACAGTGATGGATGGGTAGACTGTTTCTTTCTCTTGGCCTTTTCATGCATCTCAATCTAAAATGTGTTGAGAGCTTTCATACTATCTCCCTAAAGGTATAATATGTAACTATTCTGCATTAAAATGTCTAAAAATGACTAGACCTGTATTTTTTAAGTTGTGTAGTTGCAATATCCGAAATGTTTATGTCAATTTAAACCTAGAAATCTGTAACAGTCCATTTGTTTTGGTTCCCTGTCTATAGCATCATATCCCATTTGTGCATGCATCAGTGTTGTGGTCGCCTGCCAGAGGCAGTCAAATTAACTTTTTATCCAGTTTTAAGCCAGATTTTTAATGATATATTTTAGCCAGATGAAGGATTTCAGTCATTGTACATCTGGGTCAAATGTCATCAGATAAACAACTGAGCAAATGTTGGTGGCAGCCAGACTCTATGACTATATCACTGAATGGTTTAGGTCCAGAATACATGAATGACATGTTAGTAGAGTATAAACCCAGTAGAGCTCTGAGATCTACTGACTCAGATCAGATAGTGGAGCACAGAGTTCAGACCAAACATGGTGAAGCAGCATTTAGTTGTTATGCTGCACACAACTGGAACAAACTACCAGCAGAACTGAGATCAGCCCCAACTGTAAGCACTTTTAAATCCAGGTTAAAAACATTTCTCTTTTCATGTGCTTATAGCTGAGCTCTTTTTAAGAACTTAAAACTCTATTTTCTTCTATTTTACTTTTTTGCCCCTGCTTTTAACTCTATGTTTTCTTTTGTTTTTATGCTGTTTTATGCTGTTCTTTTTTTTTGTCTTTATGTAAAGCACATTGAGTTGCTTTGGTATGAAATGTGCTATATAAATAAAGATGCCTTGCCTTACCTTGCCTATATTTAGTGTTTTTACCAGATTTTTATTTTGTTCATTTGTTTTGGAGAGGTGGAGACCTCTGGATAATTTGGGTCCTGGTTAAAAACCTCCTGAAAGTCTGCATCATAAGTTATCAGAGAAACAAGCTGACCAAATGTCAGCAACAGCCAGACCCACAGCCCCTCCAGCACATCTTGTGTCCACCAAACAGCATTTTTTTTTTTTCTTACATGCAACTGCTTCATTCAGTGTTGATTTAATCACTGGCTTTGTTTGTTTTGGAGAGGAGGAGACCTCTGCAGATAATCCAGCTCCTGGTAAAAGCTGAACAATTGACAGTGAAGAAATCCTAACTTGGAGAAGCTGACTACAATGACAGTGGTGGTGAAGACAACTCCCATGATCCCATGCTACTTCTTCTGTCTTGTGTTATTGTTTCTATTGAGAGACCCTAGTGTCAGAAAATTGCATGGGGTGTATTATGATTTTAAAAATATTTGTATTTTACTAACAAATATGGAATATGTAATAGTCTGTTGGGTGTGATGCTCAGCAGGTGCACAGTAAGAAACCAAGACAGATAGTGACAATAGGCCCCATGCAAGAACACGTTTTCATTCTTGTCCTAAAACATGCTCACACTTTTCTGTGAGGATTGTTCATACAAGTGTTCCAAGTTCATCACCTCTCTGAACAGCACAAACTTGTGAATTGCACGTCACTGCCTGATGGACTTCTCCTGTTCATGACAATGTGTGGGCTTGTGAGATTTGGTCTTTAGCGTAATTGGGGGCCCTGTAGTTACCACATAATGCTACTTGTTGCACCCTCTTTGTGGGTAACTTTCACCCGCAAAATTGTCATTGAGAGAGTAAAGCGTTTTACACTGCTGAGCTTCAAGTCTTGCTATCAGAAATAACGAAACAAAATCGGACCTGGAACAAGTAGAAAATATAAATGGCACATGTATTACACAAGCAGTGCTGTTCTGTCTCAGAAATAAAGTGAATGAGTGTTCTGACATGAAGTTAGACACTAAATAATGTCTTTCCAAGGCAAAGTGGTCCATGATTAATATGAGAGGACAGCCATGCAAGATGAGAGAATATTAAGCTATAATCCATAGTAGGGGATGTTGCACTTACAGGTGCAACAGAGGATGGACAGAGATCTCCATAAAGACCTTGAGGCAGCTGTCAGAGTGACAGCAACTGCAACAACTGCTGAATTGTGTAAGATGCTGTGCAAAAATACACCAACAAAAAAAACAAAATTTCTAAAAAAAAACAAAACAAAAAAAAAAGTAACCACTCATGAATTTTATTCGTACTCACAAGAAAAATGCAAGGTAACTGATGGCACAAGTTCCAAAAACATTTGTACATTCCACTTATGTGGTTATTGCATGGGGCCATTATGTTTTGGAGTCACAGTGAGATATCAAGTAATAGATCAGGTATGTTGGGGATCTTAAAAATGTCCAGTTATTTCATGTAATTTCCTGCAATAATTGCTTTATGAAACTAGACAGCACTAGTTGTACATCAACATCTTCAATGATATGTATAAATCCACTGAATTCTACTGATTGAATTTGTATCGGAAGATTGCTCCATCAAAATAAGTAAATCACTACAGTGGGGAACTCATCCACTTGTGTTGTTGGATATATGCTGTTGATATTTGTCACTGTTTGCTGTATACCAGTGGTGTGCGCTGACTTTTATGGATAGGCAGAACCGAGCAGCCAACTGCATTTTCTATCCTCAGTGTTGGTAAAGCAGCAGTCGGCAGGCTTGCGATAATCCTGGACTTAGGCAGAAAATTTGAACAGACACAAGTTTCAGGTCCCTACCCTACTTTCCACTGAGATCCAAAACTGTATCCCAAGTCCCTCCCCCGACTACAGAGGAGGTAGTGCACGCCAGAGAGCATGCATACATCTTAGCTCGGGTGCACAAGCACAGTATCCACAGCAACTGGAGACGCCAGAAAGAATGGAACACATGGAAGTAAGAACTAGCCTATTCTATTCTCAGACAATGTTAGATATTGCCTTTATACTTTAGGTAAGACTCAGCGTTTCTGTTTATTGAGCAATAGTCAACTTTGGGATAAAAGTAAGGATGTTTCTGAAAGTAAAGCTTTTTTACATAGCCTAGGTTACCGATAAGTAACAGTTAGCATTCATTGCAGCGTTTTACTCACTGGCACTTTGATAAATGTGACATTTTTACCTGTTGATGTGGATAGAGTTTTGAGACCGAGGCACAGGCCTCAGAGGAAGAGTACATCCCCTCAGCTGCTTTTACGCACCGGCGGACGGCTACAAGCGAGAGCCGTGTAGTAGGCGCATCTGGCAGCTTGTGCATGAGCTGTGATTGACAGTCAGCCAACACTCCCCCTGAGTCTGATTTGTGGTATTGAATCGGGAGCGGTGGATTTTTGCAAATTGCATTACGAGCTTTACCTGGAGCCAGAGGAGCCAGATTTTTGCCAGAATTGCCTGCTTCATGTACTACTTCCAGAATATAGTGAAAGATTCAGCAAATAAAACAAAAGAAATGATTGCCTACTGAAGCTTTAATCTTCCTGGCTCATTGTCTGGAGTGTAGTTGGGAAGCACAGGGGAACTTTGCTCTTGATGAGTCATAGCATTTATTTACTGACAAACAGCCTTAAGTGCACATACATTACACTGCTGTGTTCACAGTACACTCCTAACTTCTAACTAACTAGCTAATTCTCTGTTTTGGTTGTGAGCATCACCACTATCTCTCTCTCTCTCTCTCTCTTGCCTGATACACACACAACCTACGTACTGAGCTATTCCTGAAAAGAACTGCTCTTCTCCTTTAACAGTATTCGGTCTCAAACCTGTCAAACATACTGCAGTTCTTGCACAGAGATGATAAATTAGTGTAATTTGCTCATTTCACTTGCTACTGCTGCCTCCTCATCCTCAATAAGCAAGTTTAGTTTCCACACACATCTGCACATGCTGCATGATGCATGCAGTATCATAACTGATTTCAGAACAGTAGAAGCTGATTCAAGGACAGCTTGACAGGCACACTTTGCCTGTAGATAATCACAAGTCAAAGATCCGAGGATTATCCTCAATGCGCATGCGTAAACCTCTAAATTAAGCTGCTTTCCTCTCCACTTGACAAGCTTCAGTCTTTGTTAATGAGACATGGTCACACCCACAAAAATGACAGAAATGATAGCTACAATGGCCGGAAGTCAAGCTAGCTTTCAGAGACAGCTGAGGTTCAGTTGCAAGTGGGAAATGTTGAAGACTTTACGGAGTCTGTATGTCTGCAGCAATGGTGCATATATGCTGTCGCTGTAAATATAAGACATTAGCAATGGAAATAAATTAATAGCCATTGCTGTGTGTTTGTGAACCTCTCCTCTCACATTACAGTGCATATTATATTTGAAAATATAAATGAAATAGTGTTATCAAACAGTGATGATGTGACATGGGGCCATTTTGTCTATTGATGTTGTTTTTTTTCAGTTTTGCTGCTACTTAATGCTAAGAAACTTTAATTCCAACAACAGTGGCACGTGATTGTAGAAAAATCTGAAACATGAACAGTGAATACAAGCTTTTGGTATAAATCCACCCAAATCACAGAGTAAATACTTCTTGATGCATGTGTAGCTTTGCAAAAACAGTTCTCTTGTTTGCAAATCTGCAGCTATAGCAGGTTACTGAGAAAATACCATGTGAGTTTAATATAGTCTTAAATGCCTGGCTTTTTACCTTTGTACTTGAAAGCAGCATACTTGTTCAGGCAATAATTGTTTAATAGTGTAAATGCAAGATCCGAATCTGATCAACTGATACTTGGACCATTGAATTTGAAGAGCTACCTGTGTGGCTGTATCCTTGGCTTTGAGTTCTGGTGGTCCATGGTTATGATGGGGAGGTCAAGGCTGTACCCACAAAATTTTCGTACAAGCCCTGAAGATGCTTAAATCAATCCCGGTGTAGAGGCCATTGCAATAAAGAACTAGTTGGTGGCAGTATGAAACATGAAACTGATGTGAGATCCCAATACACTAGTGATATTTTTACAGAATATGTAGATCTTAATAAATCTCACTTGTCTGATGATTTTCTCTGTTTATATAAGGAAGGTTGCGTTAAAATATGAGTGCATCAAGAATCGCAGTTACACCATTTTTCACAAAATATTTCTGGAATGCATTGAACAAAGAGATGATAATTATTGCGAAGTGTAAGAGATTACAAGGGTGTATTTTTTTCCTTCATTAAGACATTAAAAAGGGACCGCTTCTCAAAGGGCTGAATGTTGCCTTCTCCTCTTTGACACTGAATTGCCTGGCAGACCATGAATGACCCAGCTCATTTTCTTTGGGGAGTAAATGAGCTTTTAATGAACAGATGGGACATTTTTGCTATTGAGCTTTTACCTTGTTCATTTGTCATTTCTTTTTCCCATATCTGAATCACAATTACTAATTAGTGATTTAATGTTCCTCAAGAGTGTTTATTTTATTTAAAATAAAACCTAACAAATTGTTAGCTTTATCCAGTTATTGTGAATGCAAACTCCTGGGCAAATCCTGAGTCCCTTTTGTAGCTGCACCCTTCGATTCGCGTGAGTATTTTGACTAAATTTTGACTGAAACATCTTCATCATCAACATCAGAACCACGGCATAGTAATTTACCATAGTTGAATCATCACCTCTCTGACACATTCTCAACAAAAAGATAATTATATACACCACAAAAGCAGTATTTATTGCGTGACATCTTCAAAATTAACATGTGTGTGCCTGTGTGTGAAACTTCACTCCTCTTGAGAGAGAGAAAGAGGTAAACAACAAACAAACACAGGTGCCAATATGTTTTTTAAACAGGAATCCTTTGGATCTGGGGATAATTTCTGACATTTATTTTGGGAGTTGTAGTTGGATACTCTTGCTGGAAGGTTTTGTACTTACAGTGTGTGATACAGTGATTGTCTCTTTCTAAAATCAAAAACTGTATTGTTCATACCAAGTATATAATTCAGGTACCACACTAATATCATTATGCAAGACATAGAACATCCACTCTGAAGAAGTGAACATAATGATGTGTGAAGACCATTATTTTGTCGTTATAATTACACACTGCTTGCCGAAATTATATCATGTTGCAAAAACAACTGATTTGCTTTCTGCTGGAACTAGTAACGTAAGCCTTATGGGATATTAAGAGAGGCTCATTTTGTCTTTTAAAGTGGGTCATGAAGATCAGGTTCAAAGAGACTGACTAGTGTATTACTCATAGTGACTACATATCACAAATACAACAGAAGATAAACAATGATCTGAAGTATGCAGCCCTGAAATCATGTGAAGTTTGCAGATGCGCTTTTGTGTGCTGCTAGTGGTATAAGCCACCAGTGGCTTGGGTAGGCTTGTTTTAAAGTTTTAAATTGATTATACAGGCTCAAAAGACCAAATTGAAAATGTGAATAAAATCTTGGAATTTTCTACTATTGCTAATCTATAGACATTTAGAGCAATGTTAATGTAACAGGTGAGCTCATAGTTAGTACAACATTGACTAAAAATGTGTGATTGTTTAGTGTCACATGTCATTATGAAGGAAATTATCTCAAATTGCAGTTTTTCAGTCTGAATTTAAAGATCTCAGGCAACACTAATGTGATCAAAAAACACTGAATCAATGTTTGAGGGTGCATTTTCTTTGGCTATTGAAAAGAAAATATCATTTGCAACCCCTGCATTACGACCATTCCATGTGTCCATTTATAGTTTGGTTTAAGTTTGACATGTTTTCAAACATTTTACTGGTCATCAAAAATTCTTCTCTTTAGTAAAGGATTATTTCCATTTTACAGTATGACACTAAACAAGATGTTACGTAAATACTTCTATTTTTTGTGTATATGTTAGAGGTTAAACTGTTGGAGGTGTAATTGTCAAGTCATGTCTCTAACAAGTCTCTCATAAAAATGTATTGTTCATAGGTAGTCTGATATAATCTAGCACTTTTCCCTAATCCACTTTTTATTAATAGAACAGATCCTCTTCTTTTTTCATCTGGCTTTTCAACAATTGGTGAATCATCCCCTAAATATCTAGTAGCATCCGTCTGTGCCTATGAAGGTGCCGCCAAAAACCTATGAAGTCATCACGGACTTGGATCCCTTGAAGGGTTTCCAGCATTTTGTTGAAATCATTCCTCGAACAGTTCAGGATGTTCTGAAAGAAAATGTGTTTGTGTGTGTGTTTTGGGTGACATGTTGAGGGGGCACTTGGTACTTGTGTGCTAAATAAATCCTCATCTTAGAGGGAACAATGTTTTGGATGTTCTCTTCTCTTCTTTTCAGGTTAAATGTTTAAATTCTTTGAACATAACCAGTTCCTTCCTCCGCACACTTATAAGACTGAAAATTGATTCAAAGGCAAGACCTCACTCTGACTCTGTGCTTTTTCCTCTCTTTGTTCCTATCTGTTAAAAATCTCAGTAACAGATTAAGGCAATGTGTTTTTCTATAATGCCTTTTTAGTCCAAATAATTGGACATGTATTCCTAAAATCCACAGAAAGTGAGAAGAAATCTCATCAGATTCCATGACTCACACTAGTTGAGCACTCCCACAATGACCACTTTTTGATGTTCATTGGTCTAACATTAGAGAGTCCATTGCTTGACTGTAATCAAGGTTAAATGATCAGCTAAAGATCAAATATTGTAGAAAAGTGGCAGCTGTTCAGGATGAATTAGAAAATGAGAGTGCAGTTAATCCTCCCATAGCTGAACTAACACTGAAATATAACTGCGCCGGGAGTCTTTGAGATGTAAAATGTGGTAAATCTAATTATTATACTGTTGTACTTAGTGGCCATCTGGGATGATTTTTGTTTGAACATTAGTGTTAATCCTTAATTGTTCCTCACATGTCTCACTAAATATAAACATGCATGAATTTATGGAACACGCACTATTAAGAGTGGTAAAGGCAAGACTGTGAGTGACTGAATTAATATTTTTCACTGAGAGCTTCTGTAAATAAACAGCAACTGGGCTATGGAAGCGAAAATGATTTTTTTGTAACTTACTTGAAAAGGAAAAACAACAATATCACATTAACATAAGTATTCAGATGCTTTGCTATCACGCTTGAAATTTAGCTCAGGTGCCTCCAATTTCTCTTGTTCATCTATGAGATACAGAACAAATTCAATTCATTGGACATGATTTTGAAAAGGCACACACCTGTTATATAATGTCTGTCATCTGTCTATCACCATGGAACCACAACATTTACTCATCACCTGGCAGCAGTATATGTAGGCTATTGAATTGATTGGTAATTCAAGTTGTAGTGTGAATTACCAATTACTGTAAGATCTATACATCCATTTTGTATATCAGTCTTACACAGCGTTACAACCTTGCCAAAAAATAGAGTTGCAACCCTGATAGGAAAATGAAACTTCTGGCCCAGTATACAGCCCGGCCTAAGTCAGACCCATATACTTGCGTATCCGCATAGATTCCAGCTTTTATCCTACATTGTTGGCTGACAGTCAGAAGATTTTCTGTGTATGCGCCAGAATTGGTTCAGATGTGGAAGTAGCATCTGACCATCGTGTATATGGGCCAGACTTGGGCCATGGAACTGGGGCGTATACTGGGTTGGAAGAAACACAAGCATGTGGCCCAGATATAGGCCAGATGTAGCTTGCTATCTGAGAAACTCACGACCACCAATTTCCTACAAATGCCGGTTGTGTTTATCCAACATTAACATTGGCCACACAGCATCTATTGCTGCTGTTCATGCATCACACACAAAAAAAAAAAAATGACCTGAAATAAGAAAAAAAAAAACTAGCTTGTATTCAACAGCTGCAGCTCACACAAAGTTAGCTAACTGTTCTTTACTGTGTGACGCAAAAACCAAACAAATGCACTCACAAGCATGTACACAGACACACTAAGCTTTATATAAAGTGGATATTTATTTTTTCATTAATTTGTTTATGTTTTAATACATTTTAATTCATATGTTTAAGTCTGGCCAAAAGGCAATTTTTTTCAGCACACAAAATGGAACAAATTGTTCACATTAATGTTGCTATTTGGCTCACCCTGGTAAAGCATGTTGCAAAGTTAGAAGTTAAATCCACCTAAGCCCATTATTTGATTCCTTTCAAACTCGAGATGTCCTGACATTCTTTTCTTAATAGTATAAAAGTCAGACCGTCAAACTGTGAAGGATGTGCTTTTACTTGAAATATATGCAGCCAGAAGACAGCTTTTTTGGATGGTGGTGAAAAAAGAAGCAAACCTAATTTCACTCACTGTTTACCCCAGAAGACCTTTCAGTTTAATTTATTTACCTGGTGTCTATAAAGAGCCTATATGTAAGTACATATATATGTGTGTGTGTGTGTGTGTGTGTGTATGTGTGTGTGTGTGTGTGTATATATATATATATATATATATATATATATATATATATATATATATATACTATATATATTTAGTTAGACCACTTTTCAATATAGTTTAAGTGGTTCACTTGCAAATGTTTATATTGTCACCAGGGTCTTATGGGTATCAGTTTCAGATAAGCAGCTTCTTTGCTAATGAGCTGCTCTTCCACTTGTACGACTACACTCAAGAAGGGTTACGTTAGAGCTGATTGGTTAACTTCAAATAGGTCTTTACACAGACACTAGAGCAAAATCAGAGTGGCTTGTGGAAGAGAGTGTTTTTTATAGTCAGTGACTCTCGGGAATGGCATGACTAATGTGAGTCTCAAACAAGACCTTGGAGCTTCTTACAAGTAGGTTTGTTGGAAAACAAATATAATGGCAGTGATAATAGATTCATTAGTGTTTCTTCTTGTTAAATATTGTTGATTTTCCACTATAACAAAGATAACAAAGAAAATGTCAACCATGTAAAATATCTGGCTGGAGTCTGAGGGCAATGGTGCAGGTAACAGGGCTTATAGGCAAAAACACTCCCCCAAACTAAAACATTAACACTATGTTTGAGATTCTCACATCATTCTAAACAGTTCCAAGATAACACAAGCTTTCCTTTTTCAGAGTGGAGCATTTGGCAAGATGCCTGATCTTAACTACTTTGACGCTGAAACTGATTTGGACAGGTGAAGACTGATGAGGTGTATATAGCCTGTGGCAACTGTTTCAAGTTGTGTGAGTGCGGAACAACCCTGCCTGTCACCAGTGATGAGCCTCAGCAACAAAGAATGGCGACATCAAGTTTTTTCCATTTTAATCGCTCCTTCATCTGTCAGCTCCACCCTTAGGGGGAAACCGATGGTGTCATTTACCAATGCAAAGCCCACCTCCTTGGTTAATTAATAGATAAAAGACCTGTTGTAAATGCTTGTGGTATTAAGATGTTTGTTTCTCCTGTTTTCATTTGGGGAAAAACCCATTTGCATTTATACATTCTTGAAGACATTCTCTGCTCTACTTTCTCTGCTCCCTGTACCTTTACACCATTACAAGGGTCGGCTCAACAATTTAGAAAACATAATTTTAAAGTTGCTATAATCAATAATTTTCTATCAACATCGGATCACATGACTATATGTGAAAGTGTCATTCACAGTGACAAATGACAGAGAGACAAAGTAAGCAACTATGTGGTGAGCACAGTGGAACATTTAGTGATGAAACAAAGAGTCAAATAGTTCCCTCAGGAGTTGTTCGAGACCAAAAAAAGAACTAAACGCCCTCTTTCTCCTCTGAAACCCAACCAGTCGAGGCAGACAACCGTCTGCCCTGAGCCCGGTTCTGTTGGAGGTTTCTTCCTGTTAAAAGGGAGTTTTTCCTCCCCCCTGTCTCCAAGTGCTGCTCTTTGTGGGAACTGTTGGGTTTTTCTCTATAATAAAGTAAGTTCTCGACCTTACCCTGTAAAGTGCCTTGAGATAATATTTATTATGATGCTATACAAATAAAATAAAATTGAATTGAATTGAATATTGGACTTCATCAGCTGTCCAAAAACACAGATCTAAATGAATGATAATGTTGCTCCATGTCTGCTTAAAGTGTAAATAGGCAACTATTTGTGAAAAAATGTTATGGAAGTTTAATGATACTGCCAAAATGACAGAAGAATTCTGACTGTTTTATTGATTTTATAGCTATTCCTTTCAAGCTGCAAACAGTGTAAAATATAATTCTGATGCAATATTATTTAGTAATATTAGATAGTAATATTTTTTTTAAAAAGTGGTCCGAGTAAGTCAAATTACATTTATAAATGCTGATAACTTCCCCTGTCATTTTCATAGCAACTAAAACCTCTGGGCTATTGACAATTTACTGAAAGGACTCTCACGTTAACTAAAATAGACATGTGTTTTACAGAAGAGTCTGACAATGACAATACTTTTTTGGTGAAGTACATATCTGGAAAATTGACAAGTGGATTTAACTGAATATGACTGAAATTTGACAAATACACTATTGGTCCAAAGGTCACTTAAACTGATAATGTGGAGCTAGGATTTATTCCAGTAGCCAAAATAGTGGTTAAATATTGTATTCCTTGCTATAGGATCATAAGACAGCCAACTTACCAGTGCTGTGTGGACAGGAGGTTAAGGTTGGAGAGAGGCAGGTCCCAGGTTGACACCAAAACCATTGCCTGATGTGGTAACAGGAAGCAAAGATGCAGTGACAATCGCCAGGAGGATGTTCATTGGACTGGAGAAACAGCCTGGACTACTCAGGGGGTCTGTCTGGGCACTGGCAACTGGCAGGGCAGAAGTACTCAAGCAGTGGTGGGACAGCTTGGGAAGGCAGCCAGGGGACAGGAGAGACAGCTCAGGAGTGTGGCCCAGATGCTGGAGAGATGGGCAGAAACACTTAGGATGATGGCTTGGGGAAAACAGACAGGACCACAAAAGTCAATGAATCTTACCACACAGCCAACCCAAAATCAAGGCCCAGGCTGAGAACAGAACCATTACACTCTGTGGCGCTGGATGCTGGAAGGCTAAGCTTGGGTGGGGGTTATGGGGGGGCATACAGGGCTCAGGCTGAGAATGAAGATAAATTGACATGGGGCAAGTTCTGAGGGGAACAAACTTGAGCAGAGGTTTACAAAAGTCAAGCAAGGGAACAGACAGAATTGTACTCAGAGTGAGACAGATAAATGCTCAGGAACAGACATGGACTGAGGGACAGCCTTTGGCTGAGGGACAGAAAGAAAGGCTCAGACCAGCATGCAGGTTCCAGGTCTGGTGGAAAAATGGGAACTGGTTCAGACACTGAGAAAGGAACAGATGTAGGCTGAGAAGTGGAAACAGATACAGGCTCTGAATGAGAAGCAGAAAAAAGAATAACTAAGAGTTGGAAATGGAGACTCATCTCCCCAATTCTTGTTTTCATCTTTGTGGAAGGAAAAAAAAAAAAAAGATCTCTGCTAAGAGGTAGCAGAGCCCAGGACACATATAGTACAGGGACAGCAGGTACTGGTTGAATTTATGGTCAGGGAAAATCTGTTTACATTACACTTGCTATATAATATTGAAAAAATGGATAACGTTCTTGTGATACAGAAAACAAACAGATAAACATATAATCTTAAAAAGGGTTTCCTTGGCATATTGTCCAAAGAGAACTGATTTGGTTTGGTTTCACATCCCGGAATTCTCACAACTTATATGGCATGACATGGTATGCTTTACTAGAAATCAGAAAAAACTGAACCTGCACAGTAATGCTTTATGGCCATATTTTTTCCAAATACCAGAATAATACAGTGGCAGCACTTGATTTTAGAGTAAGCATCCTTCTTTGCTAAAAAACATTGCCTGGCCTACACACACTGCTGATCCACAACCACAATAATTACAGTGTACACACTCTCAGCTCCGGTGGGAAGAAGGACAGTGTGTCACTAACTTTTGCAGGCAGGGATATCAATAATGTCTAACACTGTTTGATTCTGAGTCACACATTTCAAAATTCCACACAGGGCATGTATCACCCCCTAAAGAATGGATCCAAAACTCTGAGATCAATGCTGGTATGGCTGTGGAGAAGATGGTATTAGAACCTGCTGTTGTTTACCCAGCAGTCAAAACCTTTTGGGCAGAGGTGACTGACACCCTCACTGACACACACTGAACATCGATTTAGTTAGTCTTGTTTTATCCTTTTACCCTTTTTTTGTCCCTAGTGATCACAAATAGCAGCTGGTTTGGTTTTGGACTAAATATGGTTTTTTTGATTATGATAATTTGGAAGATGCAAACTGAGATGTTTCTGAAAGGGTAATAAAGTCATTTTTTTAGCACTGATTATTGTTTCTGATGTTCTTTATGTAGCGGATTGAGACATCTGTAATTGGCAATCATTGTTAGAATTAATTGAAACATCACCATGCAGTTGTTTTCTAACTATCTACCTCGAAAGGGAAACAGGTGTTGAGTATTCACATACCTCTGATATCTCTTTCCATACTTCTCTCAAGGAGGGAGTTTGCACTTAAAGCCTAAAACCACCTTAGGTCTTGGCAATGTATCAGAAATACTGTATATTTGTAACTCAATAAAAGATCTGAAATATTCCCAATGTAGGATTTTCTTTTGCATTTACTGTTTAACGTCAAGGAAATACAGTGTCAGATGATAAGTTTAGAAACTAAAATATGCTACTGAAAACATTGCATTAAATCCATCATGTTGTCATTAAAAATAAAGACACATTTTGTAGCAAAACCTTTTGAAAAATGTGAAACATGTAAAACCTAAGATACATACATAAACATAAATATATTCTCAGCAAAAGTTCACAATGAAGATATAAAAAATCCAAATCTAATCAAAAGATAATTCATTATGACTTCAGAGCATTAGCTACTACAATCTAAAATCAAGAATTTAATAACAGTACAGCAGATGGCATGAAACATGACCAGTGGTAACTGAAATCAAACTCTTTCATGATCAAGATGCAAGTGGAATCTGTCGTCTGTAAAGATTCCCAATGAAAATGGTTCAGCTAAACAAAATACCTCCCTAGCCAAGTTATCCATACCTTTAACCCCAAAGTTTTGTAAGTATTTGGACAGTGTATTGGCTCTGCATTGAGGCCAACTGGATTTCAAAAGAAACAATGACTTTAAGTGTCAAGTGCTGATTTTCAGCTTCACATGCTGATCACATCCACATTTGGTGAACAATGTGTAGCTCTTCTTGTCCTTCGCAGTCCATACAAAGCGCAGCGTTTACATGGTTAATCTTGTGGATGTAAACAACCCCAAATTAAAGCTAAAAGTTACTGTTACTTTATAGGCACTTTTCCATTGTGCACTTTACTCCAGCACTTTTCCATTGTGCACTTTTCCATTGTGCCGGGGTACAGAGGCAAAACAAAACTGTCCTAATGCATATCAACTGCTCTGTAGTTCTGCTATCTGATGTTTTACATCATCAACTCAATCTATTCAGTCACAGTATGTCTCACAGCGTTACCCTGCCTGAAAATAACAGGTTTCCAGTGAGAATTTCCAATTATATTGATGCATTCTGTCTATGTGAGTGAGCCGTGCAATTTGGCAGGTTGGCCTGGTTATATGAGTGAAGGCTGCACTGATTGGCATTCCTAATAGCACCTTTAGTCATGAGTTTGGCTGTGGTATGCACCCCCATTTGTGACAGATTATGTTACTGAAATGATTAATGTGCCATCCCCTCCATGGGGTGTTGAATCATGTGGCTCACCCCCATGACCTCTGCTCCATATGAGACGCAGCCAGACCCCAATCTGACCCTGAATCTCTCTTTCTGGCATGCATCACAGGTGAAGCATCCATAACCTTCCCACTACATTCACTGGACTTTAAATGAACCTCCACTTGCTCCTCTCCTGAACGAGAAGTAACTGTTATCAATATATTCATCACTTAGCTTAATCGTGCCTCTGAGTTATTGTGAAAAACATTAAACAGAAAAACTTAACACAAAACCACTTGTACATATGTAAAAAGCCCTACCAGAACACTATTGCTCATTAACACAATCTTATTAAACATCTAATAACACAGAGGGCGCATTAAATTATGCTCCCAATGTTAAAGCTAATCAGCAGAGCCTTGTTTCTTATTGGTGTGGCACACAAGTGATTGCTTTATTACTTTGTTACTTTGGAAACATGCTACAAAAGTGGACAGTTTAGCATAAACAGTTAAGGGCAAACTTGATACAGACCAATGGCTTGTGAATTGTTACAAAGCAATGTTTATCAAATAAATGATGATATGTTGTTAATTCCTATTATAAAATGCATTGTAGATTTTATCCATTTGTTTAAGTTACATGTCTAATTCAGCAATTTTGAACACATTTCCCTCAAGTGTTCTATACACAGGCCACAGGCCAGACTAATTGCATTAAATGGCAGTTTAATTAACATAACTTTTTGTTAATTATATTGAAGATTGTCACTGATTCAGGGCCATAAAACTGACCAAATTGTTATTGCTGTTTAGTTGAGAAGTTAATACTATTGGTGTAATGACATTCATCTATTGGCCCCTAATGTATGATTCACTCTATTACCCTCGTCTTTTTGAAATTTAGTTCTTAAATGAATATTCCATTTTCATGTTAATCATCTAACAACATTTTCAAGGCTTCATTAGTTTGTTGCACTAATTTGACATAGAGACGAGCACCAGTGACAGACCACGCTGATGAATTTTTCATACAGTGTAGGATTAAACAAGAGATAAAGTCCCACAACACAAAGTCAAACCAGACTCCTTGAGTCCCCTTCAATATGACAAAAACTGGGAAGAAAAATAAATGAAGAGACGATGATGTGCTAAATGGGTTCAAATGTGTGTCGCAGTTAACCATTACAAGGTCACTGATACATTTAAATGCTCCAGAGGAGAGAGAAAGAGAGAAAGGATTGATTGAACAGATTCAACATCCCGCTCTCCTCATTAGACTCATTTCTCAGCTGCCTGGGGTTAATTACCACACACACACCTCACGCTGTTGTTCCACTTACATCATAATTACTGTGGCGAAGATCGAGAACAATCTAAAGCTCATGATAGCCTTCCACCGTCAACCAGCCACACATGAACACACATAGGCACACACATACAGTACACATGAGCGCACACACATGTTCACATCACAGCAGCGTTGCCATCAATTTTATCTGCCTAAACCTCCCGGTATATTCCCAAATCCCCCTCCCTCCCCAGGAGCCAGCTGTTTTTGGGATTGATTTCATTTATTTAATGACGGCTGTGCTAATGACCCTTCGTGCACGCTTGATGGTGTCACAGACACCACAACATCTCAGGAATGAGGATTGGATGGGGGCCTGGAGAGTGAGGGGTGGGTGATATTAAAGAGGGCAGAATGAAATAGGGAGAGCATAACAGAAGGACGAGAAGCTGGAGACACCATGTACGCAGGCGGTCTTTGTCTTTCTCAAACAAACAAGGACACTGGATGTAGGATAGACATTAATAACCATTCCATGGACTAATTTTTACACTGTGGCACAGATGAAAGAGACCTATCCACCTCTCATCAGAGACTGGTGGCTGGTTAGCATGACTCTAGTGGATATTTGTTTTCTGAAGCTCTAATGTGGCAGCTTTGGAGCAAGCCCTGGGTATACAAATTGAATTTTTTGCAATTACCACTGTCTTGGGGACAAAAAAAAGGACATCTCATTTTTAAAGGTGTCGGAAGCAAATGGAAAAGCCCTTCAGGTTACCACAAAGAATCTAAAAATATGTGCAAAGCAGCTATTATGAGCCAGCTTTAAAACTGATTGTTTGTTTTGCCAGGAAATTAGGAATTTTTCTGGAATAAATACATGAATTTTAGTTACACTCAGTTAGGCATTAAACCAAGGATGTTGGTGATTAATCAATGATCGATTTTATAATGTTAAAAATTTGATTGATCAAGAATATATTATTAAGCATTGCACAAGAATGGTGCTGTAGTATTTTGACATCTGTGGGACATCTTTTCCATCTATGTGATTTTTGGAAATTCCAAAAAAAAAAGATTTTTTCTCATCTGACATTTTGATATTTCACAGTTGGAAAAGTGTAGGTGTAAAAGATAAAATTCCATAGAATTCTATTTAGCTGTTTCAGTTTCAGAGCCCTGGGGTTGTGCATGCTGGCTCTCTGACACACTGTCATGACTTACTGGGACACTTGAATACAGCAGATCCATCGTTGAGGTTGTTACACCTGTGCTTTTCCAACAAATGAGTCAAAACTTGTTTTATGTATTTCTTTTTTGTTTTATTTCCACCAGAGCAAAAAGCTCAGGGGTTATTTTTGGTTTATGGTATATGGTTTGATGTATCCTGTTTAAATAATATACAAAATGCATTCAGCTGGATAAGATACTGAGACCAATAACTTATTTTCACTCCCTAACTCCATAACATAGACTGTGTGCTCTCATGTAGAAACTACACCTAACAACCTTATCCTGGAGTCACAGATACTATCACTGCACTCATGTACCTTTTTTACAGGTAATCTTACAAGAAGCAGCTGCAGAGCATGTTGTCCTTAAATCATTTGCTTGTAGCTGTGCAGCTGGTAAGGCAATGTGCAACCAGCCATGCCTTAGACTGTACATTACAAATAAATGGAGATTGACTGCATCTCACCATCTCTGGCATGCACACTTGCACACACAACACTTTACATAAGTGGCATTGGCGCTAGGAGCATATGGATAAAAAGATTACATGTAATAAAGAAAAAAATTAGTTTTTCCTTTATTTATTCACATTGCTAGAACCCAATCCAGAATCTCGGTGTGTAAGTGGTATGTTAGATGTTCAAGATTAGAAATTCACCATCAGAACTGAGCACCATGACCCTTTCAATGAAAGCCACCTTTCAGATCACACATTTAAATCAAGCACTGAGTCGAGTACAGAGTCTGATTTACAGTATCCCTTCTAACCACAAAATCTGGCTTTTCAGGTTTCCTGTCCCAACTGTATCTGCAGTAAACAGTGAAAACAGTCAGACCACAAAAATTGGATTGTAAAAACAGTGAAATCACACTAGGGCAGGTACATATTACACCATTTAGTGGTTTTACATCCATGAAATGTAGAGTGTACCTCGTATGAGTTCTTTTAAAAACCACACATAGTTGTCTGGATGTGATACCTTTCTGTCTTATTCCATTTGCACCAACTGAGGTGTAAATATTACCACAGATCAAATTTTTCAGACTAATATTTTAAGTGTGAAGGTTAGTTTTTAACAATGCTTTCTCACTTGTATTTGTGCTTGTTATTACAATGACCATTGCACTAAATGCTCATATTTTCTCCAGTAACAAATCTATGATTTTTTAACACCATGTGAATTATGAACAGTATTGATCATGTAAATCTGGATGAAAAATGCAATTCAGTGAACTTCAGGGAGAATGGCAAGGAGAAATTGGGCACTTCCATTTTAACAATATCAATCTCTTGGCTAACAGAGTAGTGAATGCTACCATATCTTTTTTTTTTTAAAGGAAGAGAGATTAGGTGAAGAGGGTGATACCCCAAACAAAGCAGAAATAGCATTAGGAGTAAGATTATCACCAGATAATTTAGATAAAGTGTCAAAGACCTCAGACTAATATTTACTTAAGGAAAGGCAAAGCCAGAACATGTGCGTATAATTTGCTGGGGTTTGTTGATACTGGTCATAGGATGGAGACACTTCCTCAGATAAGTTGAGCTTTGGTGTAGTGGGCACAAGGTAAAATCTTACATTGACTTAAACCATGTTTGGGGCATACAGAGGGTCTATGCTCTCTTTGTAAAATTTAATTCCACTCATCACCTGGAATTACATCTTTCGGACCAGCCTCCCGATAGCCTTAATGGAATTAAGAGAATCTGGACAGAGTTTATGAATGTTGGAATAAATAGCTTAAATTGCTTCTTTTAGTAGAGGGATTCCAGAAAAATGTCATTCAGAATCATTGGGAAGGGCACTGAAAATCCAGGAATTAACTACTAACAAAGATTCAAATTTGAAGATACAAATTAATGCCTTTAGAAAGTGAAAACTTATCAACTAATTGTTGAAAAGATGAAAAAATGCAATAGCCAACTAAGTTGGAGGAGCATCCAGCTTCTCATATTGGATCCAAAGGTTCAGATTTCTAACATTTGCCAGCCAGTAATACAGCAAAATATTTGGCTACGCCATTCCACCTAATACCTTATTGAGTCCTCTGTAAAAACTGTTATTGTAATAAAAAGTTATTGTTTTTTATTCCAAATAAATTTGAGAATAAGAGTAATTTACTACTGCCATGCCATTGGTCCTGATAGAGGCCTGTTGTGACACAGAGAATTTTAATCCAAGAAATACATTTATCCCCAAAGCCAAATTTCCAGGTTAAGATGAATTCCATTGCACTCAATCAAACACTTAAGTAAACAATGCCTAAGGGAAAGTGGATGGTGGAGAATTGTAAACAATGTTAAAAATCTGTCTGAGATGAAAGATGGAGTGTCTATTACAAATAAAGCCAGTTTCATCCAAGGATATAATAGAAGGGAGAATGGTTTCCAAATGCTGGGCCAATAGCTTTGACAATGATTTAAAGTCCACATTTAACAAACTCATGAGACAATGCAAACCACAAAGGAAAAGGGTCTTTGGCTCTGTTTAGACATGACATTAAAAAGCATCCTCAGTGATCCAATCACAAATGGTCAGCTCTAAGTACATCAGTTCACACCTGGCTCTAAAATGCGTTTCCACGTGTCTCGAGTGACCACTTGTGATTGGATATCACTTCCCCACTTTACATGCAAATAAACAAACCTGCGTTGTTGTTTTTAGCCAATCTGTCAGATGTGTCCATTGTCAACGTTCTTGTGTGTAGCCTATGTGTGTGTGTGGTGAGAGAGGGAGAGAGAAAGAGAGTGGGGCACGAAGGTGTTGAGTGAATCTTTGCACTGCACAGCTCAACAGGTTTCAGCCATTTGAATTAGTAAAATATTTTCGATTCATTATGAAACTATGGCGGGACTAATCAGACTGTGGCAGAGGACAGTAGAGGCGGTGGTTCTTCAGAGTGGCCCAGGATGCATTTCCATTTACACTGCTAAAGAATGTGGCCACATGTGTCTCAAATGCATCCTCAGTGTGTCTTGGGTGCATTCACACCTGTACTTAGAGCTGTTCACTTGTGATTGGATCACCCAAGAGGGATGTTAATACCAGATTTGAACAGGGCCTTTGCCCTTCTTTAAAAACAAGGAAATCCTTGTTTGAGGAAGGAAATTAGAATTAAACACATATACTGAAAGTGGTGCCAGCTTTTCCAAAATGTTTTCCTAAAATTCCCTGGATAATTGTTGGGTCCAGGACTTTTACCACTTTGTAGAGATCCAGTCGTAGCTTCAAGTTCTGCTGTTGTTATTGGTCGTTTCAAATTCCTTGCCATATTTTGATCAACAGTAGGAATATTTTTATTTATTTTATTTAAAAAGGCATCAAAATGTATTGTAGAATTGAGTTCAGATAACTATAGTGAAGTATAAAATTCCTTAAAGATCTTGTTGATTTCTAATGGGTCTGACATGACACCTGAATTTGTCTTAATCTGGGGAAGTAATTCAGACAAGGACATTTGACGCAGCTGATGTGTAGCTTATTCTTTCAATCGTTGAAAGTGGGTTACAGATTATTCTTGGCACATTTATTGCAGGATTACACAGTGGCTAGGCTGTGGGCAGACACATTGTAGTCTGCATCCATCTTTCTATATTACTGTTTTTCACTTAAAAACCTGTGTCCAGTGGAAAAGTAAGCTTGCTGAAAATGTAAGCAGCTGTCAGTTGGTGAAATTCCACCCCCGCACGGCCTCGACATTGTCCATCAGAACTGGAGAATGTTGTACTAATGGGCTGAAAAAAACAGGGGAGTAGCTACCCTTGTTTGTCAGTGTTGTGGGTTCATCCCCAGATATATACTTAACAAGGTGACTGTGTTGATTGGTCCTCTTCTCCTCTTTGATGCTGATTGGTTGCATCTTGGTTATATCAAAGCACTGCAGTGGGGAAACTGACTACAGAAAAATCCACCAATGTCGTCAACAAATCAAAGATGTCAGTTTTGGTTATAGAATTGACAGGAAGAATAATAAGCTAGACTCCCACATACATGCAAACCACACTCAACACGACAAAAAAAAAAACAAAAAACTGAGCATCTTGTTCAAATAGAAGGCCATTGGTATTCATTGGATTCATGAAAATGACGCAATTTTTTTTTTTTAACAAAATAAAACACAGCCTCTTTTAAATCCTTAGCAAGTTGTCGAGGACAAGAATGAGTTTTCCCACCTCCACAAAAAAACACAGTCATGTTTGTATCACTGCTTACCCACCGGTCTCACATATTGTTTAATTGGATGGGAAGGAATCCTTCAACTTATGCTTGGTAGATCCAGTAGGTAATGCTATATCTGAATCTGGAAAAAGTGAGGCATTCTTAGAAGAGAAATATTACAAATCCAGGTCATCATTTGCTACTGATGTCAAGAACTTGTGTATGGTGTAAACTTTTACACCGCTGATAGTCTCAAAAGTGTTGACAGGTACCCTGGTACCCTGGCTGTTAGAAAAGAAGTGCAGTTAGCTCTGGTGGGTATAACTATGGCTACAAGAACAGAAATTCTGCCACTTACTCCTCTGGGTTGGTTGTGAAACTGTATTGATTGTGTAAATTGTTATTATTGATCAAGTTTGTGTGTGTGTGTGTGTGTGTGTGTGTGTGTGTGTGGGGGGGGGGGGGGGGGGTTGACTTTGAAAATGGAAAATGGATAAAAAAAAATTCACAGTGGACACAAACACTTTGAACCATTGTAAGGCACATCAAATACACTTCATAAACACATCATAAACACAGAATTACAAATACATTATTTTCATTCATTTTATATCATTAAGTCAAAAGCTGGCTTGGTTTTCAGATCATAATATCATGAAACCATTAAAATTCATTTCCTAAAAGGATATTTCAGGTTGCCTTCCTCCATTTTAAATTTCATCAAGGATGACAGTTTCATTAAACAGTCATTTTTCTGTTAAGTACTTCTCCCTCTTCTACTTAAATTTCCTCTCAGAAAGAACCTTAATTGAAATGTCCCACTGCTATGACCTTGGAATGGTAATTTTAAACCGAGACATTTATCTCTGCCTTTGTCCACAGTTTAACTTGTCCTCTGATAAAAAATGTTGGGAGAGTCAAGCATGCATCAATCTGGCTGTTAACCAATGCAATTTATACAGGGTAACAAAAGCAGTTTTAATTCAAACTGCATTATTTAATGAACCTAAAGACATTTTTTGTGCATTAAGAGGTTGCTTTGTGTTGTCTTTTTACCCATCATGGACAAATGAATATTTCATGTATTTTAGTAGTGTGTCATTTCAGTGGTTATCCAGTAGTTATCCAGTGGTTATGCAGTGGTTATCCATCTATGGATGCCTGTGCCAAAGCACAGCTTCACCGAGCCACTAACATGACCGTACAGTCTTGTTGACTTGTTTTAAGCAACAGTTGCATAAATTGTTATTGGTTGTTGATATTATTGTTAACTGTTATCTACACTTCAACTATCGAGCAACATTGACTTTTACCTTTTTACATATGCAAGATTATTCAAGAAATCCAACATATTTAGAGATCAAAACAAAATAGCCATGTTAAAGGCAGGGATTCAAATTAAATTTGTTAATTCTCTGAAATGTGTTGTAAATCAGCATTGTAGCAGAACTATCTGAAACCCATCACCAGTCATAACTGTTTACCAAAAAAAACATTTGGGTTTGGCGTTGTAAAGAAAGCTACACAAAATAGAATTGTTTCAAACTATTTCCATCAGTTTCCTTTGTTTCGCTGTCTGTGCATACATCTGTCTTATAGGATGTTTTTTAGCCACACATGCAGCATTGACTCTATGGGTGGCATTTTTGGTTGGTCCATCTATTGATTAAGTAATCCAACACCTCAGTATAGAGGGAAACATCTCAAATTTCAGATTGTATAGTGATGTTTGTTTACAATTGAAAGAACTCAAGACAGTATTGGTACAAATTGGAATTAAATGCAGCACAGACAATGACTAGTTAGTGCTAGCCTCAGAGCCAACAAATCATTACTGTCTAATACTTGGATAATAGTGTATCATAACGTAACCTGTAATTTGTTCCTTTTCAAAATATATCCCAAGCCTTTCTTTAAACAGACACCACTTGCAGTCATGTAAATTGGACTTTCAGTTGGACTTGATTTGCATACTGGTGATACCTGATGATGCTGTTAATTTCTGAGCTTCCCACACATTCTCCAATTCACTCTCCTGAGATGGTTCATTACTGTTTACTGTAGCCTCAACTCAGCACAACTCAACTCAGATTATAGTGATACTGGATACGGCTCCTCTCAGTGTCTATACTTTAATTGAAAGATTCAGGGTAGTCACTGCTCACCTTCTGTCAGATAATCTCTCATCATCTATCATAAATCATCTGTGATCACTCAGGATAATTGATAAGGGAGGCCAAAGCAAAGAGTGGACTTTCTTCCTATTGATCTGCGGGCCTCTCAACCAACCAACATCCTCATTGTGCCTTCTTCTTAGTACATCAGAACCAGTGTGTGTTGATAATGGTAGTCATTGGAAACATACAGTAGATACTCCTGGATGATTTGCCAGCAGTTAATACCTGTGAAGGCTGACTCATGCAATAAATGCATTTTACTCATATTGTGGCTTAAAATGACTTTCACATCAGGGGATTTGTCCAGTCGATACTAAGTTTCAATTTTCAAGTCAAACACGATTTTGCTGAACATGAGTAATAGATGAATATCTACTCAGCCCAGGCCTACATCGTATGAAGGCATAGTGGCTAGTTGCCAATATCTGAGTGGTGTAACCAATTAGGTTTCCTACGTTAAAGCTTAAAGACTTCCACCACAAATTTGCATGCCTATCAGTAAATGGCAGTAAAGACATACAATATCACAATACAAGGAAGTTTTAAATATTCCTCTTCAACATGTCATTGAGAGAGAAGGAATGACAATTAATCAATTAATTATCAGATGTAACCCCCAGCATGTTTATCAAGGGAGGTGTTCCACAAGGAACTTTTTCCTAAACATCTAGGGTGTCCAAGACAAGGAAAGTCAATCCGAGAATATTATGTCAGTATTGTACATTTTTGAAGAAGTCTAAATGGAGATGGGCTGTGTGCTTCACAATATTCATGTTATACACAGCTGTTCATTTTACTAGCAATGTCCCTTGGTTCTGTGCTTAACAGCTCTTTCAGATGTGCCTTATTCCCTCAATGATCATTTCATAATGGAAAAACTGCTCAGTGTATTATTTCTCCCAGTATTGACAAAGAGCCAGTCAGAGAAGGTATTTGGTTATTAAAACTGAACACTAACTAGATCTGTCACATGACAAGGAGCTAAGGCTCTTGTTTTATCTCGTTTTCTGGTTAGTTCTTTGAATATCCTAATTCATTATGTGGTTGTTAGTTAGGATAGTTAGAGACTCTTTGTGCTGGAGAGCATTTTTTCTGTGATATTGAACTTATCAATTTTGTGATTCACACAGTTAACTGTTCGCAATCTCTCTAAAATTCTCGCTCCATTGGCTCGCTGCAGCACTGTTGTCTGTTTCCTGCCACGTTCCTTTGTGCACATCTCAAGATGGCGTCACTGGGAAACCCCTCTGTTGATTCCAAGATCGAGGCTCCTCAGTGGGCTGTGTGATACTTTTGCAATGCTGTGGGATGTTGTAAACATGACTGACTGTGGAAACATAAATACAAAAAGAAAAAAACAAACTGTTTGTTACTGTAGCTAAAAAGGACATTACAAAGACTATGTGCACAGGAGATTATGCTTTACATGCAACAAGGCTTTTTAAGCCACAAGGACAGATACCTCCCTGTTGTTCAACTCAGCAGGTATGCTATTTTTCATCTAATGCCATATCCTGTTAATTATTCTCAATACACTATTGTTCTGAAGACAGGTGAGTAATATGTGGATTGCAAATGTATGTGGGTGTGAAAAATGCACCAACCATAAGAGTGTTGAATAGCTGTAAAAGGAAAGGCAGAAACATGTGGTTGCTTTGGTTGCTCAGTAATGCCCTGCAGTAGAGAAAAAAAGTCTGTAATTGTTTTTTTTTTCTGTTGTTGTTGTTTGCTTTTTTCATGTTTTTAGTATTGTAGCCATTTACAAATTTACAAGCAGAATAGTTTACATGATTTGTTGAGTATAAGGACTTTGGAATTGCAGTGTAAGATAATTCAATTTTAAATCTCTATGCATATTACAGTGTTCTCTTGGGCTTTTTAGTGCTAACCTAACTGTGTGTTCAAGTGCTTAGTAAGGACATTGTCAAGATATTTCACTTGATATGTGCTAAAAACTCTTGACAGTAGTTACAAACCCTGCCCTTTAGCCATTTAGTCATTCTGACATTTGTACTATTTAACTGTGCAGAGTGCCCACATGGAAAAATTAATGTAGACGTTAAAGAGGAGGCTGGAATAGCACCACATGGTGCAAGAGTGTAGGAGGCAGAGACGATAGCATGAGTAACTGTAACACTGAAGAGCAGTAAAGTATAAATAATCAAATATAGCGCAAAAAAGTAAATATAAATTGTATGAATACCTGAGAAAAGTTGCCAGTACATGTCTGTTTATTGGTTTTTATTTAATGCAAAGCACCACACATGCACAAAGTACAAGGGAATTACAGCCAAATACATTATGGAATGCATGTAAGATAAATTTAAAAAAGTTTTTGTAATAAGAATATTTTTATATATTTGACCTCCCTCATATAGGCAAGACAAGGCCAGACACCTTTCAAAGACACCTTTCAAACAGGGGGGCAAGACAAGATCCTTTACACAAGGAAATAAAATGTACTAGGAAAACATTTCAAAGTACAGTGAAGAGAAAAACCTGTCAATGAAGGTAAAATATAATGAGATTTAAAAAAAATATATAATAGTTGCGAAGTACAGGTAGGACAATGTCAGTTTAAAAACATTGTCAATAAAAAATGTTGTCAGGACACACAATCTTAGAGAATTTCCCAGTTTCCACAGTTTCAGTCCCTTTTGTAGAGACAAGAGGTTGAAGACTTGGAAGGCTTTCACATTTATATACTGTGTGCTAGTGTAATTTTCTTAGCATTTACAACTTTGTTAGTCCCTGCTTTGTCAGAGGTCTTTTTAAAAAATAACTTGTACAGCTCAGCTTCACTGTAGAATCTCTCAAAAAAAATTAATCTAAATTCCTGTGATTCTAAACATCCCTGTGTTTAAGCTAAGTTTCTTGTCAAATTCTGTCTATTATGCATATATCATTAACTGTAAAATAATTGATTAGACACAGCATGCAGTCCATTAACTGACGGTAAGCCTCCCATTAAACTTGCATAATGGGGAGATGGGTAGCTTGACAAGCACTGCAACGTAATGGCTTCTCCTCACTGCCAAATATGGAATGACTATGTGTCATACACCATTATAGAGGCAGAAATGCCAGACGTTGAGGGAGGTTGGCCACACATCTGCTAAAATCACCACACATGAGTAAGACGCAGTCCAAACTCAGAGTGTCTGAATGTTACATGCATGTATAGTATTTAATTCATTCACACACATAACCATTGTGACATGCCAGGAGCAGACATCTTACATTTCTTGCTGGAAGGAAAGAGTACAGTACTGCCCCTACTTTTGAATCAAATTTAACTTCCAGCCATCTGGGTATTTAAGGGATCCCCCTCTCTCTATTCAAGGAATAGATGTTTAGATTATTATACATAACCGGTCGAGGCAGATGGCGGCCTACCCTGAGCCCAGTTCTGCCTGAGGTTTCTGTCTCTTAAAGGAAGTTTTTCCTTGCCACTGTTGCCAAGTGCTTGTTCTCAGTGGGAATTGTTCTCTCCAATACTTTATAGAGAATGTCTTGACCTCCTCCAATTGGAAAGTGCCTTGAGATAACTTCTGTTGTGATTTGGCGCTATATAAATAAAACTTGATTAGATTTGATTTGATTTAATGAAAAATTGACCTGAACTTGTGTTAAAGGTGGCGCCAGTCAAAAACCATGTAGTTACGGAAATCAAATGGGTTTATACACATTGTCCAGTTCAGTGTTGTGCAAGTTCACACTTAACAAATGTTAAAATGAACTACTTCATGTTTATTTCTTCAGTTTTTTTTTTAATTCTATGTCAGTACAACCTCCTCCTAGCCATCGATCCCAGCCTCAAATCATTGCCACTTCTCAAACTACATGAATTACTACTATACAGTCACAGACTGTATAGTTACTTTTCAAAGATAAGAAAAACCAATGTGAATATATTTTTTAGTTGAGTTAGAGGAACTATGTGGCTGTTGGTTCATGGTCTTATCCTTTCATAAGGATTTCTTTTGATCATCATTCACTCGCGAAAAAGACTGGTCACATGCTTCAACTCAATGTTTCGTTTCAAATACGTTACTGATGTGGTTGTTTTGTTTTTTTTTTTTTTCAGACCCAGCAATGTGATTTTTTTCTGTTCAGAATCTGCAGCACTAGACACTGCACCAGACACGTGCTGGGTGCTATAACCCTGTGTGCTGCTGTAAAACCAAAACACAGTTCTTCTTCGTCTGGTGCTTCTGTGGTGGTTGGCAAACAGCTTCTTGATCCACTGCCACCACCTTCCAGTGTGTGAGCGTCGTTCTTACCAGAGTGAACAATATTCATGTTCATGTTTATTAGGTTCAAACAAAAACGTTCAGTTCATCGTTCACCAAAAGAATGAGTGGGTTCAATGAACTGCGCTCATTTAGCACATTCATGCAGTTTGCAGAAAAGAGCAGTGTTAGGGTAAAATGTGTGCAGCCAAGCCCATTTACCTAAATCGTGTTAATGCAACCATGGACAATGGCTTGCTAAAATGTGTTAGTCTAGCAAATATCATGTAATTAACCAAGAAAAATAAATGAATTTGAACAAATCTGAGTTCTTGGAAGATGGCCTCTGGTACTATTTTGTTTGCTTGGTTATAAATACACATGTTTTTTTTCTCCATGGCCTTATCTGCACGTATGCATGTATTTAATATATTTTTATTTTCTTTCATTCATTCCATATGTTTAATTATAGAAGTCCGTGTGGCTAAACCACAACAGAGTTTATCAGGAAACACAGTCAAAAAGATAAATCTTCACCAATCACCCCTTCTTATCACCAAGGTGAGCTTAAACCAACACTTGTGTGCACAAATAATGATTTAAAGGGTCAACTGCATGCCAGCAGCAACCTGCTGAAGGTCAGTTTTCTTGTTTGGTGTCTTTGCTTTGTGGTTTCTTTAGACAGAGGTCGTCACGACACATTGTTTTCTCAAAGGCATCCATCAAAGCCATCTCCTTTGGCATTGATTACCTTGGCTCATTAAGAAGCCCTCTGAAGACCCCCATCGTTTGTCTCATACTCCCATCCCCCTACACACACACAGACACACACACTTACATACCACCAACACCAACACCACTGCATGAATACATACCATACCACACGTCTTCAACATGTATAGTTACACAACAGATGCTTACCTGAATTTAACTAAATACTGATTAATTCATGTATTAGATTGTTTTTCAATAAAAAAGAAACAAAACAATGTTATATTTCTTAAAGGAATCTGAGGATAGCTAGAAAAATAACAGTAAACAGTAAATATATGATTTTAGAGGAAACTGTAAATTTTCATATTATTTTGCGCTGGTTCTTGACACATCTTATCCAAAGCTTCTGCCAAGCAAACTACATTGCAGGGAGAACACATCCACTCAGTGGATTTAGACACAAGTGCTTGATTTTTTCATTCAAACTACTTTTTTTAAATCAATAGTGCCAGTGATGCCTGATTGCATTCTGTAAGAAATGCAATTGAATGGTGACTTCAGTGCAACTCAAATCAATGCTATTTGTCGATCCAGGAAATTACTTGTGTCGTGAAACCTGACACCGTAACAAGGCAGGAATACCCTGCCTATGGCATTTGTTTAAGAGGAAATTGTCTCCATTTTTAGGCCTCCCGACATAGAGTTGGATCTGTTTGATCTCTTAGGATATGAATGTTCCTATAACAACCAAGTAAGATCCTGACTGCAAACATAAAAAAAAAAAACACGAAGACAACTGGCCACACATTAAGAGGGAAAAAATTAAGATAATTTTGTTTTATCCTCTTCTTTACTGCTGTAGATTAAAGCTATATTGACTGTGACTAATGTGGTGGCTTAGAGTAGGGGGGGCATGGGTCCTAAGTGTCATATTAGGTTTTGGCACAGCCAGGTTAGTATGACATAGCTCAAGGAGAAAGAAATGGGACTGGTGAAGATGAGCCAGAAAAGTAGGCTCAAATGGATCAGGTAGCTGACAGAAAGACGTGTCACAGAACATTGTCAAGGGGCAGGTATTTTTAGGCCCAACAGCCACAGTTCACTGGCACTTCCACAAAAAGGATTGTAGGGCAGCTGCAAAAGATAGAGAAAGAGAGTGGAGGAGGAGGAGGAGAGAGAGAGAGAGAGAGCAATAATAAATTGTCATTGAGGGAACCTTTGGTGTAAGATAACCGGTGGCAGAGACATGAGCACAGCATGAGTCCCTCAGGGTCTTTACACACACTTCTTAATTTCATGATGATGCTGGAACTCTTTTGTTTGATAGTTTAGACTGAGCCCACATATTTCCCTTGGCCACTGGTATCACTACAATGATTTGACTCTTAAAATGGCAATCTATCACAGAGATATTTGTTTCCACAGCGTCTCTAATTGAGGAATAATTGCGCTAACTATTTCAGCCTGTGTGTCTACCACACAATATGACCATTACAGCTTTACAGTACTCCACCTTCTACAGTTATGTGCAATAAAATATTGTCCTTTAAATATTTTATCTGTGCAGTTCAGCAGTACAGTTGCAGTGTAGCATAGAGAACAACTTTATTGTTTCTGTTCTAAAGATAAAGGTTAACATTAACTGTTACATTGTGCACTTAAAAAATAACAAATGCTTGTTACTTCTTCTAACTTAGACATGTAATTTTAGTATTATGAACAACTGTGCCTCCACATTCCCCTTGATGCCCAGTACTTCTACAGCTTCTGAAAGATGACAGCATATAAACACAGCCATATTTCTGTACTGTATGTGCCTGTCACAGGCATTTAATACTCTAGAAAACAGCATCCTAATTAACCTTGTCGTTGATAGAAAGTGTCATATTGTCAAGGAAAACTTATACTGATCACATGAGACAAAAAAAGAAAAAGCATATATATATATATATATATATATATATATATATATATATATATATATATGGAGAGAGAGAGAGAGAGAGAGAGAGAGTGAGTTTGCAGCCTTTTCTTGTGACCCTCTTTACGTACTAAAAGAAACCTTGTATTAAACTCAACCAGCTACTTACCCTCAAGGACAAAACTAACATTGAGAAGAAGGAGTGTAATTTATGAGATCCTGCATCCCCCTGGAAATAAAACATACACTGAAGAAGAAGGCCAAGGCTTTGGTCCAAGTAAAAAAAAAAAAAGGAATGAATAAAGAAGATTTCTGGAGCACACATGAGCAACAGAACAACAAGGCAGCACGTAAAATCTTTTTTTCAGAAACCTCAGATCCTTGCAAGAGCAATCATCATGGACTCTGGGTTACAATTTAAAGGTTTGAAAACAGATAAACTGCCAACAGAAATCTGAAAATGGATCTATTAGATTAAAAACCAGGGTGAAGAAGCTGACAAAATATTCCTAGCCCAGGATCCTGTCAGCTTCCAACACTGTGACACCAATTACAATCTTGCTACTTAAGTCTTGGAGGGATATGTGGGATATGGTGCATATCACGTAACCAGCTGTGAAGCTTTAAAAGGAGATGTTTGAGTTACTCTACAGATTAACAAAATAAATTGTAAACCATCCAACCATTCGTTTTATTCCTTTTTTTTTTTCTTGGAGCAAAGTTGTCAACTCTTTTCTTTCAAAACCTCAGCACGGTTGTTATGAATAAAAAGTCTATACTTTTTAAGCAAAGGCTATGTGATGAGTTATGTTTCAAAGTTACAAAGCAGCAGATATTTCAATCAAAAAAATCATCATCAGTGCTGCTGGGTAAGCTTGACTGAGCAGCAAATATAAAGCTTAGACACTTATGTCATCTAGAAACGATCAGCTAATTAGAACCACTCAAGTAACCAGTCAGCCAGGGTGTCTCAGGTGTGCCGTGGCACAAGTATACATAGAGGGTTCTTTCCGATTTCTTAATTACTCTGCGTCTCCCCATCTCATCTACTGTCCTCCAGCATGTGACCCGGAAATCAATCGAGGTTCGCTGCCACTGAGAGTTTTCTAGTCTGCAAGGAGCAGGGAGGCTGTAGAAGCTTCCATCTTCTCTCCAGCAGCAGAGTGAGATGATAAAAAAAACATCTAAAAGAATACAAAGCATTTGTAGTTGTTGATACACGTACAGGTAGCTGTTTTGATGGGGAGGTGATTTTGTTTTAGCTTGTGTTTTCGCCCTGTAGAGTTTACAGTATATAGATGGCTCTTTCTTGCAGTACTGTCTTAAAAAGTCTCTGCTCCAGAGGTATTAATGGGCTTTCTCCTGTACTTTCCAGGGATCACTGCAATGGAGTTTGCACTTCTGAACAGCACTGGCTTGTAAGACACAAACCTCATGACTATTAATAAGCACTGACAATCATTAGTGTCATTATAAGTTCTTGTCATGGGAGTTTCTCTTAATGATATTGGTATTTTAATAACAGTTACGAAGCTGAATTCCCAACAGTAAGATGAAGAGGGAGACAGAAATGAAATTAAACAAAGAAATCTAATTGTTTCAATATGGTGAAAATGGAAAAAACTCCACTTTGGAGATACATTTCTTGCCTCTCTTGTGTTTCCAATCTCCCTTTTCATCTACTCACATCTTCTTTAAATCAGGAACAAACCCACCTCCGTTTAGTCCATTATCATTTTAATTAGATTAATCTCCACAGCACTTCACAACCAATGGAAACATAAATTTGGTTCCTTTAGTTCATGGGATTTCTTTGATCCTTGGAATGTTTTATCAAAAAAGAACCATTTATGACACCATTCTTGCTAGATATGCATAATTAGCACTTACCTTGTTTATATAAATAAATGCAGTTATATAATTATTTTATGGTAATTTGAGCGAAAGTGTGACAGATAATGTGCATGTTTGCATCCACTCATCATCCATCTATTTTGAGAAAGTAACCTCTGTCACAGTGGTATCAGTCTTGATGGCCAGGGACACAAAGCACTGGGGAGAAGCGTGACTGCTCTGTCTCTCCAGAGTTTGACCAGTGACAAAAGTTTCACTGCACACCAGGAGATGTTACAAGCTTGGCAGTTCCTCATTTTCCATGGACAGTAATAGTGAGGGAGAAATCAATTTCCTCCAGATCTGCCATCCACATGTGGCGGGAACAGCTATGTTGGTTTTAAGGAGGCAGCTGGCGAGCTGCGAGTTAGTGCCTCTGCTCATTAAATTGACCCTCATGCCATAGGGAAGTTTCTGCTACAAAATGAGATTATGTGAAATAGGCTGATTATTCTCTCACATCCTTTTCAGCTTCTTCCACCTTATTATTATTTGTACTACAAGTTAGCAGTTAGGCTTCAACAACTACCAACTCTCAACAACCATTAGCTTGACTGAAAATGTGTCCAATGTGTCAGTAGAGTGAAGAAATAATTTCGTTAAGAATATGTTTCTTAACAGTTTTCTGTAAAGAACATGTACATCTGTCCACACCGTTTAACACTTAAAAAAATATTTTTAGCTGTATTCTATATTTTATATTGCTCATTCTTACCCAGGGTGAGACATACTGTTTGAAGCCTGTTCCTTAAATGTTATTGGTATAATACCATTAAGAGACTGACTTGTTTAGTGGCCTATCTCCTTGTTGTTTTATTTTATTTTGCTGGCTTAGTCTGTGGGAACTATTGAAACATAAAGGGGAAAGCTTTCTTGGCAAGGTGGATATGCCACTGACACTGTCACTCTTAGTAATGCATTAGTCAAACTTTCATATTGTCAGTGGAATAATCATATGCAAAGCGTTAGTATACATGATAGTACTTGGGATATTTCAGAAGTGTTAATGTTAGAAAGCACTGTGCTAAGTTGATATTTGTTATTAGTTATTTGCAGGTTGCACCAAACATCTGCACTCAAACTGCAGGCACAAGGACAGAAATTTTGAGTGGCTAGTTGCTGGAGACCAAAACAAAGCAAATATTAAATTGAATGCTGGACATTAATATGACTCCAAATGAATGTCAATGTTGCTGCTAGATGTTTAGGCATTCTTTGCGAATTATTTAGCCATAACAACTTTTAAGGGAGATGTTATTTGAAGTGTGTATCTGTCAAAAAGAGATGTTCTGTCTCCAACGGGCCACAAAAAAATCAATTAACACAGCTTTAATCCCAGTGATTGGATTTTTATGAGATTCACGAAAATTGTTGTTACACTTCGTTTTTGGTTTTAGGCTATCTAAAATTATGTCTGCAATATTCCACCACCCCACCCACTTTGTCCACCCTCTCACATTTCTTAAATAGAGCAGGACTGTTAGTTTCCTATGATTCAAAATTACAATTACAATCCAAATCCAATCACTTCCTTCTAGTTTTGAAGATTCAGAATCATTGTGAGTGAGCATAACAAACTGAAAAATAACAATACAGCAGAAACCTTCCTCATCCACCTTGGAAAGGATTTTACAGTCCAATTACTTGGAGCCGGTTGTTAAACCTACATTTTCTCATGATTTTAAGTAAGTCCCTTAAAATCCTGCTTCTTGTTTTGTATAGAAACTAGAAATGTCTAAGAACTTCCCAGATTTCATCTTTACAACTTACAATATGCATAAACCAGGCATGGGAAACTTTGAGGACAGGCTTCAGTCTCTAGTGATGTTTGGTGCCTCATCCTCATTATACATCTCAAACAATGCCCAAGGGCCTCATTTTGACCAATGTTGATGTGAACATGGTCACAAAATACATTGTGCGCACACACAGACACACTCACACACAGTGAAAATGTTTTGCATCCATTCCTTGATGCTAATCTCACTCGAGGATTATACATTCTGAGAACAGTGATTCCCAGATGTCAAAGTCAGTGCTTATTTTCATGTTTCAGTGCAGAAGCCAGCAGTCTTGGGAACACATAGTCATTAACATGCTGCTTACAATGCAAAGTTTCCACTCATTCTCTCTCCCCCATCTTCCACAAATCTTTCCTCCCTGTTCGTTTCTCTCCTCCCATCTACTGTGTCTTTCTGTCCTGTGGTAAATTCACAATACAGACATCTTCCTGGATTTGGCAAGTCTTGAAACCATGCCAGCATATGAAAGTTTGACGAGGTTTGCTTTCTTTGTTGTTTACTAAGTTTAGGGCACACATACCTTACTGGAATTACATGCACAAACAACATTAAGCCGCATGTTTACCTAGGGATTTGTGTCAGATTGCCATTTATCTAAACACAGTCAGGCATGGACAAAGCACACTCTGTCACCATGTATTAGAAATAGGTTGAGGTTCTCTTCCAGGATGGGTGTCTGTGTTGAGATGCATATTCCCAGTCAGCCTTGATTAGCTTATTTATTTACAAAACATGGAGCATTTCGCAGGGGCCCTCTGCCATAAAGAAGGAATGTTGCAGTTTGCCTTTTAGTTATACACCACCGCTAAACTAGGAGGTTCTGACTTCCTTTGTCGCACACAAAAAACTCCATAATTTCATCCACATTTATCAGAAATCCACTCCCAGCTGTACCTCTGGAGTATATCTCCCTAATTAATGACTTAATTAAAAACACTTGTGGGATTATGAAAGGGGTCAAATTTGTCCCTATTCAATCAGACACATTCTATTTGGGTGCATCAGAGAGCAGTGTACGTGATATAGCTCTAGTACTTCAAAGGCACACATTCAGCCAGTAGAGCAGGATGTCGTACAAGTTTTTTTAGTAATCACATCTGCCTTTTAAAGACCAGGTTATTCATATTTTGCAACTCATGGTGGAAAGGGAATTACTCTGAGTGGTATCTGTGTAGTATGTATGTACAGTATGGTGTGTGTTAGTGTGTGTCAGAGGACGTGTCACCACATTTAAGAATGTTAGGATCACTGACAGTACTCAAAGTCAGATTAAGTGTCTTGTCGCTGAAGAGAATCCAAGATCGTTCGTGTCTCATGGGACGGCTGAGGGGAAAACAAGTTTTCTACAACTGAAGAAAGACAAGTCACTTTGTTTTTATCTGTTCAATGTCGTTGCCCTAGCCTCTCATTGGCTAATCAATGAAACCCAAGAGGGCTCATCAGGCACCAAGGAATGTCAGCCAAAAGCCTTTGATCCGCTGACCTTCATCCACTGATGCTCCTGCAAAAATACCATAGAGAGTGATCCATGTTTGCATGCTTTTAATGGGCCTCGGAGGGCCTTGTTGACAGTCCTTTGGTTTCCAGAGGGTCAGTTCTGTAACTGTACAGCATAGCCTTGAAAACCTTTCGAAATTTGCCTCTGACATCTCCCCAAAGACTCATGCACCATCATACACATGACAGTAAACTAAGAGGCTTATTAGTAATACATGATTAAGTGATTACTTGTTAAACAGTGAAATACTGATTATGCTGGAAATGGAGCATGGGTTAAATATGGAAACGTCTAACTCTAATTCCTTCAAGTAAGGCACCAAGCCACTAAGACATTTAGTAACGTTTGCAGAGCGACATAAAGAAATGCACAACTGTTGTTTTTTTACGACTAGACAACATTAAGAGATTAATCTCAACATGGTGACTGCAAAACATGTTTGTTGACTACAGGCTGCAGTATGTGAGTGTATATATGTGTGTGCATGTGCGTGTGTTTGTGTGTGTGTGTGTGCACGCACTCAGATGTTGTAATGGCACTCTGGCTTGGACTGAGAAACTGATTCGGCTTTCTGAGGCAACCATTTATCTTAATCTGGGGTGACCTAAATCCTCACCATCTCCTGCTGTACAGTCTTTCCCTTTAAAACAGAATTTCACACTCCATCCTCCCATGTACCATCCTTCTCTTAACCATAATTGATGACTGTAACCTTTTAATGGTCCACCATATTCATCCACAGCAAAAGCACCCTTCATGTTGTCCATGGACAAGCACAAAAATGTGGCATTGCAACTGCATGAAAATGAAGAGGAGCAATGAGACAAGTTTTATTCAAGCATGTTACAAAAGGGTAATCTATAATCAGAGTGCGAGTCTGACATCCTGACACTGTGGGCAGATCTGGTGGATAAATCAGAAAAATGAGGACAGTAGCCACATTTCATGCACTTGATTTGTGAATTGTGAATATGTCAGAATGAAAAAAATGTTGCAAAATGAAACTAAACTAATGAACTCTGTCAGTCAATATTAGGCAACAGATTTAATCTTGCAATACTGAAAAAGTGTAAAACTTAGTTTTTACAATTTTGTTTTTTGCTTTTTTTTTATTTCCCTGCAAGTCATCAAATATCACCAGTAAATCCTATATGTTCAATAATGTATTTGAGTATTAGTATTATTACTATTAAGAATTATTACTGTATGTAAAACACTGTTCATACATGTTTTGGTCATAATCACAATCATAATTACAAAAAAGAGAAGACTACGCTTATGGTCTTAAGTTATCATTCTTTAATCATTTATAATTCATGCACACTTATTATTTATTATACAGCTATCATTAACTATGTGAGAGTTAACAGTATTGTAAAGTTGAAGGCAGGATGGGGGCTTATAAAATGAAATAAAGCAGCAAATGAATAAATCAGTCAGTCACTGAAAACTAAAATGCATGAGTTTCCAGCATGGTTTTTAATAAAGCTTGTATTGATTACAGCAATCATAAAATAACCAAAATAAAATAAAATAGTAACACAGAAACAATAAAATTGTGTTTTACTAAAAAAAAACATTTAATGATAAAAACTAGTAGTAACAGGTGTGAGCAATGACAACATCTTTGTGCATTAGTACATGCAGTATTAGCATGCATCAATATGGTTTCTCCCAATAATTATAAGAACTTGAGCCTGCTTACATTTTATCATCTTTAATGTTATGCATAATGATTGTACTAATTTACTGTGAGCATTTACATATCCATGCTGCAGTGGTTATCAATCACTAACACTGAGAAAACATCTGATGAAAAAGTGTCCTGCAGTGGTTTGCTTCACTGGACCTGTTATTCTCCACTTTATAGCTCCTTGTTCCATTTAACATGCAATGTTAAAACGGTGTCAATTTTAGCATCAAAAAACTAATCAAAACCAAACTTTTATTTACATTTGTCCCGGGGTTTATGACTTTCACTGCAGCCAACCACCAAGGGGCGATCAAGATGTTTTAGCTTTACTTTTAAGGAGCTGTCCTGTCGTCCATCTTTATATACAGTCAGTTGAAGGCTTATCAGATGCTAATACTCTGAGATAGGATTTTATCACAGTGGCAATTACTGTATCTTTTGTCATGACATTCATCAGGTAAACAGTAGAAATACACCTTTCACATTTCAAAGTAATCTACCAGTAATATGTGCTTGCCAGTATTTGATTGGCCACTGCAGAATCTTGCTGAATGACATTGTGTTGCTGTCCAGCCAAGGTTGAGCCCTCTATGTTCGCACCTCCACTGCCTTGAGGTCTGTGTTTTTCACATAGGGCTAAGATAGGTCTGAATGTGGCCCTAGAAGTGGGTAGACTTATGCCAACTAGGAAGAAATCTTTTCATTGATAGAAAGACATATACGGTACTGTAATATTTACATTCCCTGATTAATTATTTATAATATTGATCATGATACCATGTCTGAAATTGTATTGTAATACTATGTAGACAATAGCAGAAAGAATGTGAGAAAATCAGTTTTAAATCCACTTGGCAATGGCGCTTCTGTGTTTATGCCCTAGATTGTATATTTGTAGGCATCTTGTGTCAACCATTGTCCCTATGAATAAGTTCTATCATGTGGAAGCACTGTGAGCACAGGCAAGAGACAATTTGGATGGATACCCAGCGAGGTTTTAGCACTGTAGCATGAACATGACAAAAAGGATGTTCAAACCTCAGAATGTCACATCTCCAGCCAGACTTGTTGGCAGAGCAGGCAGAAATTCTCTGTTTTAATCTGAGACAAATGTGTGGAAAGGTGTGAGCAAAGAGGAAGAAAGGGCAAATATAATTATGTTATAAGGGAGGGGGGCAATGGGATCGAAAGGAGGGTAGAGAAAGGTGTTCACTTTTAACTCCAGTGAGGCTCAGGCAGGTTTGGCTGCAGCACAGAAACTGCTTATCACCTCATGTACGGGGAGCTCCACAGCTTTGGGTTGCCTGAGGAAACATGCCTCTACCTGGTTATAGAGGAAGAGGATAGGCCCAAAAAGCTGAAGCTTCATTCATTTTCACTAAGTGAGGACTAGCCACTTAAAATGTAGCCATACATGAATATGATAGCATGAACAGATTGCTTTTTTTTGTCTGAATATTTATAAAACTTACAATTTCTCATTTAATTTTTGTAAAAACCCACAATCACATCAGCAGTTATCCCATTCTGTTAGAATTAAATGCGAAGAGATCATTGCATGTATCGATTCTCCACTCTGCTTTAAACTTTTGCTATGCCTCTTCACTGCCAACAGAAGTAACAGTGTGCAGTAATGGAAGAAGTGATTATAGTCCCCATTAAACACAATAATTAGCTGCATGTTAGGAAAACTGCAATGCACGTGCTGTTCAACATGATGGATTGCAATATTCAAGGCAGCAATATGTTTATGTATGCAAGCAGTCTTAATGAATTTTTTCAAATAATATAAGGCCCTGACTTATGGGAAGTAAGGCAGAACTGCAGAAGCTTCTAAGCTTCTAAATATATTGGTTGGTTTAGATGTGTATTATTAATATTGATTAATGATTACCAGATGATGTAAAAGAAGATAAAAGAAGATGAAAAAAAATGTATATGCGCATCTTTCATAGGTAATATGAAGGTAAACCTGGCATCTTAACAGCATTTTATGTCTGTGTAGACAAACACAGCATGCTTGAAAATGTAGACACAAGAATTTGGTTTAAAAAAAGAGGTTGTCCTTACCAAAAGGATTATGTGAGGAAGACATACCTAGAAGCATATAGTGGTCTGACACTGACTTCCTGTGATGGTCAGGATGATGGATGAGCGTGTCTATCTGCCATCAAATCTGGCAACTCATGTATGACGGGTGAAAAAACAACAACAAAAAAAACAGCTGCTTTTAATGATTAGTGTAGTATTGTTTAACAATGACTAAAATCTTATCCTAAGGGGCAGCTTTACTAAACAAACAATTGAAAAGTAAATAAAGTCTTTTATAAATCTAATATGACTAATTTGTTAAATTTGTGATGTGACAGGCATTCATTTCAAATGCAACACATTGCAAGCTGCTCTAATCATCATCACTAAACAACACAATTTACTCCCCAAGAAAAATGATTTATTCTTTAAATGTTACATTGCAAAATTATTGTGGTACGATCACGAGACTTACTCAGTTATTATGTTATAGTTATGCATGTATAAGCAAAGACAGCCTAAGAAATGGCAAAATCAAACAAATAAACACAAGCAGCGATAAATACACAAATCACTTGGGGGTGGGCCAGGATAGTTGGTACCGGAGCACTTAGAAAAGTGCAAAAAGTGCCAAGTTTCAAAATAACGGTTATTCTGTCTTAGTGTGTAGGTGCTTTGATGAAAGATGTCCTCACCTCTTCCTGGTGGTGGTGGGGGTGGTGGTAGGTGGATTGTGTTAGACAGGTCAGAATATGCATGATTCAGAGGAAGATAGCAACCTGTCACTTGAGTGGTTGTGAGTACAAATCTTTCTAACTGTATCCAGTTCTGAAAAACTGTATCCTAAGCTGCAACACAGGGTATCTCAGTGCATACCCTTTATTAGCCTAAAAGGGCGAAAACATATATTTTTTACACATTTTTCTACATTTTTCTCATCAGGTTTCAGCATAGTTTTTTTAAATCATAAATTTACATATTATCAAAACAACACAAATACCAACACAAATCCCTCTTAAGATCAGACAAGGCAAGCCTAGTTCAGTCAGACCACAAAGAGAGCCAGCAGGGAACATTGTCAGAAACTGAAACCTTTGGGCAATGAAATTGTGCCCATAAATGCCATTGGAACGTGTTTTTACAGAGTTCCACAAAATAATTCCTCATTTTCATGAAGGCAGTCAGATGTAGGGGAACAAGGTGCTGGACGATGGACCCTGCCCTTGAAACAGGTGTTGCAGAATAAAAACATGGCTTATAGACTGAACAGTGCATTTCATATGTTGAGAGCTTTTTCTGCCCAGAAACAACCAGCTGCGAAAGAAATGTGTGATGTCATGGAAGTTATACACCAACTGCATGCTAACTTGTTTTAAAATGTAATATAATGTAAATAATGAAATGCTGGCCAACCATGGCCCACTCTAACACGTTGGATGAATTCTAACATCTCATCAATAATAGGCTTGACAGCTGGGCCAGCCATCTATTTATTATTCATTAAGTGTGGTAAGAGATAGCCCATATCAAAAGTTTATAGTTAAAAGACAGTCCACTCTTTTGATGTCACGTTTGTGGAAAGTTTTGTTTGTAGTTAATTGTCTGCACTTGGTGAACATCATAATGACTGCCTGTTTGAGTTATAAACTACCACTTGTTTGAGCAAGAAAAAATTATTTTGGTGTTTCTTCATTGATCCATACTGCTGCCTATTCTGTGTATCACGTGCTGCCAGCCCAGATACACCCTATGTCTGGAAATGATATATAGTTATGCAGGTGATGCTGTTGCAAACACACACGCTTGTACCAGATGTTTACTGGTCTCAAACACAGTGCTGCTGCAGTTTATATAGGCATAATTCTATGTGTCAGTGTAAAATGTGTTCAGCATAGATGACTCAATACAATGTTCAATGTGTATCATATGAACGGCAAATAAAGCAGCATTGAAACTGCTTACTGCCTATAGAAAACAACTGGAAAAAGCATCTGACTACAAAAACTGCATCCAGTCTGATCAGGAACCTTACTTGTCAGTGAAATAAATCCAAATGTTCCCTTCTCTGTTTTGCATTCATCACTTTGTTTTGTGGTTCATGGTGTGCTGAATTTTTGGATTCACAATCTGCTCTGTCAATTCAAACATACAGAATTTACACCATACCCACAGTCTATGTCCCACAAAGCAATAATGAACAAGAACAACTATTTGCTCATCAGCCTTGTCCCAGACCTCATACACTGAGATGTGACCTTGGAACAAAATCATAAATGATCCCCACTAAAATGCCTCCCTATATCTGCAATAACTAAACCTTGACCCATAATCCTGTGGAATAAATCAGCATACAGATTTATACACTGAGAGCATGGAAAACCAATCAAGGAGCACCCACCTGCCACCAACAGCATATACAAGTCACAAATATCATCATCTCAGCATCCTTTCATAACATTCTCCTTCAACAACAGCATCAGAAAAAGCAAACCAGGACTGGATATAGATTGGAAACTGTCAGTGGAACATCCACTGTCCTCTCTATTCCAACCATCCTGTTTCAAAAAAACAAAATACAAATACAATCTATTTCAGGACCCAAGAACTTAATAATGAAAAAGCCCCCGAAATTGTGCAATGATAACACTCACAAACAAAGTCTTTCATTGTGGGCACTTTGGCAGAAACAAATTTACCCAACAACAAAGCGACATGAAATTCTAAAACACAAACTCACAATAAAGGTGAAAAGATCTGCTCTCATGGTGAGAGGAGACATTTTGGTTTTAACTATTAATATCTTATTGATAGATTCAGCCATCTCGTGATCGATTCGCGTTTTGATGAGCAAAGTGACATGCAAGATGTACAGAGGAGGATATTGGAAGTATAACAAACTGACAAGTAAAATCCAGAAGCACAATGCTTTCATAACTGACAGGTTTGATGTCCTTAAGTATATAAAAAGGGTAGAAAAAAAATCTTTTCAGGTTTTGAGTTGGACTATGTCAGACAATTGAAAAGATGTTAATATTCACTCATTCATTAAATATTATATGTCTTTATTTGGCACATTTGAGGAGTGTCAAAAATGACTCCATCCCCACCCAACTAAAGAAAAAAAACAATAAAAACCCTCAGCAACATCTAATATTCATCTAGTTACATGCATCGTCTATCTGATTTTTATGTCAGGGGTTTGCTGAGGGGTCATATGAGGTGATTATTGATTTTCTCTTTGCCACCTTGAGCACCACCATACATTTGTTGTTATTTTCCCACAGTGGATAGGCTTCAACAAGGTTCACACATGCATGCAAGCATGGACACCAATACATCTACATGTGACAGAGGCTCAGCAAAACAATTAAACACATCTCTAGGCAGCAGATGGGCCTTTGCAAGACAGGTGTGACAAGGAGAGAATGAGATTAATTCTTATTAGATGGTTTCAAACTAAACACCAACCCAACAGAAGCGATATCAGACAGTGAGAAAGAGCCACATATGTATTTCTCTTGAATTTGATTCAAAAATTTAGATTATAGTTTGAGTTCCATTTAACTGGCCGTTTACCTTTCTGCTCTTTGCATTTTCTTTCAGCGGGCTATGCCAATGCTGTCTGTGCTATTATAGATCCAACACTTTTAAATGCCAGTTGCATCAAAGCAAATTAAAGTGTAATCATATTTTTTCACCTTAGAAGTAAGTCTCCAAGAGGGTAATTTCCTTTCAATAATCCATGAAAATGGATCTGTGTATCTTTATAATTGATTACTGCAGATCTGCAGTGTACCTTCTGGCTGCTCTAACCCTCACACTCACTAATAACCCTCATCTACATTAAACTTGGCAGCCAAACTGCAGTGAACTAAGGTGAGCTAGAGAACACGTTTCTCAGAATCTCAGCTTTAGTCTCTTCTGGCTCACTGTAAATGTCCTAACGAAACCTTTGACAGATAGCATTGCTTGGCTTTGCTCCATAGTGACTCACTGGTTAACTTACTCCCTATAAACCTCATCTTACATAAGTCAATGAAGAAAACATCAGTTCTGCCCCACATCAAAAACTGCATGGGTAGATGCACATAAAAATAAAAATGTATGCGTATGCACAATCACAGATACAATCATGTGGGAGCTAAAAGGTTATAGAGGAGGCTGTATAATTCAGCCATGGCAGTTGCTCAGGAGGAACTCTTCTCTGTGTAAATAAAGGTTAATAAGGGAGACAGTCTTCATAGATTGTTATGGAATACAAGTAAATCCTCTTTGAGACCATGGCTTGTGGTTTTTACTCTCTGCCACGTTCACATTACAAATCAATATGTTTTGACACTCAAGTGAAGCAACATAAGATCTGCCTCCAGTGATCCTGCTCCTTTCACCAGCTAAAAATTCTCACTTCACTCATTATTCTGGGTTTAATTAGATTACTTTAAACTTTGGAATTGGCAAATGCATTCACATAAATATTGTTAAAGATAAAAAAAAAAATCACTGACTGATTTGTCTTTTTGACATCTGTTGACATGCTGCAATACGCTCCATTTCCTACTGATTTGTATAAGGAACATTGTAATCCTTCAACATAATCCATCAGCAGAAGTTAAGTTTTTGTCTCCATCTGGGTGTCCTTCTGCTCTTTGCACTGTAGTAAATTTCAGCCACACTGATGTGATTTTGTGGATGTACATCAGTCAACTTTGCCATTTAAGAGGTGATAAATTAACACAGTCTAGACTCTGCTTGCTTGATCAAAGATAGTGAATTACAGTCTACTGACCTATTTTAATCAGTAGATGAGACATGCTCACAGGCCTTCTGCATTTAAAAAACATTTTCAGTTAAATTGTGTATGTGCATTTATATATATATGTGTGTGTTTATATATATATATATATATATATATATATATATATATATATACATATACACATATACTTTGTCATTTTGTACAGATATAGGATGATGCTTACATTCACTATGGGGGATATTTTCCTTATAAAGTGATATAAATGGTGGCACAAATGGACTATCTAACGTATGTTCTAATATTTAGTTTGTTTTGTTTACAGCTGATATTTTGTGACAGTGGTTTTTTTTTTGGGTGTGCTACCACAAAACAATGTGTGCGTGTCATTTCAAAAGCCATTTCCTTTTCATCTGGGGTTAGAGCTTTCTTATTTTCCTCATTACTTCCCAAGGAAATGTGGGGAAAAATTTGCATACTGGTGAAATTGAAAACAACATTGAGGAAATAATTCTCCAGCTCACTCAGAAAGGGGCTTTGATCGCTTTCTAAATGAGGTTGGGATTGTCAGGCCCTTCACTGTGAGTGATTTTGTGCTGAGCAAAAAGGTGTGATCTGCTCATTGTTTTACTTTATAATGAAACCTAAACTGTTGCAGTTAGCAGTATTCCTCTTTGTGGTCCTCTTCAGCTGTCTACCTGTATTTTGTAAAGTAGCACCAATCAGTTTCCATAGAGACCCCAGAGTCTGACTGCAGTTGTTATGTGTATTCTTCTGAGTAAAGTAATAATGAATTGCTTGCATAAACTCTCAAGTGAAGTAGCATTCAATCAAATTTCATACTTCTAGCTCACTATCAGACTTTTTATTCAGTGTGGTGGTTTTCTGTGCTGCTATTCACTGGGTCATACACAGCTAAGTCTGACTCACGGTTGATATCGACTCAACTTTGGTGTGTTAAATTTTGATGTCAATGTCTGTAGTATATTTGAGTGTTTATGTCAGCCACAGAAGTGGAAGAATTATTCAAATCCTTTACTTAAGTAAAAGTATGTATACCACATGTATGTGAAGTTTTCAGCAAAATGTACTGTACAAAATGTTCAAGTCAAAAGTTCTTCATTCTGAAGTTTAGTGGTGTATGAGTAGTATTAAATCGACATACTCATATAAAGCACAGATCTCAGAATTGTACGTAGAACAGTAAAATTAATATTCCAACCACTGGTCGGCTTTTAGATCTTTGAATCACTTCAAAACGCAACTTTGCAAAAACGGGTATGACATTTATACGGGGATATTGGAATTGAATTTGATAGAATGTATTTGAACTACAGAGGTAAGCAGCTCATATTTTGTGTTGTCCAGAATGGGCTGAAAAATGAAACTAAAACCAAAAATCAATTCAGTAATGTCTCACTGAATTTCACATTGACAAAATATTTTCCCTTTTGTCCCTCTCACATGAATGTGTACATTTCACTTGTACATTTGTATCCTATCCCAATTTTGCTGATGTAAAACAACAGTGCTGCCTTCTGGCTTCTACTCTGCCCACAGTGTGTCAGTGTGACTTATTGCTCTGGCTTTGACTCAGAATGTGTCACCCACCAAAAACCTGTGCTTATACCTCATCCCCTTGCTAAAATAATTTATTCATATACAGTATGTTAATCTTAGGTTACATAATACAACAAGGGACAGTGTGCAGTGTTACCATGACATTATTTTCATGTTCCTCAAACAGAGGCACATATAAAATATCTACTTCCTGAAATAATCATTTCTGCATGCTCTGCTGCTTCACCTCCAGAAGATTGTATCTGGCTGTTCTGTCTTCATCTGCCCTGCTGAACTAATTCTTGATGCTTTGGAAATAGAAAACCTAGGGCCCGTGATAATTCCTAGAGGAAGGGCCTGCACTCTTGACGCCAATAACACATTCCAGAAATTGAAGCATTTTGTTATGGGTTGATACAAGACTAATTATTGAGCCAGTTACAACCTTGTTTTACAAACAAGGCAAGGCTGAAACAAAGTAATCACAAAAATGGGAAAAAATATAAACGTGTCCACCCCTATTTACATCCATGAGTAGGGCTGAATATTTAAAAAGCTTATGATTATATATCACTCCAATAGCCTTTAGAACCAGTTTTATTGTTGCTTAGGTTTTCTCTAATCTCACCCAAACTTTTTTTTGGAAAATACTGGAGGTGAATGCGAGAGTTGTTGCTGGATTGGTTTGGTGAAAGTGATGAATGTTTTGTCCAAATTGATATTTGTTTCAGTTAATAAACCAGGGGACAAGCACAGTTCTGTTCACTAACTGGGTGCTATGGCCAACTGCCAACTGCAATTCTGCAAAATTTACTGGTACTGTCAGCCAATCATGACTTTCAGTCATTAATGATAATATCAATATGTAAATTGATATTAACGCACCTACATTGACAGACTGAGTATCCCACCAACATTGGAAGCCACTGAAACAATTATTTTATTTTGCCTTCAGTATAGATCACAATTTATTAGATGTGAAGTGAGTTCAGTAATTTAAAATGATTGCAGTAGGTCTGTCAATAGTGGCAATGAGTGAGTGCCCATACAGCTGCAATAGCAGTGAGGCAGGATCACTGTCATTTCAGTCAGAAGAAACTCTAGCTTACTTGTGCGTTATATAGCTTTGTTAAAGTCAAAACTCGAGGCATTCCAAAAGAAAAAAAACTAAAACATTTTTCTGTCTTAACAGCGTTTTCATTTCACTGGGATGTGGGACCATTTTTCCTATCCTGCTTTTGGTAAAACCCACATGTCTGTCTGTTAAAATATACCTTGACAAGTATAAAATTCTATGAAACATACTACAGCCAGCAGGCATCTGTGCTTTTGCGAATTCTTTGCTCTAAGAGGAATGGTCAAGAGTACAGGTTTAAAAAAAAGAAAAAAGAAAAAAAGAAAAGACAAAAACAACTGTCCAGCAGCAGCATGCAATTCTGCATCTAAAAACTGTATTATTCAGAATAATTGGCCACGAGAGTGTTCCACAGTCTGAAAACATGTGATGTGGGTTTTACAAATATCCTGCGTGCAGAGAAAACATTATTAAACTCTAAAATAATAATAATAATAATAATAATAATAATAACAATAATAATAATAATAATAATGCACCAGGTGTTAAAACATTGGGGCAAACTGAAAATTCCACAGACCAGAGTCCAATGCCATGCCGGTGGCTCTGTGAGGCCGTCCTGAGCTAAATGCGAACATGCTCACAGTAAAAATTCTTATATGCTGACAGTAAGCAGGTTTGATGTTTAGCATGTTCACTATCTTACTGTTAGCAGGCTAGCTTGCTAACATTTGATTAATAACACTAAACTGGATCAAATTTGTCAGAACATCATATCCTCATACATACATAATCTGGGAATCATAATTGTATCTAATTTTGTGCAAATTCACTGAATCCATTACGTTGAGATTTGTCACAGGATAGATTAGAAACTTTGCCCTGCTGGTTGCATGAGAGGAAAATTCAGGTGATCGCCAAAGTCATAGGGATTCATACTCTGCACCCCATGGATATGTGCCAAATTTCATGGCAATCAATCTAATAGTTGTCAAGCCAGAAATATTAACCTGATATTGTCACTAGAGTAAGAGGCAAGGGATCACAAAAATCATAGTTTTGCTCCTTTGGGTACTATGAATGATTGTACAAAGTTTCATGGCAATCCATCAAATAGATGTTGACCTAAGTGCTGAACCAACTAACTGAACAACAGACAGACTGACGTTGTCATAACAAGAGCCATGCTGCTAAAGTGATTAAAAACACACAAAAAATGTAAAAAGAAAAACAGAGAGCTGTGGAGAGTTGCTTCCATATTAAAATATTTAGTTTGGGGTAGAAGTCATTTTCCCTGGATTAGAGTGTTTTTTATCCAGATATGATTGGGTTTTGAGAAGTACTTTGTCAAGGTAGGAAAAATATCATGACAACAGAAGAATGGTTAAACTATGGTTAATGCCAGTCAATTAATGCCACTTTAATGAAGAAAAAAAATAACATGGTGAGGGTTACATGTTTTTAAAAAGTCAGCACTTCCACTAGGAAACATACTGCGAACCTGGGCCTCCAATGGCAAAGACAAATGCATTGCACACCCATCCACCACATTCTCTTTCTCTTTGCTCTGTTATAAGAACATTTCACTGCTTTTTGTATTGGCACTCAGTTCAGTAACTGTAAAGCCATATTGCTAGCTTCTTGTTTGCTGTAATGATAAAACTAGGACCAAAATGTAGAAGAACAGGTCCTCCAACATACACAACCACATAGGTCGTTTGTCCCTACCCTCTGACGTGACCTATAGGAGCATTTTCAGAAAGGGTGCCCCTAATTTATAGGTAAATATAACCTATAAATATAACCTAACTTCTAGGTCGGCCTTCAAAAATATGTCATCCCTTGCTGTACTAGCAGCTTATAGATATATATGGAGTTGTTTGGTTTTTTTGAATGACATTCAAATAACTGTGATAGAAATTTGTAAAAATCTAAGTTATTAAAAGTCCAAAAAATAAGGATACTGTCAAAAAACACAGATAAATGTAGCAGCATTGTAAGGGTTCCTGTACAAAGGCAGGGTGGGCAGGTGACTGACTAATAACAACCTAAACGCACAGGTGCTTTCATAGCTTTCTAATAAAATAGACCACTGCATTAAAAATGAGGTAACTAGCAGGTAGGCTCCTACTGCAGAGTAAACAGCATGTTCAGTGCGTCCTCGTTCATGTTTGTTTGAACTTGATTGATATTTGTCTATTGAAAAGGCTAGTAAACACATCCTGCACACTGGATTTGCAACCAGAACTGAATAAATCACACTTCAAAATAATATTGTTGCACTGAGTGTCTGTGAAATGATGTCAATGGAAATACTTGACACTTGGTTCTGAGGATTAAACTCAAGAGATAACAGTGTTTGTGTTTTTCTCTGGTTGTGACCAGCACAGGTGTAAATGTGTAGACACACTCGTCCACCTATTGCCCACATCCCTTCCCTTTACATTATTGTGCCGTTTACAGATTGTGACTCAGGGGAGCAGACAGTTACTTTAGGTTTCATCACTTTTTATTCATAATTCATGGGTTTCACAGCGGTGAAAATAACCACATCAGCATTCAAGCATTTTTCAGTGATTTCAAGTAGACAGACAAATACTTTGTGCTTTGTCAAGCATTTGGAGTTTTGTACACAAACAGGATGGAGGATTTCAGTGAATGAATTGGTAAAGCTCTCACCAGCTCTTGCTCTCTCATATTAGAACTGCAGGTCATTTGTCATTTCTGCAGTGGAAACTTATTTTAGTCTCTGCTGCTCTCACTCTTCTTTACTCATTGTTGACCAATTCTTTCTGCCCATTTGATTTCATTTCTTAATATTTACTCATTTCATCTTTTTCGTGTCTCTGCATTGTATTTGATCCTTTCAAGTAACATGACACTGTGCTGTAGATTAAACATTCTTTAGAAATGTGCTTCACAGGATACAGTAAAAGAGAAACTGCTTAAAAAACAGCACTGCTGGAAGACTACATGCAAAAGTACTGCAAAAATGACTGCATGTAAAATTCATGATGTATTCTTAAGTTGCCTCAGCTTAAAAATGGCCTGTTTTGCCTGTACTCTTTTAATCTTGTAAGCAATGACTTTCTTTTCAGAGCAGTTAATTTGAAGTCCAAAACAAACTGTAAATAATGGATTACTGGAACTTTCTCCTTCTTAACCCACATGGTGTAATAACCTGTCAAGATTTTCCCCAATTTATTTATTTACCCTCTTAGTGACATACTCTCTTGGAGCATTCCAGCATTTGTTTGGGGCTCAAAGCAAGTGCAAATAATCTCTCAGAAGAAAATTAAGCAGACAACAACCAGTGATGCTGCTCTGCCAAGGGCCAAGCATGTAGGCATATGCTCGGTCTGACTAATACTGGTATTGCACCGCTTAGACAGCTTCTTTCTTTTTTTATTTGTATATATCAGTGCACAAAGGCTTTGAAATATCTGTCTCCTACTAATCTCCTCTAGGTTCACAAAAGGCTATTATAATACCATGGTTTAAGTAGTAACCTATCTTCTTTGGTGGTGGCAATATTTTTTATCTTTAGGGTTCATTTGTTGATCATAATACAATTTAGAGAGTATGTACTCACGACAACACAGTGGAAATAAATTATTTTTGTTAATTTCAAGTGGACACCCCTGCTCACTCAGCATTCCAAGTGCTGTAATGTACTAATGCTGTAAACAAATTCTGCTCACATAACAGTATGATGCTGGTTAGAAAGACTGTCCTGTAAATAACAGGTCACCAGTAATGGTATATCAGCAAACAGCAGTTTGTCCTTTTGCAAAATAATGAATACTTTTTTAATTTTTTTTAAGAACATTAATAAAAATGCATGTAAGTTAACAGTGTTGCAGATTTTTATACACTGAAAACAATCATTTTATGATGAATTAGTAATACATTCATTTGGAATTCAAAAGTTGCTCATTATTGTCATGATTGTATAAATTATTTACATGACTTGGAGCATATTAATATATCTTTAATGTATGTTTTTGTACATCTATTGTATTGTATATCTATTACCGTACATATATATATATATTATATATCTCTTTACATAGAAAATAGCTGTTTGCTGCGCTATTCTTTCAAATCTTGTTTACAGGGCCTTTAATTCTAAACTGGCAGGAAGGTGTTACGGTGATGTGGTTTTGTACTTGACTGTCATAGTGAAGAGAAAGGAAGGCAATTTTACAGGTCGCTCTACAAACATGTTATGTTATAACCCTTAGGTTTGGTCATGAGCACTGGGTAGCGACCAAAAGAATTAGATTGTGTACACGGCAGCTGATATGAATTTTGTGTTTGCATGCCTGATGAGCTTGAGGCTGCTCAGAGTAATGTTGAACTGCTGGTGTTTCAAGTATCTGCTCAAGATGCTTCCCTAAGACCTGTCTATGCAGTATTTCTGGTCAATTAACTGGGAGAGGAAGGGCATACCCAGAGCATGCTGGAAGAATTACATAGCCCCATCTGACCTGGTAAAACCTTATGATCCCTTACAAGGTGCTCAGGGTTGTTGCACATTGTTTAGCCTCCTGACACCAATCCCCAGAGAAGTCACAGAAGAAGGATGGACAGAAAATCATTTTTGTCATGTTTTTAGACATTAGCACTGCTCTTCGCATTCTTTATTATTTACAGAATGTGCCTTTAGAATTTTTGCAGCCTGACCAGAAATAACTGACCAGAAATAACTGTGAAGACAGTAAATAAACACTAATTAAACAACAGTCCAGACAATATGTAATTGTATGATGTGGCTACAAGAGCAACAAATAAAAACGGCTCCACACTACAGATGGGCAGCAGAAATGACCATCAGTAGGAGAAAGCAGGCCTGTCTCTGAAAGTCATGAAAGAACTGCTCCAGGGGCCCATTGTGATATATATTTCTGGTCTGTATGATGCAATAAGAGTCGGGTGCTCTGTCAGCAAATCCTCTGTATATGGTTTTCCTTGACTCTCCTGAAAGAGCTTTTCTATGTTCTCTGGCTTTTCCATGGGTCGTGTGTGTTCTGTTTGGAGATCCGTGTCAGATTGATAGTAGTTAATAGTATAATGTGTGGTGTGGTGTACTGTAGGCAAGCTAAGAGACCATTAGCAGGTAACACTAAAAATGGTAAATCCAAGTCCTTCACAGTGAGTTCAAGGTAACTGCCCTCTATCCCTTCTTCTTCTTTTTGGTTGGTAAGTAAAAGATACTGTTTACAGTCTTCCCAAAATAAGTGTTTCATTTAATTTGGAAATTACAAAATTGTAGTAAACGAAAAAATTATGTCGTTGACTAGAATAGTATCACCACTACTCCTACACACACCATGGCTCAACAGGTTTCATATCAAGATTGTTAGTTATAAGATTGTTAGAAATCATAATAATGCGGGATTAAAGAAGAGGTAGCTATTACTATTACTATTGTGTGGTTAAGCGGTTAGCAAGGCATCCTGTGCTGCTGAGCACTGTAGAGAGTTTTAAAGCAGGCAGTGAAATAGATACTGTACAATATCTAAAGGCAAAACTTGCCTCTTCCTGTGCTTGTAAAATGGAATGTGTATGTTGGGCAAAAAAATGCTGATAGGGATAAAACACAATATAGTTGCAGATACTTTGATTTTTCAGCAGTTTCAGTCTAACCCATGCTGACAGTAAACAGTAAAAAGTTTCTCTCTCACTCAGATCCCTTGTTTCAAACTCTACATCTAACATGAAACCTTATTAAGGTTAAAACACTTTGTACTGTACAGCCACCATTTTTCCCAGCTTCAGTGACTGGGTTAATGGCCCTATAAAAAAATGCAGGTAGAATAAATTAAAAGTTGGCCAATAAATACCGTCAAAGCAAAATACCTAATTACTTAAACAGTACATCTGCACAGTAGCCAGGAAGTAGAAAACAAAGTTACACATTGGTTTATCCATGAGAACATTATTTCTTTATTTTATCTGTGATTAAATTTGAGGCATTCTGTCCCTTTTGTTAGTTAGTGTCAGTGTTAGTGGATTGTTGTGAGGTTTTAGTCAATTTGGGCTCACTTGTCTAATCATTTGTTCCTTTCATTTGGATGAGTCTACTGAGTCGATAGGAATACTGCCCAGAAGTGTATTTGCTTTGGCTTTGCCAAGATGAGCTTGGCTGAAACCAAACTGTGAGTGGTTCAGTGTGTGTTTCCAGAATAAAGGACAGTTCTTTGTTTTTAATGCCACAAATTCAACAAAACAGCAAAAATCAACAGCAGAGTACATTCTTAACACAGAAGACAGGCAGAAAATTTCCAGTGATGCATTTGATGAAAATGGCATGTTATTTTCAATGCACATTTGTGTGAATGAATTTGTGAGTATAGACAAAACAGTTACACAGACTGAACGTTGAATTGCAACAACTTAACTTGGCATATCTGAATATCTGAGGAATACATTTTAATCCTAAATATTACTTTAAATGTACTGTAGCTGGCCCACAAACTAAGAGTTTCAGCACATTTTTCTTTTGCCTTAGCATAGGAGCGAGGAAAAAGAAAAAAAAGAAGCAAAAAAAAAAACAAACTTAACAGCCCATTTGCCTTTTTGTCATAGTTATAGCTGAGAGATAAATCTTGTCTTTCACACTTTAAAGTTGGTACAATTGCTGAATGTTTTTGTCAATTGGCTGAGATTTAAAAAACTCTGAACATTTTGAATGTCGTCTGGTACATGCCGAGTTTCAAATATGACTACAGCAGCTCAAATATGCTTAACAGATCTGATGATGACTATTTTTTTTAGGTTAAATTCATTTTTTTGAACATGTTGAATATCTTATAGTCATCATGTCAATTTAATTTAATGATCCATACAGATCTGCTGTGCATAATTATGGTTAGAGATTCAGATGGCTATAAAGAGAGGAATGAGTGTAAAGACCATCAGCATAGGCTACTATTGTGATTTACAGAGCTGATAAGAATATTCTAAATCACTTCTTTTTTGCTCTGTGAAAACAGGTGAAAAAAACTTGATATTTTTTTAAATCTATTTATCTATTTGTTTTTTTATCAGGATTTTTCTGTTTTGTTTTTGTAATATTCATTTCAGCCACAAGAGGCTGAAGTGCACCACCACCCCAGTCTAAATCAGACTTCTTGGTGATCTTTTTCCATGTACTCTAAACACAAGATACATACAATGTGTGTTAACAAGTTTTAACAGTGACATAACATATGCTGTTCCGTTGCGCAAAAGCTTTCTAATAATAAATATTTTAGAAAGTCAGGTGAGATAGTATAAAGGGTTGACTGTTAGGGTTAGCAACAAAGCCCATACAAGGAACAAGCTCCGATTGAGGAATAGATCACACAGAAGACTTTCGCCCTGGCTGGTATATGAACCCTCCTATATTTATTGATTTAGTTAACTTATTCTTTTATTCTTTATTCTATTTCTTTATTTTTATTTCAAAGCTTTTGTCCAATAAGCCTTGAAGGCACATTTCTCCCATTAACAAGAGCTGCACGCCCTCATGCATACCCCGAATTACAGCTCTGGTAAAGAGACAGACTGAGACAGAAAACGCTTGACTTTCAGCTTGCATCTCTCTTTCTGCTTGTCATTTAGGAAACATGAATGCTTTGAGTCCAATTTAGACTGGGGTAGTGGTATACAGCCTCTTGTGGCCGAAATGAGTATTACAAAAACAACAGAAAAATCCTAACCAAAAAAAAAAAAAAAAAATTGAAAAACAATCAAAATTTCTTTCAGGGCTTCCATAATCACATGGCAGCTTGTTGAAAGATGTACAGTTGAAAGAAGAGCAAAACACAAATAAAGGGGATTGTATGATTTCAGGGAGGTTTATATGAATGCAAAACACATTCTTTCATTCTTGTCACCGTGACTGCAGCACACTGAATTTCACCACTGGTATCACCATACCCTTTAGTGCGCGTCTCTTCCCACTGGGGTGCACAGCGAGTCACCAAGATACCACGTTGCCACAATGGAGGGGATAACCTCAGTTTGCCAGTGTGAAACTGAGTTCCATGCCGTGTGCTGTCACAAAAATACGTGTTTACAAGTTGCCTTTTGCCACTAGGTTAACTACACTGATTTCCAATCCTACCAAGAATCCCACACAAATCAGCCAGGAACGCACAGCTCAAGAAACTTGTTTTTTCTGCTATAATGTGATTAGGCCTACAGCATAGTTAGACCATTCTGTTACTGAAAAAGGCTGAGGTACATGTCTTCATTCTGATGTGGCCATGGTGTGGAGTACTCAACATTTTTTAACAGATTCCCATCAGCTGTCTCAAAAATGGAACATCAGAATGAAAGTCAATTTCATAACAACAGAGGTGATATCTGACTTAAAAATGGCCGTTATGAATAGCTTTCCACTGTATGATTGCTCCTGATGATACTCCTTTACGCTCTTAAAATGTTTTGCCTAGTCATCAAATTCTGATGAGAGAAATGACAGCCCTGGTCTTTTCTAGTGTGTGGAATATGGGTTTCTTTGGGTGCTTTGATTGCCTCTGCAGTCTGTATGCCAGGTTAGAGAGTTTAAGTTGCCCATACAGTTGGGACTCTGAATACATTTTTCTCTATCTCTTTTCAGTTACAGTTATGTGTTATTCCCTGTGATGGACTGGGTATCTGGCATGGAGGTGTCTGGGCTCTTCAACCAATGCCTGCCTCTTGTGAGTCTGACTAGGGAGATTGTTGTGTGGACAGGAAATTGTATGACTTTCTTATAGTTCTACAAAAATAGGCGGATATGTCCTCTCATTTCAAGGCTCTTCTCTATACTGGCTATGGTGAAATGTATTCCCCATTGAAGTAAGGACAGAAAAGTCACTGCCCATCTTCAGTCAAAGGCTGAAAACCCACCATTTCAGACTACACCTAGGCAAGCCATCCAAGCACATAGTGACATCTCATTTCCTTTAGAAAAAACTAGCTTTTGATAAAAAATAAAAAAAAACAAGCAAAAAAGGCAACAAGAATTTTACTGTAACACTGAACTTGCTCTTAGTTGTTTTCTTATTTATTTATTTTTTCTTTTGGAGAGGATGCACTCACAGTTGATGAAGTCCTGCACTTAATGTAAGTCGCTTTGGACAAACTGCATCTGCTAAATGAATGTACATTGCAATGAAATGTAATAATGGATTGGTGTACTCTATATATTGGACACTGAAGACCGGGCTTTCTTGGGGTTACCTGGCTTCACTGAGCATAACATTGCCCATTCTGAATAACCTGTTTCACAAACCTGGTTATCAAGTTGCTCAGTCAACTTAGGGTTTTCCTATGCAACTATGAGCACTATCATGAGAAAGAGGCAGATTTGTCACGACCATGAATATGAGTACTTACTATAAAACTTTAGTTAATGGCCCAGGCTTTTATTTGCTTCAGTCACTGAATTCAACCAGCCTATATTTGGGACAGGAATCTACATGGGACAGGCTTTTAATTCCTTTCACACAAAACTCACACAATACTATCAAATTAATTAAACCAGTATGAATATTATTTGTATAAAAATTGCCAGGTTTTCAAATAATATATTACAAATCATTCATTTGATCTAACTGTGAGAGAGAGCCAACCCCATGCACAGAGAGAGAGAGAGAGAGAGAGACAGAGAGACCCATATCAAAATACCAGTACCCTACCTTAGAAAGAATGAAAGCCGAAGGTTACCATAGTTATTTAAACCTTTACGCGCATGAACAAATTTGATAACTAACATGACGTTTAAATTTCACCTCTTACCTTTTTGTCTTTGCCCCCATGATTTTGAGTGAGTGTCATTCACTCTTGAGACAAATAACCAGGCCTCTAATTGAGACCTGCGTTTATTTGACAAAATGGGCAGCCTCACCAGGCCAGTAAAAGGGACTCAGCATTTAATTGGGACTCGATTTCTAATTGAAGTTTTACAGTAATATGATATAAGATGAGATGAAATTGGGATACCAGATTGATATTCAACAATGTCAAAAGCAAAGAATATAATCACATGGCTAGAATAGAATAAGAACCTGCAGAAACATTTGACATAATTTCCAAATACCAAAGGAAGTCTAAGGCCATAAATAATTTTGGTACTTATATATAGAATGAGTATTTTGCTGTATGACTACTATGAAAATGTTATGCCCATAAAAAAGTTTAAATTAATGTGATACTGTTTCTGCTACCAATGCAGAGAACAGGGAGAGGAGGAAAAAAAAGTAGGTAATGCCTCATAAGGTCTGTCTGAAGGAAATGTTTGGTTAATAATCACAGGGAATATTTAATAGTGTGTGGATTATTTTTCTAATAAAAGACAACAGAGGGCATAGTTTTTACTTCCAATTATCATCACAAAGTCTCATCATGTTATTTTGAGTATAAAAGCATCAGCACTGTCAGGAATCCTGTTGGGAATCAAAGAAATGTTACGCAATTAAGATGCAGCTAGATATGTCATTATTAACTTCTTTAGTGTGGTAAATTTGTTTACTGTTTGTTAGAAGCTCTGTTTGAAAACCAGAGTGACACATGGAAAGCCTGGAACAGCAAAAAAATCTGACTGATCTATAAAAATATCTATTGGTTTTTATTACTTGTAACATTATTGTTAACTCTTTTGTCTCTGTTGGGATCCTGCTGGAATGATGACTCTGGTGCATTAACAGGGGGCGCGCACATGCAAGAAAGTAAAACATTGACATGCAAGTGTCATGCGAGTGCAAAGAAAACTCTGCTGACACCGTCTTGCTTGTATATAAAGAGGTTTATTACAAAGAAGTCCAGCATCAAATCAAGCACTCGCGATTGCCTGAGAGAGAGGAGTCGAAGACAATGTGAATCTCCTCTGAATAACTGCTCTAACTCCCCGTCTATATAGGTTGGTTGTTTTCATGAACCTAAGGTAAAACATATGGTTCCTAAATTACAGAAAAAGGGCTTCCTTACATAAGATGAGTGAGTCATCAATCTCTCATACACACCTAGACCTTTTGACCTAGAAACCCCTAGACATGGCCCCTAACTCTTTTTGCCCTGGAGCCTTCTGGCTAAGGCCATTAACTCTTTTTGACCAGGGGACTCCTAGCTAAACATATCAAACCCATACATTCACATAACATAACATACAGAACTTCAGATACTACACAAGAAAGTAAAACATTGATTCTTAAACATACATTATTAAGTCGTGTGTCAACACTACCCTGTCAAATTTCACATACTGTGCCTTTGAGTATACTGTGTGCACAGTGTACCGCATGTGAGTGTGAGTGTGAGTGTGTGCAACTGAAGTTAGTTATCAAATCTGATATGTCAGTTAGTATCTTCAGCACATGTTTTCAGCCGATTGGTCAGTAGTCAGGCTGTTGACAGGTTTTCATCTGACCCTCTTAAGTTAACCTTTTTTGCAGCTGTGCAACATAGGTTAACATGGTGATCTACCCAAGTTAAAAGTGAGCCAGTTAAGCCCAAAGATAGCTGGCTAACCCACTATTCTCATTTCATGGTATGGGCCCCAGGAGTCATGCCCTGCCAGCAGGAAGACAGTGATGATTTTCCTCTTACCTTTTAGTGATGACTATTCGACTTGTTGAAACAGGAATAAATGAAGATATGGTTGAAAAAAAATGTTTTGCTTTATAACTGAAAGGTAGCTGACAAGAATCCTTGGACAAGCATGGAGATATATATGTCGTAATAAATAATATAATAATAATAATAATGATAATAATAAACATATAATTGGTCATGCTGTTATTTTAGTAAAAAGGCTTCTTTTGATTCCCTCCCTTCAGCTAGTTACTGCATTATGTCTTAATACAAACTTGACATTTCCTGTGCCCATTTCAAATTAAAAGTGCTCTAGCGCTTCTGTGGACAGAAACCCTATTATTTCTTAACACGGGTTTTATTGCTGTGCTGATGTGCTGCAGTAAGTGTATTTTCTCTCATATCCAGTTACTGGAATTTCTGATTCTTTTACTGGCCTACCGATGTAATGGTCCATCGGGATTTCTCCCAGTGCTATTGATGGCCAGTCCAACTATGGAACAGTCTACACCGGAACAATAAAATCAGAATGAGTTTATGCTCCTGTGACATTAAACGATTTATATTTATGTGACTAGCACAGTATGCTATTGCATTTGAGATTATTTTCTATTAAACATTGTTTATAATTAAGTGTTTTGGCATGTCTGGCTGAGTGGTGCTATTCATAGAACTGAAAGGGGATGTAATTCTTGGCATATAAAATTAGCACTGAACCTTTTGTTTTGTTGTGTCTTTAAGTTACACCCTGTGCACATGCATATACAGTCCAGCCATGTACTAGGTTTATACATAGTCCTAGATATCACTCTCTCTCTCTCTCTCTCTCTCTCTCTCTCTCTCTCTCTTCCTCTGAGAGTCTCTTTCGCTATATTACTGAATAAGAGAGCTTTAAATTTTTCTAAGCCAATTCACCTGATTTCACAAACAGGTGTGCCAACTGGCAATGCCAGAAGAAAACCAGTCCCCATCTGCATCCAGCTGCCGCTTGAAGCACATTCACCCAAACAAAAGTATGGTGACTTGTGAACGACTCCCTGGAGAGTATTGCAATATGGTTTTCATCAACAAACTGAGGTACCCTTCAACAAGGAACTCAACCCTAACTGCGTAAAGTGTGCTGTGCTCGTGATCCTGACCTTTTAAGGGATATGATGTATGTCTGGCTGCTTGTATTACAGACAGATGAAGATACTGGATTTTATACAATTGTAAGCTATTATAACATGATGTGTCATTCATATGTACCAGAGGTACATACATACATCTTTTTACTTTTTTTTTTATACATCTAAATTATTGAGATGGCATGTAAGCTTAAATGCAGTCATATGCTTGAATGTCCCATAACAAGCTAACTTGATTGTGACATAAAAGGAAATTCTACAATTCTACATTTAACCCCCCATGATCATTGAAACCCTTCTAAATTGTTTATGAATTGGTATAAAGGGAAATCATTCTGCATTGTCAGCGAAACTAAAAGCATGTGGAGTGACTTTGTGTAGGTGTCTTCATTACACATTACATCACACATTCAGTGATTATATATTTATATATACTGCATATATGTACGTGTCTGTGTGTGCGTGTAGAAGTAGTTGTAGTAGTATTAAGATAGATATCTAGATATCAGAGAATAGAAGTCAACAGTTGTTGTATTTACTTAACTCAAGTAGATTTACATTTTTAAGCATATTTTGATACAACAGTCCCTATAATAATTGGTCTATAATATCTGACTGACCTACTTAAATGGAAAGGAACAAGTGTTTTTGCACCTTCTAGGTGCTTGTGACTGAGTTCAAAATATGTTTTAAATATTAAAGTGAAGAGGTAGTATATTGCATTGTTGAGAATCACTCAAAAAATGTTTTATTCATACATTGATTATTCCCAGTACAGTTAGACAGAGCTACTTTTTATATGTGGATGTAGTGTAAAATAAGTTGATGCTTGCCAGAAATCTATCATTCTGCCAGATGTACAAGCACACACTGTGCTGACTTTTGCTTAAGAATATCAGTTAGAGTTGTACACTACTGAAACAGTGAAAACTGTAACCATTGTAAATTTCTTAAAGCATTACATGTATAGGAATAAATAAACAAACACAGAATCCAGTTGTCATAGAGGTTCTGAGCGTGCTTTATTACCATTTCATGGAACCATATTAAACTCTTTTTACCAATATTCTCTGAATATTTCTCTATAATAAATTTTTCACTGTGTTTCTGATAGAGAGGTGTGAGTAATTATAAGTACCTGGTGCAATGGCTACAGATAAGCAAGCCCTGTGGAGGTGTTATACATTTATGCACTGTATCCAGTGGTAATATTTATAAAGCTATAGAATAGAAAGATGTGCCATTTATGTTGAACTGAAATTGTCAGAAGTGGAAAATATCCTTCTATCAAGTCAGTGGACCTTTTGTTGACACTGTTTTGTCAAGTGGTGTTTCCCAGGTTAAGAATAAACTGTCAAACTCTCAGATTGTGCTCAAAATCATGGCAAATTTAAACATCTAAATTATCATGGCAACTGAGCAGACCCAATGTGCAAGTAAGAATCTTGTGATAGCGACAAAAGCTCCAGAAGTCTCTATTAGGTTTAATATTTTTATCAGTATCAGTTGTATTGGTGAAATTTAAAACTTTATATGGCATCACAAGCCATGTGAATTGTGCTTTTTCAAATGAGACGTTGTTAATAATACATCTCATCTCATGTCATTGTAGAAAATAGCAGCAAATTGTACAACAGTGCTACAATAAGCCAGTATTTTCTTCACTTATTATAAAATATTTGTGTGACCCAGCCACCATCCCTGGGCTAATTTTGTTCCATAAAATGAGATATAGCAAGGCCACTCTAATAGCTGGTTGGTGTAATGGCCTGAAAATGATCCACCAAATTTAATTGCTGCAGGATAAAGTCCAGATTGTTTTAAGGCTGGACATGTAGAAGAAATTTTCTAACAAAAAAAGATAAGGTCCCAGCAATGACCCTCCTCTAACGCATCACTCTCTATAAAGCCTTGTTATGCATGGCATTGTTACTGAGGTTAATGTCGATAGGAGCAGGGGGATGCTTGCGTTGATGGATGAGGAGAACCAGAATTTAAACCATGAATGCTAAGACCGACAAGTCAATCTTTTACTGAAAGAAGAGCATGCAATAGCTCCAAATGGGATGGCTGAGAATTAATGTCTATGTTTCCTCCCAATGTGTTATCTAGCTTGATGGTAAAGATAGTAGCCTATACTTTGCTCTTCCTCATCTGTCTTCTTTTTTGACTCTGCAGAGTAATCCATTTCCCTCAATTTCAGGTCTTAAGGCTTGCCACTGAGGGCCATGGGATCAATATTTGCCAAGTTTAAACCACAGGATTATCTGTCTGTCATGGTTCCCAACAGAAGCTCTCAACTCTGACATAAATCTTGGACTGTCCTCCACCATTTGAGAAGGTCACAGCTCAAAACAGCCTTTGTTATATTGTACACCTAAAGGATGGATTAAGGAGTCAATAATGTCACTCCTACACATACACTGTACAATGCTACGCACAATAAGCCTTGAAAGTATTATTATAAATTTAGCAAAAATGATTCTCTCTCTCAAAATGATGTCTCTGCCACACTGCTGTTTGCTATGCTGGGTTCTTTTAATGCAGTCACATGGAGTATTTTTTTGTTGTGGGTTGGTTTAATGCAGTCACCGGAGCATGTTTTTCATCACCTTATTGTCAATATGCATTAGGCTCACCTATTTTCAGTATATTCAAGAGGTATGTACATTTTTGTCAATTAGCACTAAACATAGCATTATTTGAATTTCACTGAACATGAGAAATATAGAATTTTATGTGTATGTGTTGTTTTTTTTTTTTAAAAAAAAAGGCTTCAAAGAGATATACCTTTCTTGGTTGGGGATACAGCTATAGAGAGTCTAAGGGTCAATCCTGATATATGAAATAAAAGGAAAAAGTTGATGATTTATATTAGATATTAACAACAAATCCCATTATAAGGCCAAAACCAACAATGCATTGGTTGCTATTGCTTTCATGCTTCCCCTGTCTGTTTGTGGTTCTCAGTTTTAGGCCCATTGGTTCTTATTGAAAGTGTAAATCTTAAAAAAACCAAACAAAAAAAAAACAATACAAATATATACTTTAAAAATGGTTAGACAATTTCTAATGATAGCTGGGCACTGAATGTCTTTTTTAGCAAATGTCACAGAAGCATAGATAGACAGTAAATAGAAGATGACCATCTCCTTGGTCTTAGAGGTGTTCATTAAAGGCCATCGTCAGTCCTTGTACTCTGCTTCCTGTCCATTCCTGATGCACGCCACAATAGCTAAGTCATCTGAGTATTTCGGGATGTGGCAAGACTCAGAGTTGTTCCTTGTAAGCAAACTGTAGGGTGTGCAGAGTGTGTTCAACCTGTGGCCTCAGAAGGCAGAGCAGCAGCTACTCTAGGGTCTTCCTGATGTGTGATATGAGCGCCACTGGTCTGTAGTCATTTATCTCAAACAGGCACCTTATTTTAGGTACAAAAACTAGACATGATGTTTTCCATTGGACCGGGACCCTCTGGGTTTGCAGACTTCAGGTGAAGATCCTCTGGTGAAGCTCTGCACAGTCCACAAGCAGCCTCGGACACACAGCATCTGGGCTGGCTGCTCTTCCAGGATGTAGCCTCTTGAGCTCTGACCTCACCTCATCCGCTGTAATGAACAGTAGACTTGACCCCATTGCAGAAGGAATTGCAGCTGCAGTGGTAGGGTAGCTGCAGTGTGAAGGACATGCTGTAGGAGAAGCTGCAGCTGAAGCGGTGGGAGAGAGAACAAGTGAGGCTGTGTCAAACCTGTTGTAGAACCAATTGTCTGCATCACCCGATGTTGTCTGGCTGTTCTTCTCTTTATAGCCAGAGATGATCCTCATCCCCCTCCAGACCTCTCTGGTGTTGTTGTGCTGCGGCTTCCTGGTTAAGGAGGGTCTTGATGTTACTTGTGATCCAGGATTTGTTTCTGAAAAGCAGTTTACAGTCTTTGTTGGTATTAGTGTCCATACTGAAGTTAATGTAGTCAGTGGTGCAGTCAACCATTTTGTCGAGGCCAATGTCCTTGCTGTTATTGTTTTCCTGTGACTCCAACACTACATTCCAATCTGTGCACTCAAAACAGTCCCTTAAAAACTTACTGGCTGGTTGCAGCCTACCTCAGTACACAGCATTTGTAGGAGGGCTCAAGAAAAAACAGATTATGATCTGATCTGCCAAGGGGTGGTAGACCTGAAAAAGTGTAAGCCTCCTTGATGTTTGCATATAACGTCAAGTATCAAGTATCTTATTTTCCCTTGTAGAACAGTGAACATACTGAACAAATCCAGTCAGGTGAGAGGTGAGGGTGACATGGTTAAAATCACCCAATACTTTGATGAATGCATCGGGGTGCTGGGTCTGTATTCTTGTGAATGACTTCACACTGGACTACAGGCTCTGCTCTCGGTTGAATGTAAACAACAGCGGCAATGATGCGAGCAAACTCCCTTAGTACGTTGTAAGGTCTAAGACCAACTGCCAACAGTTCAGTATCCCAACAGCATATCATCTCCTTCAGTGTGATATGACCAGAGTTGCATCATCTGTTGTTAACAAGCAGAACCAGTCCTCCATCTTTATTCTGTCCACTTGCTCTGCTGTCTCTGTCTGCCCGTACTGCAGTGAAGCTGGGTTAATCTGCACAATGTTAACTGGGTCTCCGTAAAACACACAAGACTACACTCACGGTATGTTCTCTGGTTCTTCATTAGTGCCTCTAGTTCATCACACTTGTTAGCAATGGAGTTGAAATTCCCCATGAAAATTGATGGTAGACAAGGTTTATATCTCCATATGCTAGCTTAGCCCCAGCTCTGCATCCACGTTATGCTGCAAAGCAAGGAGGTCCCCCTTCGCGTACACTTCTTCACAGTCAGCCAAAAAACAGCAACTCAGATTAAGGATGCCAACCGACAAAATAATACACACCAATACACTGCAAAAAAACTACGAGCTATGAGGACTTGCTGCCACTCTGCCGGTGCATCATTCAAAATACAAACAAGAATAAATAATGCCTTCAGTAAATGACTGTCAATGTTCATTTCTTTCCTCCCAACCCAGCCTCTCAAGACCATCCATACTGTCTGGTTCTTTTGGTGGTTTCTTCCTGGTAAAAGGGAGTTCTTCCTCCATACTGTCCTTGCTCATTGTGGGAACTGTTGGGTTTCTCTCTGTAACGTTGTAAGGTTCTGACCATACCCTGTAAAGTGTCTTGAGGTAATGTATGTTGTGCTCATTTACACCTGTTTATGTTTGGTGGGAAATGGTTGTGTATTTCTTTTCAGTCATATAACCTGCACTCATATGACTTATACAACACTGGGTTTATCTAATTTGTCTCAATAAGACATGCTTGGTTAATTATTAATGTTATGCAGATCAAAATATTAAACATGTGCATTATCAGTCACTATTAGTGCATTACAAAATGGACAGAACATGAATAATAGGCTATACACAAATTGATTTGCGACCAGAATTACACAGAGGAATATCAGCTCTATTTCTAAAATTTGGCCCATAACACTGGGCAGTGTCCTTGCTCAGCAATGAAGGTCACCTGTAAACATAACATTAATCTCCCAAAGTGCAGTGATGGCTCCTCTTTGCCCTTGGAGAGCAGCATGGCACATTTGTGTTCATTACTATAAATCTTGGCCCTGTCTGTTGTTAACATTCATTGCTTGCCTCTCCACATTGGTATAATACATATACTGTAAGTAATGAAATAAACATGCCGCCAATCTGTCACACAGACTGTTCCATTGTCTTCCTTATTGGCTGGAATCATGCACAACTTTATTTCCCATTTTTGATGTGCTATCAAGACATCAGTAAACTGTCAATTAATGTATTTTGTGCTACATAATTTGACACACGTCTACCAAAATATTACGATGACAAATTGGTTAAGGATTTAACATCCAATATTTTAAGACTGAGAATGATTCAGGATCAGCAAGCCAAACCCTAGTGGACTCCTTATTCAAACTAACCTAATTTGATACATCACATACAATTTAGTGATCCTGCCACATCACTGCAGAAAAAATTTCAATACTTTATCACAATTAATCTCATGTTTTATCGCATGATTAAAATTCTATTATTTTGCATTTAAGAGCTGTTTTCTCTTGCCTGACAACACATAACCGTCAGTCTGTCTGAACTAGAAGCTCACATTAGCATGTATGATGTGTAATTATGAAGATTTCTGATCATTTATTTATCCATAGACGAGCTCTGGGTAAGTTATATTTTTATTTTCCAACTCATTCAATCTTCACCAAGGACGATTCAGGCATTGGATTTAAACACTTTAGGTCTCCCGACACGCCCGTTTATACAGATCGGAACCGCCCCCCCTTTTGCTCCCATAGACATGACTTGCCATGAAGTATCTTGCTCCGCCATGTAAAATCTTTGTAGGAAGTGTCTTTGGCAGCTTGACAACAAGTAAGGGTGCGTCAAAGGGCCAAAATAGAAGCAGCCAAAGATTCTAGAATGTAGAACTCTAGAATCTTTGGTAAAGGCACCAGTGACGGCGTGAAATAAAAAGTCTTTGACTGCACACGATTAACACGATTTAAAAAAAATAACGACTTATGCTTTGTCTTTAATCTCATTGCGATTAACGCTTTAACCCAATTTTAACCAAAGAGAGAATAATTTTTCCTCTTTGGTGTTTAACTTGAATCCACCTTCTTACAGTTACAGTTTTTCCCAAACTGGAATACAGTAATATTCTTCAACAACAACATTCTTCATGTACTACACTTTTCTCTTTTCTGCTGGTAGCCTTGGGTGTGTCAAGACTACATTGCATCTCTTCCAAAACACACGGGGTCACCAGCTGCTTTGTGCTCTTTATTTTTACCTGCCTGAGAGATCCTTCACCAGGAGGGCATTACACACACAAGTTCACAAAGTGTTGACTATTCAGGCTTTGGAAAATGGACAGCAGCAAACTATACATAAGTTAATGGGCACCATTATGCAAAAACACTGGCCTGGTCTTTTAAAACCTCATTTTGTTGTTAACACTGGTGCAACATTTAGTTTACTGTGCTACTCACGCACACTCAAAGGATGTCACTGACAAAGCTGATTGATAAACGACTGTTTTGTCCAACCACTGACTTCCTGTGCTGGATTTTAACTTAAATTGAATTTCAAGCTCCAATGAGATGTCAGTGTTAACACACTAGAAACCCTCTCAGGGAAAATGTTGCTGTCAATGCAGAAAGACATTTTGGCTTTTCCTCCTTCTTTCTTTGGCCATTTCCCAAACATCCTCATTCATCATTCATTCAAATACACTTTGAAGGAAGGAATGTTTCCCCCATCTGGTAAGTTCTAAAAGGATAATATTCAACTTACAAAAATTTTCATTACATTCACATTACGTGGTGTTTTATTTAACAGATTTGCAGGGTTATGTAAGTGGATTTAATCAAGAATTTTATACTCTATGTATTCATATATTTAAAAGATTGATGTATAACACTTGTTTTATATCTTCTTATATTGTCTAATGTGTGTGTGTGTCTGGGCCTGTCAAAGTTTTTTTTTTAAATTGCACACAGTTTTCACCTTTGAACAACATTAGCAGTTCTGTTATTTAAATCAAAATATTTAATTCAGCAAGAAGATGGGGGGCTTAACATCCACTCATGACAGTAAGCGCATCAAAGATTTTGCAGAGCATATCACTTTACAAGTTTACACTAAAGCCCTTTTGGTCCCCCATGTCTATGCCCTCTCATGTCAGCTGTGAATATCATTAACAAGTGTTATCAACATTGCACAGTCCAAACATATATACCAATCCCAGTGTGTCCAGCACAAAAGTCAAAAGTAAAAGAGTATTTTATCTGATGCTGAGGCCATTTTCATTATATTCATGTAGCTAAAATAGCTTCTCTACAATTCGAAAGAGCTAAAGTGGATGGCCAGTTTTAATGTTCTAAATTAGTAACAAGGATTCTCATGGATGGGTGCAATTATTCTTCGAGGTTAATGTTAGACTACTGAAAAGCTCCTCAGTAATTGATAAATGGGTATATAGCCCAGAGATGTATTCAGGGTTACTGGGCTGCAATACGCCTGGAGCAGCCCTTATACTGAATTATTAAAGACTGCTTTTTCCTCGTTTCTTTGGACAGAGCAGGAGCTTCTTGAACATTAAAGTAACCAAAATACACTGTATCAAGTATTTTATTTGTCACATTTTTGTCACTTTTTATTTTTCAATCGCATGTATGACATTATGTTATCAGTGCTATTTTAGTAGTTGTCTGGACATGGTTATGTAATGGTTCATATGCAATCAAGGAAAATATAAAATTCAGATCTAATTTGTTTTGATCTCCAGTTACTTTGATTTATTTTCCATCTGCATAATCACATATCATTGATTGTTATGTAATTATTTCTTAATTCTTTCTTCTCACAAGAATTATTTAAACTCTAGTGCAACTATGGGATGCTGTATGAAGCAGTTTTTACAGATGTTCACCATGCAACATGCACCAGGCACTAGGCCTGTGCAGAAAAACAATCCATTCAGTACACTTAGATATGTGTACTCTGCTTTGTCAACTATTGGAGATTTTTTTTCAAGTAATCAACACTTAACAATGTTCCTGAAATCACATTTTCCGTGTGATTGTTGTACAGTTATCATTTCCAACAAGAAAGCACTGACCTGGCTATTTCTATTCACTTTCAGATACAACAAATGTTCTTTGTTGCTGTTGTCATGCACACTGTTATACTGAAGTGCAAACAAGGGTATTGGTTTCAGTACATCTCAAAATGCCTGAACGCAGTGTTTTTTTCCAAAAAAAAAAAAAAAAAGAGGAAACACAGCCTTGCAACCATTGTAATTATTTGAAAAAGGCAATCTGCAAATTATTTTGAAAAGCCCATTTTGTAATTTTACAGTTTCTAGATCTTTTGTGTCTTTGGTTTGAGTCGAGCTGGGGACCTCTTGTAGTTCATCACCCTTCATTTCCTTTTGCTCTCTACTGCCTTTTATCTAACAAAGAATAAAATAAATAAATAAAATATAATAATACTTGAAGATAGTAACATCATAGTGGACATCTTGTGCTCAGTTTGGGAAAACTGAGCACGAGATGGATGAGTGGGAGGAATGAAAGATTGGCTAAAACCACTTCATCAGAGGCAAAACTGCAGTTAGACTAATTGTCAATACTCTGCTTGGAGTGAAGAGTATCTGTAAGGCAAAACAGTACAACCAAGCATTTCCATTTAATCTACTTTGACTTTAATACATAAGGGTCTGCAGTAGTACGCACTGCTTCCAGCAAATATGCCTCCCACTGCGAGTCCGAGAAACAGCTCCTGCTGGCTTGTTGCTTTAGCTCGCCCACTCATGGCTTCTGTGTATTACCAGTCTAAATACACACAACCACTGATTCAAATAGAAGCATTACAAACTTAATTCAGTCTAGACAAACTCACTCTATGTATCTGTACTGTTTGACCTGCTGTGACATAGTGCATCTTACTTTTGACAGTCTGAGTAGTGCCATTTGTTCTGTTCTCAACAATTGTCATACAAACTCAATGCACTGTTCTGAGAATGACTTCAGTACTGACAGGGATCACTAAGTCATTATGTTGCCCATTTATTTGGATATCACTGAATAAAAGAGAAAGACAAACGCTAGATCACTGTGTGAGATTTGATATTAAATGCACTAGCTCCGGGCTGGATTGAGCAGAAAGTTTTTGTTAGCTGATGACCTCAGGCCAGGGTTGTGCCAGAATCTATTGGGCTGCGTCGACTCAGGAGAAAATTTCACACCTGTGAAGTGCTCTAAATTAGAGGTTGACTAATGCTTTGATCAGAGGTTTGATATGACTGCAGGTAGAGGTAATGGTACTCAGAAAACTTCTAACAACACAAATCAGAAATTCAGGGAATTTGGCATTACCTCTGTTCTTGCAAGGGAGATGGATTTGATGAGTTCAACGCATTGCGCAAAGGAAGACAGACAGTGTTGCCGGCAGAAGCAGGATGAGTCAATCTACAAAGTGAATTGTCCAATTACAGTTTTGACAGCTGATGCGAGGAGGGCAACATGTGAGACACAACAGAGTATTATTACAACAGTGTCTTATAGAATAGTTACGTACAGGATGGAACTGTATTTATTCTTCTATTTATGAGTGCAGTTTAGTACATTATCTACAGATGGAAAATACTGCTCTAGTGTAATAAACAAAATCATAGTTTACCAGATATGAATTCATCTTCTAAATATATGAATACAGCTAATATTTCAAACTTTTTCTTGTTCAGTTACACTGAAGGATTATTATCATTATATATATTATTATCATTATTAAGATTTATATGACGTGTGGTATTTATAAAAGTCAATATAGAAAAAACAAAAAGTTAGTGTCGACACGTCTTCTCAAACCCTCCTGTCCTCTCCATAAACCACTCTATAGTTTTATATCAGTGTTTTCAAACCTTTTTTTCTGCCCTGCTATTCTTAAAAAAAATCTAAGGGCACATCTCCATCCCATTAACCAGTACATTTTGAAACTGTTGTTTTGATGAGCATTAAACTGGTTTCCTGGGATGGATAACAAGCTCACACAGAGCTCATGGTCAGCGGCTCTCAGTCTGTTTTTGCTTTTTATGTGGGTCAGATTCAAAAAGCTTTCAAAGCTGAAATAATCTACTTACTTCACTTTATTCCCTGAATATCTATGTTAATATATTTTGTTCTAATTTGAAATTCAAATTTGAAATGATTACAGCACACCTGGACAGCTCTAAAGGCACACTGGTGTGTGCTGCAGACCCTTTGAAAATTGTTGCGTTGTACAGCCGAGAATGCTGATGGCCTTATGTTTTTGGAGAGGAAAAGTGCACTGGGAGTTAATCTGGCGTACCTGTGCCATGGTCAGCCTGCCAGAAGTGGGCTTGAACTGAACACATCATACTGCTTGCACCTCAAAAATGAAATCGATCTGAAGAGCACCTAGAGGGTGGAAGGGGAGTGAGAGGGTGTTAGGGTAAATGTCCCTCTTGGCCCTTGACATCTTCCTGTGATGATGACCTAGGCACACTATGACCCACCATCCATGCTGCTGCAGGAGGGATCAAGATTTATGCCACAGCTGTGAAACTGAGGTCATGCTATCTCTCTCCAGTAGCTGCTCTCTGTCTCCGTTTCCTAGCTTCACAAGTTTCAATTCTCAGGAGGTAATAAAAATGGGGAGGACAATTGTGATCCACATATTCCCTTTTTTTTTTACAAGCCACAATATTCTGTATGCACTTTGAGCCTGCAATAGTTATTGATGTCATGTTACACAAATCCAGTTGTTGTTCTGTTGTTGTTCCGCTAGTTAGATTGAATCAAAAGTTACATATAGATTGCCTTATCAATGCACCCTTTATGTTTTAACTACAAACTAAATTACTATTTTTGCATTGTACACACAATCACATAGAATCTTGTTGGCATGTGATGCTAATACCTGTAGATTTGCTACATGATTTTGAAGGCTTGACATTCAAACACAGCAGTTGTAGAAACTAAATCATTTTTTACAACAGAGTAACATTAACTATGGATCGAAAATAAACTATTAAGGGGTAATTTGACATTTGAACAAATACTTGTAGTGCTGGGCAGGCAGCTGCTGCTGCTGCAGCTGTTACAAAAGCTATTTAAAAGTCAGTTCAATCAAAAATATTTTTTGTCTCTAACTTGGTCTAATTTAAGATTGAACATGCATTATTTAACCAGGAGTGCTGTATATCAATCATTGTCATCACAGCATCACAGTGAATCTCAGTGGCATTTAATGTGTGGAACTCAAAGCACCAAATTTTACCTTTTAACTACTCAGCAGTTATGTCACAAATCATGAGGTCAGTAGAATGATCTACCTGATCTCCTGGGAACAGTTGAATGGGGGCCTACAGGGGTTCCACATAATAGCATGAACAGTTGCACATGATAATGTAATCTAATGATTCACTAACAATTTGTGAATTTTAGCTTTTCACTGTGTCAGTAAGATTCTCCTCTGTGGGGTTGAAGCAACATTCTTCATGTATGTACACAACCTAGTCATGTCATAAATACATTAAATAAGTAAACATATATCCTGAATTGGCCTGTTAGGCTTCCTGCTAGCAGGAGGGTGCGGAGGCAGGCTCAGCACTTAATGAATATTCAGACATGTCGCTGAGTGTCAGCTCAGCAGGTGGGGAGAGGGCGATGTGGCGTATGTGAACCTGATTTGCTGTATCTGCAGCTTGCAAAGGAAGCCAGAGATTTTAGTGAATGCCCTCTTTCTCTGTGGAGGCTTTGCCTTGATGCCGCTGTATCATTATACAAATATTACACAGTACACACTGTATATGTATACTGGAAGTCTATTGACTACGTACACGTGGGTTTTCATCATCTCAAATATATTATTACCCAATTATCTTATTACAGTGTGATGTTGATGTAAACACTTTGTTCCTAATGGTCCAAATGATGTTACTCAAGCTTCCTTTATACAACATTGGCCCAGCTGCATAAGAACACCACCACACTGATCCATTGTCTTTGTTGCTTATTTTGGGAAAAACAGACTTGAACACTGACAAGAACACAGCCAGTGCTTTCCATGCATGACTTTTATCTGCTTGTAAGTTTTTAGTAAGTAAGTTTATCTTGTGCTTAAGTTTGCTCACCATACAACAATCTTGTGCCCAATCTGACAAAGCATCAGACCCACCATCAAATTCAACAATGAGCATAAAATTTCAAAACAACAGAAGAGATGTAACAGGGTTTCCCTGGTCAATTTTAATGATGTTTTATTAACTTATTCAAATGGAATGGAAAAATAAAACCTTGCACATAACAAAATCAGTATTTGCGTGAAAAGTGGTAAAACAAAAAAAGACCAGTGCAATTCACCTAAGCTAGTGGAATATAATGGTTCTGCAATAATTCTTACTTCTTTTAGAATTAGCTTCAGTGCTTCACTTCAGTTGATAACATGACTGTTGTTTCGGATTTCATTACTATGCACAGTGTCTCCAATTTTCTGGCCAGATGGTGTGGCTGGCACCTCAGGACACCAAAAATTATATATATATATATATATATATATATATATATATATATATATATATATGTATGTATGAATTTTAAAATGTACATTTTGCCCTAATTTTGGACATTAGGGGAAGAAGTCAAAATTCATATTCATATTCTCATCTAGGATATGCTGGGTAACTTCCAGAAAGACTGCTACCTCTATTTGTCCTTTATTATCACTGTGACACTGTAAAATTATAGTTTTACATTTATTGTTGCCATTAATGAGTGCATTAGGAGGAAATATGGGTCCTAAAATCTCTCAGTATCCACTCTGTGGTGAACAGGAATAGTGAGGTTCAGCAGTAGTCATAAACTTTCATTTTGTGCGTTGATAACTTTGCCTTCTCTCTTCATGCTCTGGCCTAAGTAATAATAATGTAAACAATAAAATAAAGGCTTAAAGGCTAAAGCAGCATCTTCAAAGATTGCCTGCCTTTCTGCAAAACATTCACATGTGAATATTAAACACTGACACAACATCAAAACATTGATGGTACAACCACATGCAGGTGTGCTTTCAGTGGATCTTCCCTGTCCCACATCTGAGAAGATAAATTCCAGTCAAAGCACCCCCATGTATTTTGGGATGTAATGAGGAGAATGCCATAATTCATTTCTTGTTTGAAACTTATTTCACATGCGCCCTGTTCATGATTTTCACTGCAGTCAAAAATGTCCATACTGTGTTTGCCCTGTACTGATTTGGCAGAGGAACCTAGCTGCCTTTACATCCTTGTAAGCTTGTACTTTCAAATTTTAACGTTGTAAACACAACTTGACCCACACTGAAGAATTTATAAACTGACTGAGCAATAAGAAAAAATAAGTTGTGACTACTTTCCACTGTTTTTAACTATTTTCCATGGCATATGAAACATTTGAACATAAAAAAAAAGTATAGTGTAGTGTGTGATGGTGTAGTGAAATATAAATACTATAATGAAATCTACGTAGATATAGTACTTCACATATATATATATATATATATATATATATATATATATATATATATATATATAGTATGCATTGTCATAGTGTTGATGGCTGCTGTTCTTTAGTGTGTTTACATAGTCTTGACAAACCCCTCCCTCTGGTTGATATTTCCCTCTATCCATACGGGACTTTATGTACATCAAATATTAATGTTGTACCAACAGAAAATGGCCGCTCCAAAAAAAGGGATGACCTACTTCCCACATTTAGCCCCAAAGGAACTGTCTTTGGAAAAACATGAGAGAGGGATGTTTAGCCAACAGGGCTGCTCTTTTAAGCCTCAGCCGAACATGGTTTTTAATCGCACCCTGGTTCTGTCTCCATTCTCCAGAATCAGAAAAACTTTATTGATCCCCACAGGGAAATTGCTTTGTTACAATTACAACACGCAGTTAGGAAAGAGGAAGTAAGTAAGAAAAGCTTCTATAAAATAGTAATGATAATAAATACACAGTAAGTGAATAGAAACAAATTACAAATGCAAATGTACAAAGCAATCTTAAGCAATCCATCTATACAGTCATCAGGAGAGTTGACTACGAGGTGGAGGCATTCAAAAGGAGTTACAAAAATTAATTATCATAATTTCAAAAAATATTCATATAAATGCATTTTAATGGCACAATCACAGACATGATGGGATGCAGTGTAAGTGGTGGTAATATGGTGAAATGTAAAAAGATGTCTTTGATAATTAACCACTAATTCCAGCTGCAAACATAAACACTGATTCTTGAGAAATGTAAAACAACATTTGTTACATAAGGTTAATACTATTTGAATCACAGTATTTATTTTAATGTTGCAGTCAGTGACGTCAAGTAAGAGAGTGGGATTCCCTGACTCAGCCACAGCACACCGTGCAGTATTACCTTAACTCTAATCAGTGAGCTCTCTCATACACCATATAAGAAGTAATTTCGTTCTGTGCTGTGTGTAAACTGTAAATACTGAATACCTCATAGATGGTAAATATCAAAACAATGAATGGTGCCATTTTTTGGCAAGCACGCCGCATTCAAAGTTTTATTCTACATCAGGAGAGTGGCACTGGGAATTATGGACCTGAAAAGTTACATTTAGAAAAACATGCTATAGAAACTACAATTCAAATATGCAGGGGAGTTACGAGAAAAAAAAAGTGACAGATGTTTTATATTCTGACCTTCTACAGTGCAAAGAAAGGCAAGACAGTATAGATGAAGTCAACAGAAAATCAAGGGAACAAAGCAAGTAACCTCTCACTGGCCCATAACAGCTACTAGGCAATTAACATCTGATAGATCCAACTGGGAGACAAATAATTAAGGAATTTAAATAACAGGATACACAAACAAACAATACACAACATGATTAAAAGAGATAAAAAATTCACATCCCTACACCAGGGAGACATCATACCAATATGACTAAATGGTACATCTGAAGTATCTATCTGTAGTTTCATAGCCTGTTGTGTTGTTGTTAATTCACTACTGTGTCCATGAAAACACTGAAGCAGGCAGTTTTTCATCCATTTAATGCTTTCTTAAGCCACTGAGTCCTTATATAAACACTGCATGTATTCGAGTGATGAATTGTAAAAAGAGTCGAAATCAGAAATATTTCAAACACGATTTTTTACTCTGCAAGGTTTTATGAATGAGTGTAAACACAGCACACACAGTATACCAGAAGGATAGCCAGCGCTGTAGTTTAAAAAGCCAGGTGATCAATCATTCATAAATACTGTGTGCTTCTGAACTGTCTGCAGTGGACATTTGAGGTTGTCTTCAAGATGTCCTACTGGGCTACACTATTTAACCCCACCCTGAACAAAAAGCTCAGCCTGTCTATCTCCCCTCTTTTACTCTTACTCTATAAGCTGCCATGTACACAGCTGAAACTCAACCTAAATTTCTCAACCTAAATTTCTGCCGGCTATGTTTCAACCCTGAGCTGCAGTCTATGCTCTTGTACATTTTGGCACTTAGCACTTCCTTCCCTGAGGCAACATGGTCTTCACTCCTGAAGAACCATATCATCCGCAGAAGAACCATATCATCCGCAGACCCTGCTTAAATTACAATAATTTCTCCCACATCTTGCTCCTCAATATTAACATAGATGTTAATGTTTAAAACCATCTTTGCTACCTTTGGCTGACAATAACATTTTTATTGTTGTTGATTTTTCTGACAAATCAGATAAAACATACATACTATAAATGATTGATCTGTTAAAGTCTGCAAACTTCAGGAATGTTTTACAGAATACAAGTGCGGTGAATTTGGTGTGAATATGAAAAATTGTACTCAGACTCAGTAAATCCTCTGGACAGCAATGTTTTCAGATATTTTATTGTCGATCTTCCCCTGACGTGCTTTACTGGTCTGTGGGATTGTAAGTGTCACATTAATATGCAACAATTTGGCAGTAATGATCCTTGTAGGAAAAATAATTCCTGTGTAAAACCCCATTTGTTAAAAGCTGCGGTACAGCTTAAGAATGGGTACAATGTCTCATATGTCAGTGATGCCCGTGTGAGAAAAAAAGCTCAGATGGCAACTGAACACATGGGTGCACATGTGTGAGCAGACACTTACATGTGTGCACACACCGAAACAAGAGAAATAAACAACATATAATCTCCATGCAGTTAAAAGAATATTTTAGTGGGGTACACGTTTTCTCAGTATCTGCGGTACATATTCATCCTGAGTTGTATCTGATTCAGTCGTTGTCTTTGCTTATTCTCTTGCAGGGTCACAGGGTCCTGCAGCCTATCCAGCGAAACGAGGGGAGATGCCATGGAAAACGCTGAACAGGTCGTCCATCACAGAGCTCACAGACAAACAATCATTCACACTCATTTATACCTATGGGCAATTTTAAATCTCTAGACTGTGGAAACAAAATGAAACAGAACAAAATAAAACTAAACACACACACACACACACACACACACACACTCAAGTACTGGTAGAAAATGCAAAACCACAGAAAAGGCCATGGCCAGGAATCAAATACAATTTCTTGTGCTACGAGGCAACACTGCGAACACCCAACCACTGTGCTGTGCCACTGCTGCAAAATTCATTACTGATTTATGCCAGCACATAGAAATTACACATGTAGAGCACAGCTTCAGTTGAACAGTCAAATTCATTCATCCACTGTGCTGAAGGTGAGAAGACCAATACACATTTTCATTTGAAAAGCTTAACAAATGCCTAAACTGAATAAAATGAAAATGAAAGTGAATCCAAAAATTTGATGCCAAATGTGAAAATGCTTTTGCAAGGTAAGAGATGACATGAAGAAACATGTTTAACAAATACATATATATATATATATATATATATATATATATATATATATATGTACGAATACATCTGTGCACTGACATGCATGCACACATGCATAATTCTGAATGAACAAAACTAATTCACTGGAGTGTGTTTGATGTGAATGTTTCTCAAGAGGATGAAGGTGCAGTGACTGCTACCAAATTGAAGGCAAAGGCTGCTAGATGGAAATATTGTGATGAATGAGCCAACTGCAGTTTACAACATGTAAACATGCACTGCCCACTTGCCGTATCTCCAATCCATTAGCTATCATCCAACTCTGCATTAAAGCTGTTTGTTTGTTTTGTTCCTCTATCCCCTATTTTGTGCCCCTGCCTGCCTGCAACCCTCCAAGAATCACTACCTTTTCCGTTTTCCAATTTCAGTCGCTTCCTCTGGAGCGAGGTTTGATGAATGTCGCTCACATTAGGGTGACCTCCGAGATAACCCCACCTTTCTTTCCCAAGAAAATTCATCAGGCAGAGTCGGCCAGCCCCAGGGATGTGTGATTCAGCACTCAAGGTGAGTGCTTGTCACAGAGGCCTCAGATGGCCAGCTATAGGTGAGGAGTGAGAAGGACAGAGATGTGCTGTTTTTGGAGCTTATAGTCTTACAGACTGAGCCTGGGCATAAATGATTTGTGCATATACACCAGCACTAACCTTCCAAGCCTAGAAACTCCAATCTTAAAGCTGCACTAATCAATATTTTGAAAAATTATGACATGTATTGTACCTGTATTGTAAAAGGTGTTGCCTCTAGAAACAAGCCCACAGAGAATTATCATCAGACTCTGCAGTTCCCAACAGCTCTGTAGGGCATTTTATTGTCTTTTACCACTTTGCTTTGGTTGTACGGCCCACAACTGTACTGTTACTGTTCAGCCTTACCACTCTCATCAGTATTGTTGCCAGCTGCAGCAGGCAGCTGTTTTCCACAAAAAGTGCTCCGATGAACTAATTGTATACTTACTCAGTATCAAATGGCTGACATACAAAGTTAACAACTGGTAAACATAATGGAACATTTAACAGCGATAGCCAAATATTTGCCTGAGGAGTTGGTGGAGACTAAAACACCTAAAGGGAGAATTAAGGAATATCAGAATTATTTGCTTTACAACTCCAAATGAATGACAGTGTTGCCCCACGTCTGCTTGATGTGTAAATATGTCACTATTTGCTAATGTGTTCACCACATATACTTAATAAATTAAAAATATATCATCAATATCTGATCAACTGAGAAAACTGGTAAACAATGCCAATTTTAATTTCTGTCTTTATAGTCAATCAACTTTAAACAAACAAGCAACAGCAATGCTGACAGACATCCGTGCAGATGGAGTGTTTTGTTAATCCGATTTTAATTGACTTTTATGAATCTCTGGGGAATGTGTGGAGCAGTTTGTAAGGGTGAAAAGGTGATTTAACTACATGTACAACATTTTGTTTTATTTATTTTGTTTTTGCAGTGCCTGTTGGTAGCACTGTAGCTTTTGTGTAGTTAGTTTTGGTGTGTCTGCGTGTGGGATGGTGTGCGTGTGGGTAGGTGTGAGAGTGGTGAACAGTTTTTAAGTTGCTTTAAGTTATTACTCTTGTTTGTTGCCATCAGATGTTCAGTTAAAGAACTTTAAAAAAAAAAAAAAAACATTTTACTCACATAACCTCTATTGGACTGGGATCTGGAGAACTGGAGTCTAAGCAGCCATTTTCTACCACTGTGTGTCATTACTCTGTTGGCAGAAAAATAAACAAAAACCCAATTAAATAAAGACTGAACTGCTGCCTTACAACAGTGCAAATGAATGCCAGAAACATTTAGTCAAGGCCTTGCACAAGATATAAGTCAGTGATCTGCATTTTTGACACATGGCATGATAGATACATGTATTTGTTGTTTTCTGAACTTCTCATATGTCAGTCTTCCCATCTACTTGCTCTGTAAATATGATTCATCAAATCAGAAAAAAATGTTATTCTATTTCCTTGAAACATGAAGATGTGGGTGTGAAATTCATCTATAAGGGAACCTCACATTCCACACATTTGTTTTCTGAACTCAAATCCACCCTACACTATGAAATCCTTTGAGATCTCAGCACAATAAGATGAAATGTCAGCTGTTTGTCACAGACATAATTAAAATAGTCCACATTTGGTGCACAGCATAGCACGTTAAAGGGCCAAAAACAACTTCAACTTCACATCTCACCTCTTCAAGCGGGCTACTTGGAACAGCAAAGCCAGAGGTGGGCTCAGTGACACCACGAACACGTGCCTTGACCTGTGTGGGTCAATCCCTTCCAAAAACATCAAAACAGATCTTTAACAAGCCATGGACCATGTGGAAACGAAAAATATGTTGAAAGGTAAGTTTCATCTAAGACAACAATATTAGTGTCACTCTCACTCTCAAGGGCCCACATCAAACCCGTAGGCATCGCCTTTCTGATGGAGAAGTTGTGGAGAATGCAGCATGTCTTAACAGATTTGCATTTATTCTTATTATCATACTACAATATACCAGTGTGACTGAAGGAACTGAATGTCATTGTGAGGACTCCCATTGTGTACTCAGTCACAACACTGATGTGTGCTGATGTGCGAACGTCGCTTCCCTGGCTAGCTGTTGGATTGTTGATCACAGATCCAGGGTGCAATGGATGAACACTGCTGGATTACTCACAACAAAAACACACATACTTTTTTGAGCACTGTCACCTGTTAAAAAAATGCGCAAAGTGCATAATCATAAGTGTTTAATCTAAGAGACATGCTGCTCTTTAAGAGGGAATATTCTGTGGATACTAATCCTCTGTGTTTGTGTCTTTGGTATAAATTGAAGATTAATCCCATGAACAGTGTGATGAATAACTAGAACACAGTTATTTATGTCCAAAAAGTATTTTTAATTACATATTGAATGACACCATTGGTTAAGGGGAATTGAATTTATCTGCTAGTGATGCTGTGAGAGTGCATCCATACACAACAAAATGCCAACTGTGATAGTAAAGGTGATAATACATGCAGTATCTATTGAAGCAGTATCTGTTAGAATTATCCAGATGTGAGAGAGAGTAATGTAGCAAAAAACTTGTCTGTTGCTGGGTTGGAATGGAAATAATGTGTGGGAGGTTTGATTTTGTCTTTTATTCCTTCCAAAGGAGTAATTATGCAGTTACTGCCTCAATTATTTCAAGAACTCATCTTCATATTACAGTTTTTACCGACCCCTTCACATTTACACCTGCTGTTTAGAAGCAGATTTCATGCAAAAATCAACCCTCAGTAATTGTATGAACTGTAGTAAAGTTTAACAGAATATATAATCAACCCCACTTATGATTTCTCCACACATCCTTTGTGCAGTCCCTCTTTTAAATGCTTGTATTAGAGAGAAACTGCAATGTTACACTGCTTCAGAAAAGTATGAGTTGGAGTATTTCCTTTACTTCTAATGACCTCCTGACAGTTGAAGAACCCATGTAATAGGTAAAGATGAATACCCCAGAGCTAAACTGAACAGATTTATGTCAAAGTTATTACACTGTTGAATGATACAGACCAATTTTATATATATTTTTTTACCACCATTTAATTCTCCTGAAAAGTCTGAACTCAGTTTTGTGAAAATGCTAATGCTTTTTGTTCTGCTGCTGGTTTGCCTTAGCCATAGATGCATATTTTCTTTAAAAAATTCCAAATAATGTACATCTTGCTCAGACACACACACACACACACACACACACACACATATGCACAGCTCATTCTCATGTGTTTCACACAAGACTTACTTAAAAGGAACAGGCTACCTCACATGCACTCTTTGAGCTTTTCCCAAGTGTGTGGCCAATAGTTAAAGCAAATCTTTGGTCCCTGCAGCTACTGAGCTGTTAAATATATTTTCATATGAACTGCTGAGCTGCCCATGTAACTCGGTGATATTGCAGTAATATTTAAGCATGAAGACAGACTCATGACACTCTTGTAGATTTTTATAGTAGATTTGTATATGTGTACCAAAAGAGTAAAGATAGACCTTTGTGTCACAATGACTTTCAACAATGCTATAGTGCTAGTAGCCACTATCCATCTTTGATGGAGAGTGTTTGAATGCATGTGTTTGAAAGAGGATGCACGTGAGGAAAGAGAGAAAGAGGAGGAATCTTTGAAAAGATTTGAACTATTAAGTTCTTATGGTTGTATTTTCATGTTGATCCAGTACATTATGTGCTGGATCTACAGTTTTTTGTTTTTTGACTGTTTAACTGGTCCTGATGAAGGTCATTGTCTGACAGAAGCAATCACAAATAAGGCAGAGAAAAGTATGTGGGAGCATTTTTTAAAAGTTAAGTTAACTGCAAACATTTCAAACAGGTTACTGGCAGTCTTGTGCAGTAATGTGGAAAATGCAGCTCTGGAACAAAAGATTACATTTCTTCATACTGAATCATGACCACAAGAATCATGATATTGGGAACTGTAGAAAAACTGTCATCTATAACACAAATATACAGAGAGCATGCAAATTCAATAACTGACAGTTTTGATTGCAGGGAACATCAACAGGGCTTCATTACTATCAAATACTGTACATTGTATTGTGAATATTTGCTGTATTTTATTTATAAACTTTCACTTCAGTTATAAAAGTTTACAATAAGCTCTATCCTTGCCTAACCTATGTACAGTATTCAACATAACTGAAATCAATCTCTCCAAAAGAAGACTTGCACAGTAGTTTAGTCTCTCAGAGCTAATTCATCCATAAAGTTCATTAGCATTAAGAGTAGCGCTGGGCAACAGGCCCCCAAGAATGCTTCTGGTGTCAGAGGTCTATATTATGGTTTTATGGTTTACTGGGATGTTTGTGTTTCTTCAAATAGTTGCATAAAAATAATCAATTTAAATGTATAGCCGGAATTGGACAGTTTTATTTTTTTATTTTCAGGCAAAACAGAGCAGTTACTAGTCTCCAAGGCAATAGAAGTGTTTTCTCCCCCTCAGATTTTGAGTCCAAGCACTATGAACGTTGTTTTCAAAGTGTTTCTAATCACACAGATTTGATCCTGTGCTGCAGGATCAAGTCAGCCACGTTTATGCATGTGATGATATGCCTGAATAGAAAGAAACTCACCCACTCACCATCAGCCAACAGACACTGGGTCAGTCCAATTGAACATGAAAATGAATAGTCCAAGAGGTGAATGGAAATTTCATTATAGAAAAACAGCACAATCTTTAACATTCAGGGCAGTAGCATATATTAACTGAAAAATGTGTAGATATGAATTATGCAGCCTGATAGTAGGTGGTTGATTATTGAAGAAGAAACCAATTTATGCCTCCTAAAATGTTTACATTTTACCTTACTTTTTGTACATGATGTTGTTCTATTTATGATGACTGAGGGTGAAAAAAGTTTTCCCTTCCCTGTTATTTTTGCTCTTTCTCCCCCATCTCCTGGGGTTCAAGTTAAAATATGTTGTTTTTCAACCCAGGCCTTGGCAGAGAAAGTACCAGTCTGCTCCTCATCATGGTGTTTTTCACCTCCTCCTCATCCATCATTTTCATACGTAAGTCCAGTTATTGCAGCCTGTTATTGTGGAAAAAATTGATATGAGACACTGGGCAAATCCAGTAGACTGTTAGACATATGGAACCCCTTCCTCGCCTATCTGGATGGCTGGCATGCAGACACTTTTTATTTATTTATTTAACTGAAAATGCCACCAGGCTCTCTGTGGCACAGTTAAAAATGTATCATGGACTTGTATATGGGCATTCTTATAATATTCAAACACTTAGGCTCTGCTACGTTATGGAGCTGAACACCTATTACTGTTGGCAGGACTGCACTATCCGATGGGTGCACTGCTGAGGCTTTTCATGGCAACAATAATGGGCCTTCATGTATATTGTCATGGAAAATGAAAACGCATAACTCTTAACTGGGTTCTTTTCTGGTTGCATGCACTGCTGGACGTGTATATGGAAAATTGCAGCAAGGCGGTGTTTTTGGTTTGGTTTACTTGTTAATATATTAAAATGCCATAAAAGAAATACTATAAGACAATGTTATGTTTTTTGTATATAAGAAAATTGGTGTCAAGCTAAAAAATGCCATCTTTTTCCCAGATCCTCTTGTATTATTTGTCCCTGAGTGTTAAAAGGCAAGTCACTAAGAAACATTCATGAGTGAAAACAGAGATGAAAAGGTTTCAAGGCATCACAATTTATTTGTTTAACATGAGCAGCAGGAAAAATAAGAACTGAGCAAAATATTTACTTTCATAAAATGGTTTGTAATATTTTGTATTATTTTTACTATTATTATTAGACGAAGAAGAATAGAAAGAACAATGACAATATGAACAATATACTAGGAAGAATTAGTAGTGACTATGAGTACTTTACTGATTACACATAACTGCATAATAATTGCATCATTGAAAACTTTTGAATGAAAGTTAACTGACCTAGATGGGTCACCATAACACACATCACACACACATCAAGCAAACAGTTTTTAGAGACACTTTTGAAAGTTTACTACCACATAAACCATCCAATAGCTCCTTTTCAAACGCTGCTGTCAAACATTTTGGGATATCCGCACTTACTTAATATCTGTGCTCTTACTTGCCCCTGGATTATCCCATGTCAAGAGAGGTTTTAAAAAAGTGTGTATCAGTTTGACTAAGCTGTAGAAACAGTATTGTGTGCCTCTGACTTCCTGTCAGCAGTGTTTTTTTGTCAGTGCACTACAGTCAGGAAAAGCTTGTTTCATATGTCACTCACCCCAGCCATGCCATGCTGTGCGGTGCATGTGTGAAGCTAGTGGCTGTTTGAGACTGCTAAAGATGCTGAGAGAAAAGTCTTATTGGTAGCATATTGGTATAAACAGCCACTTTAACATAGGCATCATCATTGAGAAGTTTGTTGATTAAGAAAAAAACAAACAAACAAAAACAGAATAAATACACACAAAAAAAGAGAAGTTTAAAATTCAGTGATGCAAGATGCATAAACAGCTCTTCTACTGTATCACTAATGAGGATAGGTTGTATTCATGCAGACAGAGGTGGTCCTCTCATTAATGCTTTTATTTCTCGTGGAAAAGGCAAATACATAGCAAGTGCAAGCTAAAGCATTTATTAAATATCTGCCTGTAAACAAACCAATGCTGTTTAACTGTTTATAATACCAAACATTAAAGTGCTACCAAAGTGTACAGGAACATAAACATCGCACATCTATGATAAATGCTGAAACACTATTTAGTAATTTGGTAAGTGGCTGTTTCATAGCTCTCATCCAAACTGTGGTAGAAGTAACCTTATCTGTCTTCCCTTTACAGTTTCACCAGTGCAATCTACTAAAGTGTAGATTGCATGAAATAGGTTTTCCTGTCAGTTTGTCCTAAGTCAAATGATCACGAAAATGAAATATATTCATACGGTATCTACTGTGAGGAGTCCGTGTTATATTAAACTACAGTTATTTATTTATTTATTTATTTATTGCTAGTTTGTAAAACATCTCAGAAAATTCACAAATGTGAAGCTGGCCACCAGTTAACTCCTCACCTTGATGTAGTGATGTTAAATATACTCTAGGGTGTGTCCATACATCGTGACATCCTTGTTGGGTGTGGTTAAAGGCATAACAGCACAATTGTGAGCAAATGTAATCACAAGTGTCCATGATGCTGTGTGGGGTCGGGGGTGAAATGCATTTGAAACTTTCAGCAGCAGAGAAAACTGATTTACGCGGCAGTTGCTCTAATCGTCATACTCTTCCCAGGGCTTGGATCTTAGATCATCCCTGGCGCTGGGCTGGTGTGCAAGGAGCGAACAAACTCAGATGAAATAGGAGTCGGCTTTGACCTGGCGATGCCAGCCAAGACAACAGAAGTACAGGTCTTGGGCTTCGTTGACCATTGGCAGCCAGGCTCAGCTCTTCCAGGTTTTCCAAATGGCAGTAGTAGTTGAAGTCATCCTACTCCTATGACACCACATGGATGCAATCTGTGTCTTCGGAGTGGCTGAGTGAAAAACGGAAATAAGTGGCACATAGTTGCTATCCCCTGATTGGGTGGTGAGTGCAAAAATTTGTCTCAGGGTGACAAGGCAGAGCCTTGAAGGGGTAAACCAATGTGAAGTGCGTTAGAATAGAACAAAGTATAGAACAGATTCAGTTCGTTGTTAAGTTACTGTTCAAGGTCATTTGGCTAACATTGCAAACATGAAGCTTTTCTTTCTTTCCTTCTTTCTTTCTTTCTTTATATTCATTTTCTTGTTGCACGGTACCGAAACAATAATATGCTTAACTAGGAGGAGGCTGTTAGAAATGTATGCTGTGCTCCTTTAGGTCAATATCTGTGCCAAGCATACTGTACAAATGTTATAGCTCAAACAATTGGTCACATGGATTTCCAAAATCCAACACCAATCAGCCGCGACATTACGACCAGTGACTGCTTTTAATGTTGTGGCTGATTGTTATATAGTAGTAGTGGATTGCATAAGGAGTATAGCCCACATGATGGCTGAGCCATAGTCGTTTCCTTGAGTTCATTCCAAGGAGAAACAATATGGCTGACATGGCATCAAGAAAATATGGATAAATACTGACACACAGGTTAAACTAGTGAAAGTGTTTGTGCATGTGTTTGTCTGTGCCTATGTGGTTTGCGGGTGGGCAAGCACATGCAGAGAAGTTGCGTTTTCATCTGTCGATATGGGTACATGCTAGTGTGAATACATACAGTATATTGTCTCCATCTGTGTATTGCTCCTGAAAAAAGGCTCATTAGGTCTCCATCTGGTGGATCCAGTAAATGCTACAACCCAAGCTGCTGCAAGGCCAATTGAGCAGTGAAATTATGGAGACTTTTTGGGAATTCATTATCAACAGATTCGCTCTAAATCGGTCCTTCATCCATTTTTTTTGTTTTTTCACCTTGTTTTTTATTCTCGTCATCTGAAAACATACTTTAACAGGATGTCAACTTGTTCTTGTGAAAATAGATCCATTTTACTCAGAGCACCTTTGTTTTCCATTTTTTATAGGACAGCAGGAAGACCTCTTATTTGTAACAGTTTTAATTTACCCAAAACAGAGAAGAAGACACATTAGAGGAAACACAAAAGAGCCCCTACTGATAGGTAGCCACTACACACTCATCTCATGTTACAGATTGCCATCCACAGGATAGAGTTAGGCTTAAAAAGGTACAGCATTTAGTACTGTACCATCATACAGTGCTCAAAATAACACTTGTGATACAAGATAGTGGAATACATCAGGGGGCATAGGGCACAGGCACCCGACACTCTCTGGAAACACAGTTTCTCATTACATGGCTTTAGTAGAAGACCAGATGGGAGGGCAAAAGTGTAATCCATGGTTAATACTAAACAAAGGCAGGCTGTCTAGGGGACATTTTCACAGCTGAGTGGAAACTCAGATGCTAATGTAATGCTAATTTAAACAAGCCTTCATTACAGTATTATTAGTTGTTAAGTTTGGGATATGAAGCGCAAAGAGACACAAACTGTAGGTGGATAAGGAAAAGTCTATGAATCAGGATGTATTCAACTGAGTTAGCATAAACCCGGCTCTTGCATTCATTTGTTGCCCTTCAAAGCTAACAACAGCATTTGCCTGCCCCACACATAGTGCTATTTTACATTCTTACCCAGTTAATAAATGTAATAAATTGAACATCAGATACAAAAATGAATATGACTGCTGCAAAAGGATTATAGCCTTTTTCCCCTTTTGAGGAAAATGTATAGAGCAAGGATTTTTGTTATAGACAATTGCTAGAATTTTATATGGTCTGCTGTGGTCACAATAAAATATGATAACAACACAATGTCATATTTTGGAAATACAGAATTTTAATACTTTGAATATGTCAAAGGTTAACATCAAGTCTATTTGTACATTTTTCTGGATCCATGCAGCTGTGAGTGCAGGCAAAGTAAGGTAGCCCAGATGTCCCACACCCCAATGACATCCTCCAGGTCATCGAATGTGATCCTAGGCCAGATGGGATATGTAATCCCTCTAGTGTCTGGATCTGGGTCTGCCCTGTGGTCTCCTCCCTGGTGGACTTGCCCACAAAACCTCTAAAGGGAGTCTTCCTTACTGTAGATGCCCAAGTGGCTAGCAACAGTTCTACTCTAAGCTCCCTCTGGATGTTGATGCCATTTGTATCTGTATCTCATGATCGTAGATGAGGGTTGGAGCATAGATCAACTGGTGAACCAGTAGTCAATTACAACACCTCCTGGTGTACAGAACTCAGCCTGGTTATCTCTTGAAGATACTTGAACTTCTCCACATTAGGACTGACATCCAACCTGAAGTCAAAGTTTGTGAATTTCAGAAAAAAATCAAGGCCTTGAAGGTTTTGGAAAATAGACATAAATAGACATGGGTCATTAAAAGTGTTTAAATTTATATATTCCGTGCAAAAATATCTGTGCCACTGTCTGCATGTGTGCAAGAGACTACATAGTCTGCCATCACAGTAATTGAAAAGTGTTCACACATTCAAGCCTCGCTCTCTTTTTAATTGTTGGCTGTGAGCTTCTATGCAGCCTGCTAGTTCTCATTATAAAAAATCTTAATGTTGTAACAGTTAGATGTCAGTTAGTTGTTTGTTGTTGGGTCCTTGAATTTGAGAAAATTGGTTCTGGGCAGTCCTTTAAAGACTTTATGTGTAAGAAAGTGTGGGAACCCTGCAAAGTGAATAACTCACCATTCCCACAGGATTTGTGGGATGGCATCATGCTGAAAGTATAACAAGTGGCCATTTGTGTAATTTGCCACCTCCAGTCTCAAATACATTGGCATATACTCACAGATCCATTGTTTAATATGTAGGTGGGTCATAGTTCCCAGTTACAGTTCAGTAGGTGCATAGACATCTCAAGTGTGTCTAGTGTCTTGGTGGGAGAATGCCTGCTTTTAAATTGACCTTGTAAAATAGGATAATGCCACACCCTGTTCTGGGGATTAATACCGCTGTGGACTGTGGAGCACCACAGCATGAAACCCTACAGCCCAGATGATAGTGACCTCAAAGAAACACAGGTATTAAATCTCTGCATCAAGTGGTTTATTATGACCACTGAGGTTTTTGAAGGCGTTAACAGATCAACCAGTAGAACTGTAGTTGATTACCATTGTAGATACAACTGTAGGTTAACCTAAATTCCTCTTTAGAAATGTTCATTTTTGTTTTCAAACTGTGAAAAATTAAAAATAATGTATCTTTAATTTTTTTCAGGTAGACTGCCCCATGTTAGGTTTCTTTTTGTGAATAATAGCTCCTGCACAGCATGTTAGTATTTCAGACCTGGGGGAGGGGGGACATTATCTGCTGTACTAAACAGATGCTCAGAGGACATGGATTTTTAATTCACACCCAGCTGTGTATCAGCAGAGCAGAGGAGCAGAACTGCTGGGATAAAAAAGTGAAAAATCGGCCCCAGGAATGCTAAATTGGTGATCAAAATAATTAGTCTAACAGTCTTAACAAAATGCATGTCTCTCCGTGAATTCCAGCCCACTGTGTGACAAGCAATAACAACACCAGTAGGCTGACAAATAAAAGACCAAAATTTATTAAATGAAAGAGTCTGTACATGAGACTCAGCACCAGCTTTTAGCAGGTCTTGGCTGTGTTGAGTTAGAATAAGACAAGCTGCCCTCGTTTTTCAGTAAAAACTAACCAAAGGCCCATTTTGTACATGTCTACACTTTTCTGTGACGTCAGTATGACCTTACATTTGGACTTTTTGACAGCACAAATGCTGCAAAGATATGGGACTCAGATTCTACAGCTTATAGCTGGTTGATCATTTCAGTCACTTCTCAGAATCACTTTTCAAGCACCTTTGCCTGGTGATGACAAAGAATTCTTACACAATCCTTTTTAACATTTATGTAGACAATCTGGGCTCAACATTAATTGTGCAATTGCAATGCAACATGCAAAACTGGCATTATTAACCCTATAATGCCAAATGCATCAAATTTGATACAAGCATTTGAGACCTATTGCATCACCTTATGGTAAAAACTTCACTCAAAACCCTCTTGTATCCAATCTGATACTTGTCTTCCAACCCCTGGATACCTTTATCACTACAACAATTCAAACACAGTACATGGGACAATCCAAGTTGGCCACCTTCAGATAGTTCCCGAACTCACTGGATCAAGGTAAAGAAAATTGAGATTTTTACGATTTTCCAGTGACATTTTCTTTGAAATTTTTAGTAATATTCTAACATGAACACTTAATCTGTTGAAGCAAGTTATAATTACATAATGTTTTGCATTTTAGTATGTAGTAAAATTGTGTATAAAATTTGGAAAGACCTATATGCAAAGAATTTTTTGTAATTTTTTTTTTCTAATTTTGTGAAAGGGCCAAATAAAGGTTCCAGATTCAAGAAATCAGAATTTTCGGTCCATTATTTCTGGGGTCGGGCATTACAGGGTTAATACACCATTGACAAACATCTATTAGAGCAATAAAACTCTAGTTCAAAACAACAGTTCATAAATCAAATCTCATGCACATGTCCACAACAAGCACATTTGCAAAGATGAAACCTAAATGAGAACAGAGTTATAATTAGCTTACTGACAACACTCAGCCATATATGTAAAAAGCTGGCATTTAGAGTTGGAGTTTAACTGCAGTCTGTGTTAAATAATCTATGTGAGAGGTGTTGGTCAAATGCTGTTTTGATGATTTGAATTTTTTTTTTTCTTCATTAAATATAAAGCTGTGCATTGTTACTTCAAGTAAAAAAAAAAAAAACTCAAATGAACACATCACATTTTAAAATTCAAGTTTCAGCAGAAGTATTAATTCTTAAGTGGTTATTTCCATTGAAGACTGACATAAACAAGTTATCAAAATCCTGTAGATGGAAACAAGATCTTAACAACAGCCACTTTCACTAAGTTGCTAGGGGTTAAAATATCACTTGATGAGATTTTATGAAATACTGTGCTGCTGGTAAATGACTAATGGTGAAACCACATTGTCTTGAAAAAGAAGAATGGAAATTATCTTTGCTATTGTATGTTTACCTGCTGTTGAATTATTGCAAATCCCACCTTGGTTTTCCACATAGTGTGGGTGGTGGTGCATACTCATATGCAAGTTAATAGAGCCCTCATATCCAACCCCAGGAAATGCTCACCTTTCGATTGCCCTTCTAGGACCATTGTTAGCATAAAACAGCTCTTTTAGAAATCTGTTATATGAGGCAAAAAAAAAGAACTCATATACTCATTTTTTTTCATGCTCAGTATCACCTCATAATCTCTCGTGGCTCAAGTTAACAAACACTTTGTTTGGCTAAGCATACTACTTAAAGTAGTTAAGCACTTAATATTTAGTTAAGTATTTGATGCTGTCCTTTATGATGTGTGATTCTGTCTTTCACTGTCATGGTGGCTTAGTTAGTTGAGTCTGTTGCTGTAGAAACACCTCCTGATCTCCTGCAGTCTCTTGCTGCATGTTCTTGTTCATTTCCATTTAAAATATAGTTCTAAATTTTATAATGACCACCAACGTTCTTGGTGAATTATAATAGTGTTTGTCACAGAATGGTATTATGTGAAATGATTGATGACCATAACTACACTGACGAGCCATGTCAATTTCATAAAAATAGAAGAGAGACCACAAAGATTTTCTTCCACTGAGAATTGTGACACCCCTCCCTCTCATTCAGTAAAATTGTTTATTGGCCTCAAATTGTCCCCATGATGTGCTTCTTGGTTGATTTACATCTGTCTCTCTGTTACCATCTTCCTCCTCTCACATGGCTGTCATTGCCCAGTCAGCAGTGATGCAGAGCACAGCCATCATAGTGATGAGTGCACAATGATGGAAAGAAGTGATGGCCTGAACTTGACTTTTATGTCAGCGCCATCTTCTGCTTTCGTTTCATTCTTATTTGTGGATGTATCACTTGAATCTAGTGAATAAGATGGGTTTTTTTGCATTTACGATATTATGCCATCATATTCTATTCTAATGTGATTAAAAATTAACATTTCTTGATTTGTTAGTTTTCATTTTTCATATTTCCTCTTTTTTGTGTGGTTATCTTTTTTTATTTCACAGATAATGCCAAATTGCAACACAGGTCTTCTACTGAAATGGCAATTTGATGACTTGGTGGCAATACCTGCAAGAATGGATGACATGGAAAATTATTTAAGAACCATCACTGCAGATCTTGAGAGCAGTTGTCATTTTTGTTTGATTTAGTTTTAAACTTAATTTAACTAGCAGATAACATGATTAGCAGGATTTCTGACAAATATTTTTACATGACAAATAAAGCTGCTTTTATGATTTGCAATATATGGTGAAAAACAAATGTGACTAAATATGTGAGTGACATATTGCTGAAAAAGTATTTTTAAAAATGACGAGAGAGCAATTTCAGTTGTATTTTCATTGGTTTCATATGTTTGTGTCCATATTTTGACTTCAGTACTGTTACAACTACTTTTCACTGTATTTTCACCAAAATACATAGACAACAAGAATAAAAATAGGGGGCTCTTTTGAACTGACCCCTTATTGTTTTACCAACGATAAACAATAGGTAAATGTTCAAAGAAAAACTCAAGGGATCTGTTGTAATATCTGTTGCCTTGGTGACAAGGCTATTAAGGACACTTCTCTTGTTTTGTCAGCCCACAAAAAAAATACAAATTCATACAATCAAATCAATAATTAAAATAATTAAAAAGTAATGATAACAAGTTACTGCAGCTCTACTGATCTACTGTATAAACTAAGAATAAAGGTTATTGTGATTTCTTAGGTCAGTTAAGGAGAAACACAGGCTAGTAGCTGTGTTCATTGTACAGATGCCCTCAAATTACTTATTTAATCCATTGTAATAAACAGTATCATAACCTTCATTCCATTTGGCCATACTCCCACTGCACTCTTTTTCTTGTCAGATTTCTTGCCCTTTTTAATGTTGACTCAGTGCTCTTTGTTTACTCTTTGCTGGCCAGTTACGCCTATTTATGTTCACATGTATTTCTTGCCCCTGGTTATGTCTGACTTGAGTTGAAATACATGTAGAGTATAGGAGGCGGGTAATGCATTGTAAATTGTTAACCCCACAGTGTCAATATATAGAAACTCTAGTATCTGATTGGTGGGAAGTTCTAGTTCTTGCTGATGAAAATAAGCTGTAGTGGAATGGCCATAATGTGCACTTGAATGGGACATTTCACTTGCTGTTGGATTGGTCTTTAAAATGAGGAACATTGACTTATTCATGGGGAATGTTTACTGTTTTGTTTTATTGGGCTTAGCCAAAGTTCATTTAGGGACACTACTTCATTAATTCTCCCTCTGTGCCACACATCTTGGCTCCTATCCATTAAATATATCCCCGCTTCACTTCTGTTATCCTATCAATTTAAAATAAAAGAGGCAACTCTTACCTGGTTAAATTCAGCCAATCAATTAAGCTTAAATCTTTCACTCCTGACTCACCCACATGGGAGCCAATCATAGCGGTAGCATTATCAGGTTCTAGTTGACATTTTTCAAAAATTAGTCATTCATACAATTCTCTTTCAACTCATTAATCATTCTCTGTGTGTGTATTTTTCAGTGTTATGCATTAATGTCCATATAAATAAGAATGGTCTATCTCACAAGCCATTCCCTTTTTACTTTGTTCTATAAGGTTGTATTTCTGAACCATTCAGTACTCAGAATATACACAAGAAGAACACACTGGGTTCCTTGTTACTATGACATAGTTAGCATGTAATATCATGTTTTTTAGAAACATCCCTTGCAACATTTTGCTTGCATGATGGTGTTTTTTTTCTTTCTTATCAACTAGACTTTATATTCCTATAGCTTCACCGTAACATAATTTAGCAGACTGTATAAAACATCACAAAAGAATAGCAGTGGAGGATTATGAGTATGTCACTCTCAGGAAAGACTTGCACGACAGTAAATGAATATTCTTTTCCCATCACACTGTAATCTAAAGTTAAAAGAGAGGGATGGCCAACTTATGAATCTGCTTAGTCTTAATTTTCTTTAGGAAACTTCAGCTCACCCCTCTTTGACCTTTAGGTTTGCAATTATTTTTGTGCTCATATTCACCATGTGCACACCTGATAATGTACATGAGATGACCTTGGAACCTCAGGGAGAGTGAATTTCAATATGGCTCTCTAATGATACAACCATAAAATTGTAATCATCATTAATGTATTCTTGAAGGGTAAATTATTTCATTGCTGATCATTTGAACAGTATAATGAAGCAAATGTGTCCCTCCTGTATGTAACTTTATGTTTGCATCCTTTTTCTGACACAGTTTCTTGTATAGTGTCTAATGTAATGCAACGCTGTTTAAATCAAAGTCACTTGGGGAAACATTAGTATCAAAGTGCTTGTAGATTGCAGTCACAGGACAAAGGCAGCAGCAGTTTCAGTGGAGAACCACAAATTAGGGTCTTCTTTCCAATAAATGCTTCTAGATCAATAAATTTCATGTCACCTTATAAATAGTGTTCACATTTTGCTCCTCAAACTTGCACATCTCATCCTCAAGTTAACAGAAGCTAATCTCAAAGCTTTGTTTTTCAGAGTGATCCACTGCTTATTTGAGGCAGCTGTGTATTGAATCTATCAACCTTTAAAAGTTAACAAGTTGTCTGGGGAAATGCCATTTGTACCAGTTCAATAGGAAATGTCAGACTCTGATAAAATGGTGAAGTCTCATACACATGTCAGTTGTACTTGAGGATCTCCACAGAAATAAGAGTGAATTGGAGGGTTTTGTGCCTTTGTGCCATAGATATTTAGAGGTTCTCTTCTAAATTGCTATGTTTTCAGTCAAAAAAAATGGAGAAGGAAAATAACAATTTCAAAAAAATAACAATAATAACAATCTCATGTAGCTCCTAATATGCCATCATAATGCTAATTTAAAGCTTTCCCGTACCTGACAAGGCTGACTGACTTTGTCCCAGACATTCTGACTGCTTTGATGCTGCCTACAGTGATTGGTCTTGTCATTCACTGATTCAGGGAACCAGATCCCATTTATCGTCTGAACGGGAAGTGAGCAGCAAAATCAGCAACACAGCTTTCTTGTGAACAACACAGCTACACATCTAGGCACACCCACATAAGCAAGATGAGTCTTTTGAAGCTCTGTTGTGCATGCTCCTGAATTGGTTACTTTGGTTTCACCAGATATCTTGCAGTCATGGATACTATTTATCATCATCAGTCCGTTTTACACACCGTAGAATATTACTCACATATATGTGAGATGTGTAAGTTCCATTTGAGTTTACTTTTGCCATTGTAACAGCACAGTTTTGCATTACTGAATGTGCATATTAGTGAAGTGGTGGTAAGACCAGTTACACTAACCCTAGCCCCTTTTGATGTTTCTTGTTATTCTTTCATTTTTTTCGATTGTGTGTGTGTGTGTGTGTGTGTGTGTGTGTGTGTGTGTGTGTGTGTGTGTGTGTGTGTGTGTGCGTGTGTGTGTGGGCTAGGGTTATGATTAGGTTTAGGCATTTAAGGTTAGGGTAAGGAGCTAGGCAATACATTATGATGTCAATGATGGGACCCCACAAGTATAGTAAAACAAGGATGTGTGTGTGTGTGTGTGTGTGATAGCGAAAGAGAGAGAGAAAGAGAGAGAGAGAGAGAGACATGACACATGAGATAGATATTCTTGATCTAACACAGCACAGGATTATGTTTTTACTTGCGAATGCTTAGTACAATATTTATTTTAGACACAGTAGATAGAAAAGAAGACCATTGTTTTCCTTTCCTGTTTCAGGGACTTTTAAGAAACACAGAAAAACATCATTATAATAATGAGCACGTGCTGCAGTAGAATTACGCTGTTTGAAGTTGAGCAACAGCTGTGAATTCAATAAGAATATATAGTCTGTGGACACAATATAAATTTACAAGCAGCCATACAGGGGGCAATATAAAGAACTATAACAATATACTGAGCAACTTTGATTGTGATTGTACAAATGAGAGATTTGAGATTTGCTTCATGTTCCAGCTTTGTCACAGCCTCATCTATAGTATAGAAATGTCACCAGTGTCAATGACAGAACAACATTGATGTCAAAACTGTTCATTCGCTTTGTAACATTTATAAGCACTTTGTATTTTGGTTCACGAGTGAGTCAGTTATTGCAAACAATGCATGCATGCACTCTCAGATTTGAAACTGCATCGTATGATGCTACACATCAACACATCATTCACAGACACACATGCTCACAAACAGACACACACACCAAGATACCAACTTTCCTCCTATTTCCTTTCTTCACACTCCTCATCTTCTTCTTGACCTTGATCCATTGACTCTGCAGGTGACCTAGCCCACAGGTCACCATGACAGAATCCCTGATGAGCAGATTTGTTACCATTCTGTGGTCGGATCACTGTTGTCCGATGGGATCTGGTTTGGAAGTTGATATGCAACTGGGAGTATTGAGGATCTCTGGCTCTATGCCATGTCCCAGAGTCTCCTCTTCACACAGCCTTTTTTCTCTGACAAAGTTTTTTCTTATCTCACTTCATAGCCCAAGTGAAGACACTATGATTTGTCCTTTTGTACTTTTTGAAATATATAATGAGTAAATTAAAAAAAAAAAAAATGCAATCAACACCAAAGCTAAATTTTTTCTCTCCACTAGAATCCTCTTAACATAAACTTAAAGAATTTATGAAAAAAAATCACTACTTTTTGAAGCTGCTATTCAACATTACAAATAAGCTCTACAACCTTAGAGATAACTTGAAAAATTAAAAAATTTTAATATTGCTTATAAAGGCAGAATCCTTTAGCCTATAATACGTCCAAAAATGACACAAATAAAGAATGTCAGTCTCAGTCCTCTGCAGGAGACATGTTCATTTACATAAGTTCATAAGAGGCTTATTTTGTGGGCTCTGAAGTCTTTATTCAGTACATTAATTATGCCCCTGTTGTTCTTTTCTCATTGAGATATGCCTATCTTGATTATATTTTACTAAAGTTGTGCCATAGTTTCATGATGGCAGCTTCTTGATGGTTTACTCTGAAGGGTAAATATTTTTTTTTAAGCTACGACAAACAGCTAATATAAATCGCTGTTGGTGCGCCATCTGCCTCTGACATCTGATATATGCCTCTGACAGTCGGCTGCAAAAACTAAGATTTTACTTTGCACACATCACTGCAAGACTCAGCTTTAAAAATATTATAAGCCTCATTGGCATTTAGCTCCAGTGTGAAAGCACTGCATTGCCAATGCTGAGATCCTTTGTTCTATTGCCAATAAGTCAGTTAAGCACTGCTATTTTTCCAAGCACACTGGCAGGCCTGCTTCATAAATACATGGCAAATTAGTGACTGTCACAAAGAAAGTAGTAGACGGTAGGCCAAACAGTAATTTAGACCAGAAAATTATATATTTAAGATTGTGTCATGTTAGCTTATTGTTGAAGGTGCCGCTGTAGAACCTACAGTATCTCCTGCATAAAGAAACGGCTGCTCTACTGAGTCTCATTAATCACTTACAGCTTAACTTAATTGTGTAACCATATTTGGTCACTGAGATGAATGTTTAAATGACAATTTTCTTGTCTTTTTAATTTTTTATGAGAGCATTATATCTAGTGTTTAACTGCAAAGTACCATTTGATTGAATTTATCATAAAGAACTATATTTAAATCAGACGAAGACAGCGCTGCCTTGGAAAATAAATTATCCTTAATTGACGAATTACATTGCCTCAATTAGTCTGCTCCTGAATTTGTCTTTATAATGTGTTGCTTTCTACATATAAATGTTCTCTCCTCTGCTATTTTCAGCCCTATTTCAGCTCTGTCTTAGAATATGAGCATTTTAATATTCATGCCTTAATAGGAAGCATTACAACTCAAATGAATCATAACAGGTCAAAATCATTTCAGATCAAAGTAGATCAGACACTGTGCTGCCAAAGAACTAAAGCTTGAGTGCTGTGTATTTTTCAGGTTCATTTATTTACCAGGAGAGTATAACTACTTGAAAAATGTCTCTGTTTCCTGCTATAAATCAATATAAAAATAAATATTATGAATGTTTTCTGTTCATTCAAAAATTATTTATGTTCAAACTACTTCTTGAGATTGTTACTACATTTAACAGTTAACAGAGATATATACAATACCATGTACTGATCTTTAGGGTAAGTAAATGGTGGTCTGTGCTGCAAATTTGGTACTCAACCAAAATGATCTGGCCCCAATCTCAACTTTTTCCCTACTGAGCAACATTAAAACATTTAGGATCATCTCAGAAATATATTAAAAGTATTGCATAACCTTACTATTTAACACCGGGTAGCTACTCTTGGAGAGCAAACCATCCATGCTCCTGGTTCAGTGCTGTGTGTAATGCTGCTTAATAAGCCATACTATGTGCCTGGTGCTGAGATAAGAGTCTTATAAAGTTAACACACTAATAACAGAATACAATAGAACCACTTCATTCTAACAGTGCCATATCTCTTCTATTCAAAAACAAAATATCAGTATCTATCCTAACGATGATGAGGTTGTGTTAACCTTCAAACAGCAACATGGCACAATGACATAGCTTACTCTGCATTCTTCTTTAAAATTCCTGTTTTCATTATTTCACCAGTCTTTTATGGCTTTTCTCTGGAGTGAAACTGCTCGCTTCGACTGAAGCCCAGTCAAGCAGAGTCCTAATTAATAGATCAAACAGATAATGGCTGATCCCTCCAGATCAGTCATAACTCTAGCTTCAGGTATGTTACAAGGACTAGTCTGTGCAGGGCTTCTCCATAGCTCTTGACTTAAACTGAAGCTAGCTGAATGATTACGTTTGTTTGTTTGTTTGTTTTTTGTTTTGTTTTTTGGTTTTGTTTGTTTGTTTGTTTTTGTTTTTTACCTTTTTTTTTGCTTTTGGGAATAATCAGTCTTGCATAATTATTTCATCATTTCATAATAATATATTAGGATCATTTGTTACAAACTCCACAGTTGGATTTCAATGCAGTGACTAATGATAAAAAAAAATTTTTTAAAGATTAAAATCTTCTTTGAATATTACTGTTATTATGTAGAGTAATATGAGTATAAGCTTACTTTTGATAGTTGTAGGCTATATTATTTAATTGGCAGTAAGCCTTTTTAAAGCAGCAGGTAGTCCATCTAAATAGAGGCAACTATTCCAACACTTGAACATTTGAGTTAAAGTAACAACTTTCTGTCTAAAATACAAACAACAATTTAAGAACAGCTCAAGCAGAGTATGCATGTAGGAAGTATGAATTAAAGAGATGAAACAAGAGATGTTACAATGAGGTTAAAAATGTTTTTATCACAAACAGACTTTCTGTTTAGCATATACTGTTTTATTTTGAAAATATCTTGTGTGTGTTTGCTGTGTTTTTACTTCCTGTCTTTGTTTTTTCGCGCCATTTTTTCGGTGCCTTGTATTTCCCCTTTTCAGTATTCAGAGCTTTGTGTTTAGTTGCTGTATGCTTCTGGTTTAGTCTTAATTCCCGTGTGCCTGCATTTGTGGGCCTTTTTCTAGGGTTGTGGACTACCCATTTATTTCTGGATTAGTTTGCCTGTCTGGACTGCAATCCCTGGTTTGACCGTCGCCTGCCTTATCACCCTGTAAGCAATTGTTCCTCTTGGTTATAATAAAACACTGAACTTCATTCATTCTACCTCTGCTTGGTGTCTGCATTTGGGTCCTTTCTGCTGTGTTTGTGACATCAGTTGTGACACTGAAAATAATGTACTGATTTTCAATTTCAAGAGTGAAGATCCTGCTGACTCCCATACATTTTTTTTTCTTTTTAGCAGATAGTATCTAGCACCTCAATGTCTAAATCATGAATAAGAAAATATCAAACTTGAGTGACTCACTTGCATTTTGTAACAGTTGTCAGTGCAGTATATAAGCTTTGCACACCTGGATCTGGGGATCTTCTGCCAGTCTCCTGTGCAGGTCCTCTCAAGTTCTGTCAGGTTGGATGGGTACTGTTGGTGGACAGCCATCTTCAGGTCTCTCCAGAGATTTTCAACTATCAAGTCAGGGCACTGGCTGAGCCACTGAAGGATTCAGAGTTGTCCCTAAGCCACTCATGCGTTTTCTTGTCTGTGTGCTTCGGGTAACTAGGTGAACTTTTGGTCAAGTCTGAGGTCCTAAGCACTCCACCAAATATTTTGTGACATGTATGTTTTTCCTTTTAAATAAATTAGCAAAAATTTCAAAAATTTTGTTATGACTATGATTATAGGATGTAGATTGATGAAAAAAAATAATTTGAATGATTTTAGAAAATAAGTTGTCTGAATGCACTATACAAGATAATTGTGTTTTTATCTTTGTCATTTTTTAAAAATCTGATTGTAAATTATAATTATCCATGCTTTGACATCGTATCTTTTGGACTGTATGTAATCTTGGATTTTAATCAAAGGTTAATCCTATAGGAATTTGTTAGTACTGACATGGTTGCCCTTTACAATATAATTGCTGTAATGTTTTGAAAAAGTCATAGCCCTTAAATCTAGGTCAGGGGTAATGAATAGAAAAACAGCTGGATAACAACCACAGTAGCCTAACAATATCCACAGCATAAAAGTTATGCAAATGTTAGTTCACCAACTAATGAACACAACAATCTTTTCAAAGACTTGACCTCACGTTAAACTAATGCTAGCTTATGCTATTGTTTTACTGTTAGGTCATGTAAATGACAGGTGGGGGAGAGTGAAAGCAAACTGTTTTTTTCTACCAGAGGATAGTTGTTCACAGAGCCCCATGCCATCACTGCTTTGTCAAAATTATTATCAGCTGATGCAGTTTGATCTATATTTTCAGTGTGTCGAGGAAGAACTCAACTGAAAAGAACTCTTACTCACTCTATTGTTGAGCATTAGAAGAATGATGGGCCTACATGTGTGGATGTTTAATTACAAGTTAGTGCCAAGAGGTGGTTGGCATAAAGCAGGGGGAAACAGCTAGCCTGAAAGTTTAAAATTCTGCCTCGCTAATAGAGAACTCAAACGTACGCGTTGTGTTGCTTGATGCTTGGTGCTGGTGCAATCGTCATCACGACAAAAACCTCATCTGAGTTTTCCACTTGGGACACACAGCATAGCCAGCTAGAGACACGCTATGTTGTGTAATTATGTGTCATGCTAACTGCCTATGCAATGCTAAAGGGACATGCACAGGAAATAAACTCATACCAGATTCACCAACTGCTTCTGCCAGCTCTCACAAAGGCTTGATTTCTCTGGTTTGTGTTCCAGCACCTAAATAAACTCTGATCACAGAGAACAGGGGGATTCCCACTCCCACTCATCCATTGTGATGTCAGAATGCCAAGCTGGACCTGCATTTGCATAAAAGTGATTTGATTGGCTGGCGGCTGTGCTGCTGCTTAAAAAATGTAACTTTTATCAACTTCTTTCGCAGTCAAAGTAAAGCAACTTAACCACAGTGCAGTTAGGTAAGACATGTATCCTATTCAAAGTGAATGAGAAGCAACTCTGTTGGAATGAACACATTTGTTCAATCTGTGAACAAACATAAATGTAAAAAGGATAGTTTGTGATTTCACCAGGCTATAGCCTCCTATTCAGTGTAAAGGCCTTACAATGGCATGTGATCTTCTCTCCTAACTCAAGACAGGACAAATAAATGTATTTCCCTTAAATATTAAGAAAGAAATACATTATTTCCCCTTTGAGTAAAGATTTATTTGTTGTAGATACATCAGAACATACAAACATTTATCACCTGAACTGACCATAAACACAAAATCCAGCATGTATTTGTAAGGTCTAAACAAAGTTAACAAGCAGATTTTTGATACTGTCCTTTAATGGAATACGCAAATACTCAGGCTTCCACTCAGGTCAGTGGTTATACAAACCAGTTAAGTTAAGTCATAGTTGAGTACAATTGCTGTTTTGAGTACAGGAAAGCGTTTTCTCTTTTCCAGTTGTGAACACTGCCAGCGCTGGATCCTGCCTTTCATCTCTGACAATGTAATGCAGCTTTCTCTCCAGAAACAAAAATGAAGGGATTGAAAAAGAACATCCACAAATTATTTGTCTGGAGGCATAAAGCATTAGGCTATATGGTGTTAAAAATTGATGAATTTAAAATGGATTTATCAAAGGAGCTGGTGGGATACAGCATGTGGTAAATATTGCACAACGGATTATTTTGTGAAACATATATCTTTAAAAGGAGAGCTACTTTATACAGCATGCATGTGTCTGCTCAGCATACATACACATGCAGAATTAGTATAAAGTTGTTCTTTTACCAATTAAAACAAATTCAGTTTATAATGATACTAGGACAACCCTTTGCAGAGCCATTCATTTTTGGTGTCTGTTTAAATGTAACACACAAATCAACCCAGAAAATCTCAAAGCTCACTCTGTACGATGGGTTTCTTTTATGTGTTTGGCAAGCTATTGCTGATATAGCATCCGGTGATGAGGTTTAATTTACCTTTGAATAAACATTCTTGCTTCCTTTTAGCAGGCAGCTGCTTGTTCAATAATGGTTTGATTATACAATTGTTTGGAACAATGCACAATTAAGGTGTGAACATTCAGAAAATAACTGATGCAGCTTTTGTGTTTAGGTTGACTTGTGAATAAATATAATTATCAAGACCTAATCTTGCTACTCTGTTGACAGCTGTTGCACACTAGTCATACATTTCCACAGTATACTATTCATAAAACTCATGTGCATGCCTTCAGATGGAGATCAGGGCCCTACATGATTGAATTACAAAGATACTGTACCTAAAAAAAAAGGTCATCTGTAGAGAGTGGCAGAAATTTGTGAAATGGCCCATTTGGTTACATTCTCAATTGGTATGAATACATTCCTGAATTGAAATGCCCCTACTTCCTGAGAGAAATTAGATCCTTCACAGGTGGAAAGGTGTGTGTTTATGTCAAACTGACAGGTGTTGATTGTCATGAAGGAGTTACAGGTAAAGTGGCAGATCAAGGGAAGGTTTGTTGCAGATCAGTGGCTTTGTGCTAAATCTAAAAAGATGTGTTTTTTGTGCCAAGACTTAGACTGGTGTTTATTTGATGTATTATGTGATATGAAACTGGCATTAATATAAAATAGAATCACGCTGGCTTATACCAGCATTATCTAGCAAGACTGAAATATCCCTTTAAGTAAATGTGAAACAATAACTACATATGCAAGAGAAAACCTGAAACCTGTGAAGACAATGACTTCTATTTAAAAAATGAGATTTTTTTACTTGAATTTAATATTTCAGTCAGAAGAAACACTCAGTAGTTTTTTTTCTGTGTTTAACTTCAATTGAATAATTACAGGATCCTCTGTGTGCAGAGAAAATTCCACCTCCCTCTGGCTGATGAAACATCTTTCATCTTTCAAAGTAAGTGAAGTTTATATTTTTGAGATACTTTCATCTAAAAGCAGCAAAATACATAATAAGTATTCTCATCAAATCAGCTGCACAATACAACACATTCCACATGTGGTGTGCATAGGCTGTTAATATTACAATACTTTTACAAAGGCTTCTGTGGATATGGAGAGTGAAGGAGAACTATTTGTATTGTACAAATATGTTAGTTGGTGTTTATCAAGAGACCACACTCTCAAATCAAAGGACCCCATGAGGGATATTAACCTCAAGGTCAGGAAAGCTTGAGCTAGTGGTTTAGAGGAGAAATAGAAGTTGGTTTCCAAAGCCAAACTAAGCAGTTCTTGTAGATGTGAGTGCACGATGTGAAGGACCAAGTGCACAGCTGAGATTCGAAGATGGCACAACTGCCCACAGCAAGTAACTGCATCAGTTCTCCCTTCAAAACTTGAAAGGCCTGCTGGTCCTTTCTCATGTCTCCTGTCATCACAGTAGTCCACACTGGCAGGGGGTCCCCTCTATGTCCATGTCATTAGCTCAGCCCTCAGCAAGAGGCTTTCTGCTCTCAACTCTCGTCTTTCCTTTCTGTCTGACCAGCGGCACATAGAGAGACAAATAGAGGGGGCATTGAAAGATAGTGGCTACTCCCATATAATTTTTTGTATTTTTTATTTTTTTGTTTAATTTTGAAAGGCCATAAACAATGTTAAAGCTATTTAAAATTACAATAAAAGAAATAACGGCTTTTATTGCACAATCAGTAAGCGTAATTGAAACTGCTCATTTTCACCCATATTCTCAGTTGTATGGGCTACATTGTCGTTTGGATTTTTTAAAAATTATATTATATTTTTTTTCAACAGTTAATTTTTTATCTCAAATTACTGTGAGATACTAGTACTATTACTGCAGAACATGTATGCACAACACTTTTGTGTTGAAAAAGAATGTGGCAGGAATTGTATCTTAACATTCTCTTTGCACATCTTCAGTTTTAATTATATTTTAATGTGGAATTTTTAATTAGACCGTTAGAGACTTTTTTTTAATGCAGACCTGTGAAAACCCAACAAGTCCTCCAACCAGAACAACCATCGGTCCTTTTTTGTCAACCCTGTGATTCGACCCACAGGAGTGTCTCCAGAAATAGTGCCCCTACAACAGCAGGTGCACCGGACAGGCGACATTGTACTTAACACTAGTATGGACCATGAAAATACACTGACATATTCTAAATTTCTGTAAGACTGGTCTGATTGATCTAATTTACAGATTGGAGAATATGCAAGAAGCCTCATTTGAAACTGTCATACTTTTAATTTCACCGTAACAGTAATGATTTAGTTCTAAATAGATTAATTATTTGAAAAAAAAAAAATAGAATTACAATTGATGAAAATGATTTCCGAACATTAATGACCTACACTAAAATTACACTTTTAATTAAACCTGCACTCAAAATAGAGTGCACTCTACATTTAGCCTAAGTATGATGACTAAAGTATTTAACCTACTCTGATTAACTGGAAATTATTACAGAAAATGACAGAAGATAAACTTAATTTTAAAGTTAGTTAGTTGAGCTGAATGTCAACAAAAATGTCATACACATCAGGTAAAACCAATAGTCTTTAGCAACAGAGCTTCCCCATTGTCAGTAATTTGGCTCTCTGTGTCCACATTATTAACCTGTGAGAACATCCAAAATGTCACTGACTTTAGAGTCAGGGTAAATAGGTGTAATGGTGGCAAACATTTAGAAATTTTCTCTCGCCAACTTTGCATTTCCTCAATCACAATCTCTTTTGGTAAAAGTGATGCAAATATCTCTTTTCTGTGTTTTTTTTTTTTTTTTTTTTACATCTCTGCTTTTTTTTTTCTTTTAGATAGTTTAGTCAGTGCTTTTACAAGACAATCATGGAAAAAAGTCAAAGAGGTAAGAATAGTTATATAATGTGGCATCGCCTAAGGATTTGTCTCAGCTGACTGAAGACAAGACTTCATGTTCCTTCTTTCAACATTACCATAATCTCCTGAGATCCATCTGACCTAGTGCGGTGCCCTCTCATGTATAGAACAGTACAGAAAAATGACTGTGTGCTTTGATGTTTCTGATTATTGAGCATGTCAATTGGTATGTTTCTCGCTCTAATATATGGTAGATGGCGCTTAAAATAAATTTGTTTTAAACCTGACAATAATGGAGACATTCACACCAAGCCCACCGATCTACCCTGCAATTATCCCTGCTCTCTCCCTCCCTGTGATTGTGAAACAGAAATGTCAGAATTTTGATATTATTTGACCTCATTTACATATGGTGTACCTTGATACTAGACACAGACTGTCTTCCCAGCATTTAAATTTCTTAAGTGTACTGGGTGGCACCAGACCTCTGCAAGCTGCTTTGTCTTTCCCACCATATGGCATCTTGACAGTGTTTTCCTCATTAATTAGTCTTTAACACATATGCCAAGTCCAAATGACTGTAATGTCAGGGCTGCACTGAGGATTCTTGTTGCGTTAGAAATAAGATGCCACATATTAACAAAGGCAAACACTTAGCTTTAGTTGCAGGTACCAAACAAATATCCACTAATTTTAGTTTACATTTGAATTCATATAATATTATATAAAGTACCTCTCAATCCCAGGAATCAGTGAAAGCTGTTTATGATGGATATAAGCCAAAACCTTTAAAGATATTTGCTGCAAGTGCCAAAGATCCTTTATGAAAGTCGGCTTCTTTTTGGCCGACTACACAATTCAGTCTCTCTGTAGATATTCATGTTGAAAAGTCAGACACTGGACCCCATATAGTTCCCACTCACCTTGGAATGTGTTTGAATGGGTGATTGAGAGACAGTTATACGATGTTTACTCACCTCTTGGCAGAGGGATTTCCTGCATACCTACCTAAATATAGGCTAGTTACAGATATGTATTATCGCACATCTTGCAGACAATCATGTCACAGTCTTTCATGTGCTGTAACCTTTGACGTTTTGTGGGAGCAGGAGACTTTTGTTCCTTAACTTTAGTCTTTAAGGCAGTGCTTCCTCACAGGGAACAAAGAACCCTGGAACAAATGACTCACCTGCTAATGTTACATAACCCATGAGCTCCACACACCAGGGGAGAAGTATATTGATCAGCACAAGAGGAGGTACTTAGATCCTGAAAGTTGCATTTAAATATACTCCATTATAAGTCATGCATTGAAAGCGTTCACACAATGTGCTTTAAGTATCAAAATTAAAAGTAGGCTACTCAGAATTTAGACAAGTAGCTGTACTATTTTTTATTATATTAATGGATTATTATTGCTAATACATTATGTGTAACCAGCAATTTGCTGCTGTAATTGGTCGAGTTGGAGCTAGCTTTATATTTTATATACTTTTGGGCAGTGTAATCTATGGCATTGCATCATATCATTATTAAATACACATAGTTACAATACACATTACATTACCCTCAAATCATGGTAACTAGTTAACGGTGGCCAGGAGAGTTGGGGGTCGCAGTCCATTAAAGCTACAGTATACCCACCTATCAAGACAGCACCAAAGATGGCTTTGACTTAGATGAAAAAAAAAGTTCATTGTCCATTTACCATTTACTGGCAGGAAGACTGTTTGGCAGCATAATCATATAGCCATTTATTACTTTGCCCACACAATTGTTAAGGTTTGGTTAGATTCACCCACACCTGGTTAAGGTTAGGAAACAATTGTGGTCATGGTTAAAGGAAACTGGTATTGACTGTTAGTAGGAAAAAACATACACTCCATCCATCTACACCAACCTTCTCTCTAACAGATTTTGTTGTATTAATTACAGTGTCACAGCACATCCACCTTAGCGCCTGACAGTCAAATGGCATCGAGGAGCTTTTAATCGATCAAGTTAAAAAAAAAAAGGTTGTATCAAGTATTTTAACAAACAACAAATGATTTTTCCTCTGTGAAGACTCTCTTATATAAATTGATCTATATTAAAAACTGAGTGGATCTTTTATTCGAGTAAATGGGCAGGCTTTTTCAGGTATCACTGTACATTTTAGTTTGTAGAACATTTTGCTTTTAAGTGACTTAAAAGCAGACATAAAACAATACATTAGCCCAGTACTTAAGAATCAGACAACACTTCTGCAATATGTTGTTCTCAGGCAAAATCTAAACCTCATATACTGTATTTTATGATACTATTAGGAAGAATTTTATCACTTGAATGATAAGAGCTGTGAACAACTCTTGAATATTGCCTGGTTTCCGTACGTCCTTTCAGTTTCTATGAGCAAGAATAGGTCTGCAACAGACAGAAAGACATGAGAAGACTTTAAAAGAGAGAAAAAAAAGACAATCACAGCCTATCTGTGAACATGTTGCTAATGTGAGTTAAAAAGAAGGGAACTTGCAGACAAATCCATCTTTTTCCACAAAAGATATTCACAGACCAGTGCTTAGATTGCTTCTCATTCCGAGTCTCATTTTCTCTGAGCCACATTGTGCAGCTTTGTCTCATTGTTCTCCATGTTGCACTTTCTAGTACTTGAAAATTGTCGAGCACTCAAATGCTCAGCAACAAATTGCTGAAATGGAGATATCCTTCCTGTCAAAGCCAGTCTTTTACACCAAATCCTTTAGAATAAAATTAACATAATGGTCATGTAAAGGAAGACCACAGGCTTACCAGACTCATGTCACAGTCATGGACCATCCAGTGTTAATTGATTGGTTGTTAAGGGTGTCTTGGTGTGGCTTTGTCAGTGTGAGATAAATGGAAAGATGGTGCATGCTGACTGACCTGGATAGGGCAGCTTTCAACACAGATATCTCACTCTTGAAACTGGAAAAATCACACTTTCAAGATATAAGCTAGTTTTTACCCACAAGCAAATATCACAGTGAATCCAAGTTTATCATTTTTGGTTTTTAGATCATGTTATGCTAAAAAAACGAGTAAGTGGGTATACTGCTGTGGGTATACCCTGTCAGGTATACCTAGGTGTTTTGTTTAAAGTAATGAAATGAAAAAATAAATGCCAATTGTTCTATTTGTAACGACATTATCAATAAATTCAAACAGAATTTAGCTGCAAATAGTATATGAGAAATATGATCATTGCCCAGCAAACAACTGACTAACATAGGTTTTAATGTGATTTAATTATTCATTTTTTCTCTAGAATGGACCTTTTTTTTTGTTTGTTTGTTTTTTGAAAAGAGAGAGAGAACCTCATCACACCGTGCAGTGCTTATGAAGAATAATATCATGTTGTGGAATAAGGAATATCATTAACATGTCTCGCAGTTATAGTACACATGAACTTAATCTTTGCCAAAGCCTAAACGTAACCCCAAAACTGATCCATAAACTCTTATCCCATGAATACAAAAATAAAATTAATTAATTGAAAAATATGTTATGTATCTTAAATACATCTCAGCGCATGTGTGAGTGTGCATGTGAGTTTTCAAGGAAGAAATACTGTGGAAAGTCTTTTTAATTCTCTTTATTTGCCTCATTCATTCCATATTGTCCTGCTCAGTACGTTGCAAACCTAAACAATAGTCAATTAAAGTTGTAATCCATACATAAAGAACCTGTGAAGTGATGTTATCAAGGTAGCATACATTTGATAGCTTTGGTTACTGATATAACATTGAGTGTCTGTAATTAGATGCTGCTACTGCAGTTGAGTAAAATTACAGTATGTTTGAAAATTAATCAGTGTTTTCTTGCATGTTGATTGTTTAAGCTCAGGGCTATTTTTACCTGTTATGCACTGATTTCATTTGCAGATTTTATTGTTGAACCCATAGCCAAGTCACTTAACAGTATGTGCCAGGAAAACCTTGGATGTGGAGAAACATGCCATCATATCATACATATGCATGGACATTTTTTACTGTATGAAGAAAGAAAAACTGTATCACTCTCTTTCTGTTTGCCTACCAAACACCAGCGTCTAAGGTATCAGCATTCTCAGTATTGGGAAGTCACAGTTTCTTAAATTCCATTGTCTTCCCCACGTAAACTCCTGTTCACCTGTTCCCCACCTGCATGTAATATGTTTTGTACCAAGTATCTTGTATTGTGAATAAATTGCTAAAACCTATCTTGGCTGAGCAGGTGAAGTCTTGACCACATGTGATAGTGGGATGGCAGAGTGTTTTGGCTCACCGTAAAAAATGATGATTATGATTAGCATTTATGGTGTATAAATATTTGACAGAGGGGTTATGATTTGGGACCAGCCTCGGGAAAGGATTGGAACAAACAGATTTGTTAAGTAATTTACAAATAATGTGGCCTTCCTGCTTGAACCTGAGCTGCTATAAAGCTTCATTATTGTTGGCCACTAAGCAGATAAATTAGACAACGCACATAGTGTACACATAAAACATATCACTGTGGAGCAACAGATTTGTTGACTTGACTAGATTAATGTCTGTTTTCAACAACAGCACAGTCCCATCTGTAACTCTGAGTAAAGGAAATAAGTAACCTACATTAATCAGTGCTGATAATATAGCCAAGACCTACTGAAGAATACATGTTTGACCAAGCACATTATTACCTATGAGAGAAGGGGAGGTAAGTAAATGCACAATTCAACCAATGGGCCCAGCTGCAGTTGTTTTTGACTGTAGCACAGGCAGACAGTGATGCCTGGAAGGGCCCTACAGGCTTAAAGAAGAGAGAACAGTTGGAAGAAAAAGGAAGAAAAATCATAGCAGAAACACACCCGCTTCTGCCATCAGTTTGCCTTTACACATGCCCTATCTGTAACAACACTCATGGCTCCCTGACTCTACTGTGCAGTAAACAAAATCTCACTTTGAAAAGAGGCAGGTGGAAGGGTTACAAAGGGAGTGAGAGACGGACATGAGAGTCATACTGCAAAGACCAGGAGAGTATGAGGAGGACATTTTTTATTGACCATCAAACTGAAGTGAAAATACAACTTTATGTTTATGTAAAGCTCACTCAGCAAATATGATTGTAAAAAAAAACAGAGTCAGTATTGGTTATGAAAATATTATGAAAATAACTTTGCATTTTGAGTTTTGCCAGACATGTTTGGAGATCCCAATGAATCATATTTTTAAAAAGCCTTGTATCAAGCAGAGACTATGCATCTATATATAAGACTAATATCTGACAATATCTTGCCTTAACACAATCTAAAAACATATTCTGTAGATAAGTTGTGTCACCTTTCTTCTTAGCTTCTGATATGTACTAAAGAGTGGAAGAACTGTTCAGAAGGACTAAGTAACATGGAGCTCTTCCAACGCCAACAGCTTTAGCCCTGAGGTACACAGTTTAACAACATCAACAAAATGAAATTTGATGAGGCAAGAAACGTAAGTGGTCAGACAGTCAGACAGGTTGTAACCAAGCCAAAAGTTTAGTCTGACAAGCCTTTTATATTATTAAAACACCATCTTGTATGCACTGTTAGTGTCAAAAAACATGATGATATCAAGGCAAAGTTTTCAATCCAGTAGGTCACCATGTTCAAAAAAAACATGGGGCACAATACTAAGGCCTGACATACACTTGAGTGTAACCTTTAGGATACAGCCATCCTGAATCTGTAATTTGTCCCCTAACACTTCTGGCAAGGTTGCGTCCATGTGGTCAGGTGTGCAGGGGCTTGACCGGTCGATGTTGAGCTTCCTTGCACACTAAGGAGTCTGGCACTCAGGTTAGTGGTAATGGCTGCAGCCAGATGGTACCTATCCACTGGGGACGAAGGACACAGACATGCTGGTCACAGTTTAACTTTGGAGGTTGCATATTCTAGCATTATTTAATGCTTGATTACATGCATCATTTATCACAATTATGTCTTGATAAAAGTTTGATGCAAAACACAGCAGAGGCATGCTGAATATTCAAACTTTGCCCTCTCCTGTCTAATCAACCCCAAAGAGGGGAGTGAGGGAGAAGGAAAGCAAAAGAGGGAATTTAACAGCAGCGAATAACCCTTTGGTGAAATGATAACATTTTGTTTTGTCAAAGTAGAGCAAGATTAAGTGCACACTGTAAATGAAACAAGTCATAGGGTAAAGAAACATGATTTTAAGAAGATGAATATCTCAATAAAACTCAGTGATCATGCATCTCCTACAAATAGACTTTTATTGTTTATTTTTTAGTTACAGGGCAGAGGCATTGCTCAGCTGCAAATGTAGGACAAGATTCTTCTACAGTAAAAATAACCTACTATCATGGCCAGCATTATAGTAAAGACATTGCATTCCCGTAAGCGAAAATAGTATTTCTCTCCAAATGTCATGCTTGAATTTACAAACTTGAATTTACATAATTTATTAAAATGTGTAATTAGAGATGTGTTTTATCATTTCTGTAGCATTTTGGGGGGGGGGGGCAGTGTGTGACTAAAAGGTCTCCAGTTGCACTAAAACAGGAAACATTTTCATTTTAATGGCATGCATCTGACGTAGGTGGTTCACCAGAAATCCCAGGAAAAGGTTTTCGGCTGACAGTGAATTAAAGCTCTTGACATAAAACTTTGGAGAAGTAATCCATAAAAGGCTGACACTAAGGGTCAGGATTGCCAAGCCTTCTGTGCCTCATTTCAGCAAAAGATATGCATGTTATTTATCAAACAGACTTGCCAGCCAAGGGAGATCACTTTGCCCATCCTGTGTAGCACGCCATGGTTACAATTAGTAAGGTACTCTTCAGATTTATGTGAAATTTGTCATCACTGTTAAAGAGCAGGTGGAAATTAGCATTGGTGTATTAAAAGCGTGTTGAAATGGTCTGCAGAAAGAATGTATTTATCTCTTCTTTTTGCTGAACAAGTCTCTGTGTAAGAAGACAAAGGGTGGACACAGCTCTAAAAGTGTGCGAGGAAGCCACTATGAATTACTTCACAACAACAACAAAAAATACAGCTTCTAATGAAGACAAAGGCAGATGTAGCCAAAAATATCTGGAAAAAAATATTTCATTTAATGAACTGCTCATTGATTGCATTCTTTTGATGAAACATTTACACCTGCATGTTAGACTGTAATTATCATGGGGTTTTAGTCAGCTATATTCATGCCAACTATATTTCCTGCAGTACCTGCTCTGGTATGAACATCTGCTGGATTAGTTCTCTCTGGGATGACTGTCCTGTAGCAGTGGACCACCGGTTTTAGTGGTTTGGATTTGAATATGAGTACGCTGCCTCCTTTTTACCCTATCAGGAATTTGTTTCATGATTCCTAAAATCTGTTTTATGAAAAACATCTGCTTATATTCTACTTTCTTAGTTGTATGTGCTTTGCATCTCTCCATAATGTTTATGTGTGCTGGTACCTCATTCAGTTTCAGAGTCACAGTATTTAGTTTCCTCTGTCATTCCTGAGTTTGTTTATGCCTCCAAGTTGAAAAAAATTCAAGGAACTGATCTGTATTTTTTAAATTCTCCTTTGCATAGTGTGATTAGTAAGCAGTGCCTGTCACTGGCAGTTAAATTACCCTAGCATTAGCCTAGGATGTTTTTTTTTGTATGAAAATTCTAATGCAAATTGCATGAAACATGTAGTGCAAGCCGCATGGTATCTTTCATGTATTGTAAAGTAAGTATGGTTGTGAATTTCAAAGAGTGAAACCTACTTAATGACAGCGGTACTTAAGCTTACTACACCTTGACCTTCCACGTCTTAAACTTAAATGAAAACAATAAATCTTCTAAAGGTGAGTACCTGTCTAAAAAGGTAAATGAAAATCACGACGACACAATTTAAATACCTTCAGATTGAACACTCTTCTCTTTATTTCCCTTTTAACATATATTCTAGGATATAAGATAATACACCTAATAGATGTCAAACTATAAGAATAACAGATCCGGCTTTGTGAGCACCAGGGGACTGATGTGTTTGAGGATGCATCCACATTTTTGATTGGATTATGTAAAATAAAAATTGAATTCTAAATCCATTTGAGTGAGTCTCTGTGAAGGCTGCCCAGGGACGAAGACATCATTATGAATATTAATTGTTAATAATTATCCTTCTCCTCAGGGTAACTTGTATTTCAGGACAGTGGAAGTTGATTTACAGGAAAAAAAAAGAGAATGATGGAGCTGGAGAGACAGAGGGAAAGTGCAGAAAATATGTGAGAGGGGAGAAATGCATCAGTATCTTTACTGACACCCACAGATTTTCTTTAACTTGTCATGAAAACTCTCTGTTGTATACAATGCTTAGTGACATGAGGCATTAACATGAAATCCTGATTAGCGTCAGACCATCTGCTTTTGAATATTAGTATCCACTCACAGGATTTTATTTAATACCAAGTGCTATGCATTTTCTGAATATTTTGTAAGTACTGCTGTCTATTGAAACTCTAAGGACACCTCACTTTTTCGTACCATTCATTTCAGGTTTTGCAAGGTTGATGATCGAATCAGGTTTTGTCACTTTGACACCATTGCCTGATTGTGTGTGCATATCTGTGTATGCAGAAATTTATTTTAATTTATTCTACTTTCAACAAAAACAGGAAATTTGAGCTGTAACAGTGAACAGAATATAAGTCCATTTGTAGAGAGAATATAAAAATTGTTAAATGTCTATTTATTGCTGAAGTCTGCCCTCGGGTTACCAAATAACTAAATCGCAGATTTAGACAGACATAGATTGATTATATTATTTTGCCAAATCTAATGTGATATAAAACTGAACAAAAGATGAACCGCTACCATGGCTGTAATTTTTTGCTCAACAGCTCAGAATGGTGTAGTTCACCATAATTTTCAACAAAGTTAAGGAAAGTGAGGAAACTTCAACAATCCACATCATTTCCTGTCAAACATCACTGCAAAAGGCTCAATAATGCCAAGCAGAGGGGCCTAACAAGACCAAAGTCTTCTACAAGTCAAATGATCTCATTTGACTGTTTCCAGGAAATTGTTTCCTGTATTGTCTCCAGTCACCAGTGTGCAAAGCAGATGAACATTATCAAATGACAGGCATTTATCTACACACTGAATAGCAGCTCTCAGAAATCTCACTGTGGATTGGAGAAATCAATCTTTTGCAAAAAAATAAATAAATAAATGTGGCACAATCTTCCAATGGACACAGGTTAAGTTCTTGTGGCCTACACCATGAAGAAGAAGTCTGATTCTTGTTAGTGATACGTACTTGATCTTGCTTTCCACTGAATACAGCAGGAAGCCAGTCAATTTCTGTAGCAACCCCTGCACTTCTGATTGCTATTGCTCACTCAAGCCACATTTATATGTAAAAGGTGAAGTCGACTTCAGAAGGGATATTTGGAGAATTTTAGTTTTTCTGTCTCATATCACCAGATAACCAGTTAAGTAAAATGCTGACCTTGCAAGTTTTTACTCCTCTTATCTTTTACAAACTGATCACGGCACTTGATTGGCTGCGCATGTAAATGCAAATCTTGTGGTGCAGCACAGTGAACATGAGTAATCAAGCCTGGAGAGCCCGATAAAGGTCAAAGCAAAATGCTTCCATAGTGTGACTAATCAAAATTCAACACACAACCAGAGACACTTCAGTCACTGACACAGTAAATATATGCAGTAACATAAAGCTGAAAAGCAGACTAATGAGTAAACAAAGAAAATAATTACTATGCAATGTTTAAAATTGAACTGGAAATAAAAACTCAAATATTTGTGCACATATGAAATAAATGGGCAGAAAAATGACAGGGTCACATTACAGGTTAGAAATTAATGGAAGATGCCATTAAAGCCACAACAGAGCATGTCCACCTTGGGTAGGATTTATTATCTTGTATGAGTGCATTTTAACCTTTAGCAGGGTCTTAATTATTCATATTACAACTGTCAAGTCAGCCAGGAAAAGCAACCTACATTATGTAAATGCCCTTTGCTTGCTCTATATGTCCCAAACACTAAAACAGCAAAATATATATTAGCTGTGGAACAGTCTGGCCACCATGATGTGTGGGCCAGGCAGAAGTCAGTCAGTCCAGCGGGCACGCTTCACCCTTTTCCGCAGTATGGGACTGCTCACCATGGAAATGACCAACAGATGCTCAAATGCACAAATGCATGCAAAATACTGATTTCTTCTCTGTGATCGCTGCAAAACAAGTTACAAGAGGAGTCGATCACACTAGTACATATTTTATAAAAAAATAAAAATAAATGGCAACATGCAAGCTAAAAAAAGTGTAGTATGTAGGAGCCTGTGTTCTCATCTGAACTTCTGTGAGAGTTGATGTAGCTCAGAAGGTTCTGGTAGCTTATTTGGCTGACAAGTGAGTTTACTTGTTCCAATTTTGTTTGGATTTTGCGACTCTACACTGATTTTTTCTGACATTTTCAGTCCACCTAAATTTCTTATCATACCATTGGCATAGTATGTAAGACTTGGATTCACTCTAGGATTCAATCTAGGATTCACTCTAAGGATTCACAAATCTCTCTGTCAGTTACCTATGTTTCCACGGATTGCTTTGCAGGAAGTAGCATGACTTTATTATGGGGCAAAGAATAGTTGGGTTGGAGTCTGTTTGGGTGCATTGCCTGTGTGTTAGCCTTGTGCACCAGGATTTGTATCCCACCTCCTGCCAACAGTCAATGTTGCTTTCTTTAATGTGTGCTGACAACCTTTCCCTAACCTTAAAACAATGAATTGTAGTTGTCTAAACAAAATTATATCATAACCATAGTGGACAGAGATGAAAAAACAGTCATCATGATCTTTTATGAAACATTTACTTGGAAGACACGCATTTTGTCATTGGAATATGAGGATTTGTTCATATCTGCACTGCATTAAACAGTTTTAGGTCTGTACTCCAATGTATTCATTCTTTTTCTTATCCAAATTATGATTCAGGAAAAACAGATTAAGCATTCCAGGCTGAAAAATGTTTAGGAGGAAACACATAAAAGTGAAAGAAGTGTAGATTCTGAACACAGCCTTCAAAGGGAAAGGCAAACACCTCAAACATGCATATCTACATAAGACTTGCCTGAAATAGGCCACAAGTAATTTTACCATACAGTGTTCCACACTGCCTTTTGACAGCCCTTTTTCAACGCCTTCCAGAGACTCCCCCCAGTGCCAAGAAATTTCAGCCGCCACCACAGGGGACGGGATGCTCTCCCCAAGAGCAAATTATTAGACCTCAACCTCCATCATGGTGTGTGAAGTGGCTGAATGGAGGGGATGTGACTATTTCTGATCAAAGAGGATCTTACTGAGACCAGCTCTCGATGTTCCCTTGTCTCAGTCCTTTTCTCTCAGAGTAATTTGTTTGTTTGTTTGTTTGTTTGTTTTTCTTTCCTTATTTTGGAGAGCCGATTCTGTGATTAATCCAGAGTGGCATGAGAGCCAGAGCTTAAGCATATGAATTATTCATGTTATTATCAACTTACTAATTTCATTATATCTGGAGCCTTTCATGAGACATGGAGTGAAAATGTGGTTCTGCCTCCCAAATGGTTTACAAAATAGCAAGATGAGCCTGAAGCAAGTTATAGGTGAGGACAGACTGAGGTTTAAATCTTGCATTCATCTGGAGAACTGTCCCCAGATATTAACAGTTAAAAAACAGGTTATCCGAAATGAATGTAATTCAGGCGCACCCTCAGTGTATCATCTAGTTAGAGCAACCACAATTAAAATAAAGCTGCATCATGATCCTCTGAATATGTCGCGTATTTAATTGGCTTCCTTTCTCTTATAAGGACCCCACACAAGCAAATAATGTGGAAAAACTAACATTCACTAAACTCTCCTCCTCCACTGTGTGCCGTGTGCATTTTGCCGTCAAATAAAATTCCCAATTCAGAGCTTCATCAACCTACACAAAGAGTTTGGTACTTCATTCTCTGAATCTATGTCAAATGAGAGGGGCACACAAAAAGTGAAGGACCTTGAGAAAATTATAGACTACAATAATTAGAACATGTTTTATCATTTGCAGGATCTTTCACCACCCATGCATCTCACCTCCACACTGCTTCAGTTCTGACCTTGAACTAAAAAAACTGTCTATAGAGAAACTTACCCAGTAATAAGAGTTTTGAATGGAACATTTTTACCGAATCAATCTCTTTTTGCTAAAGCCTTTCTGTATCTCCTGAAGCTGAAGTTTGTTTTTAATTACCGATGGCATCATTGTTTATGAATTAATGAGCATACATTCTCTCTGTTGGTAATTAACACAGAGAGACAGCTTTTATAACACGAATTAACTTGCCATGAATTAAATTGTACAATAGTTAAAGTTCACATAATAGTTATATAATTATCCAACACTCTGTTTCTTTTACCTGGTTTTAGCTCAGTATATTTTTTTCTCTCTTGTAAGGAGTAAGTTAGGCTACTCAGAACTGTCTGCACCTGTCATGTACCAGCTTCTAGAAACATGTTAAGACACGTTTCTTCCACAGGACACACAGAAATAGGTGCATTGGCCTCTATGTCGAAATCCTTTTAAACTGTCAGTGTATGACATGTATTTTGGGCCATTTATTTAATAATTTACTATAAACCATTTGTTATATTATTTAGAGGTGACTCTAAATTGGTTAGATGGTCAAAAAAATAGTGATGAACCCTACAGAGCTCTGCTCCTGCTGCAAGCTGTAGAATATTCCCTTATTTTAACGCCTCTGGAGAGCACAATGGGCAGATTTCATTTTGCATATTTGTGGCTGTGACACCAGAAGCTGCTTCTCTGTGATCACATCACTTGTCAAGATGACCCTTAAGTCAATCTCTATGCTGCTGTCACCATTTCCATCAGATCTATCACCACTGCCAGTCACTCCACTCTACTCTAATCAGTCACTCTACTCTGATCAGTTGCCTCTTTATTCAGTCTTTACTTAGTTTACCTCTATTAGTGTTGTGAAATTGAACTGTGACACTCAGGGCTCTATTTGAACGATCTAAGCGCAGGGTCTAAAGCCGGTGGAGCAAATGCATTTAGGGCGTGTCCAAATACACTTTTGTCACAGCGCCAGGTGCATGGTTCAAAGGGTTTGTGTTTAGTCTCTTAATAAATCATGGATGTGTTGTGGGCATAACATTCAATAAACCAACAGAGTAATGGCAGATTTGCCAGGTAGGAAGAAAGAAGGTTTCTGTGCAGAGGAACAGCAAGATTCCACCAATCATCAGTTCAATGAGGGTACAAAAGCATGCATTGCACCCTGTGTTTAATATATTGGACCCTTATCTGAAATTTGATAAATAAATGGAAAGTGCAAGGTGGTAGGTGTTAGGCACATGGACTGTGTGGGCATCTCCATGCAGTTATAATAAGTTGTAACGGACCAGTCCGATGTATAGAGGAGTATGTGGTTATAGTGTAGCCTGATGTTTTTTAGGTTTGATTTAATGAGTGTAAACATATAGACATGTTCAGGCCATATGTAATGGCACTGCAGTCTGGCACAGCACTCTTTAATTAATTGAGTTAATCTAATTATGTCAGTCTGCTCCCTTAAAATAACAGTGAAATATTGCACCATTGACTTGAGACCATGTTTTTGTTGGCCAGTCATGCAATTGCTTTCCACTGCCTCAAGATAGCAATGTGCCAACAATGTGCCTGACCGCATCTCATTTTAGGACCAGCACACCGATGTGTGCTCAGATGGGCACAAATGCATTTGCTATTGGAAAACATGGATGCTGCACAGGAAAATGACAACTGTGTAGGAAAGACACACAGGAAAGTCACGCATGGCGCTGCTTTGCCAGGTGTAAGATAACGATACTGACTCAGAATCTCTTACCAATGGCTCCTGTCCTTCATGTCTGAGAGCTTCTATATACTTTTCCACATGTCTTTAACCCTCGAATCATTCAGTCAAACTCTCTCATTTCATAATATCATTCATTCTCACGCCCATCAACAGCTGGAACTCTCACATGTTCATTTAGCCTCATTTAATTTAATGTATTTCTTTGGGGCTTCTTGTGGTTGATTTTCTTAAATTACTTTATGATGGTATTATTTTACCTGCTTTATTTGTAATTCATTGACGTGCACGCTCCTGTGTGGGTGTCTTCTACATTCATGACATGTAGCTTTAAGAATACCCATCTACCCAGCATTAACTACAGCTGCACCAATTTTCTCATATAAATTAGGTTTTTACGGTGTGTACACTGTACTATACGATCTAGACAAAATGCAAAGGGCCTTGAAGGCAATGTTTCTTACGGCTCTCATTATGGCACATTGCTAATCAATGATCACTTCAGGTTTCCAAAAGGAAAAACACTACACAAAGAAGTGCATTTGAGATGTGCTTAAGTTTGAGCAAACAGATAGTTTGTGCTCAGTGGGTAAATCTTGAGATGCACTCAGTAAACACATGCTGATGTGTCTGATGAAAAACGTTGAAATCTTTAAACGTGGAAGGAGCAAACTTCAGTTACTCAAGTGCTGAGGAAAAGGAGTTTGTGGAATTTTGATAAAAAGCCTGTACAAGCCTTTACATGGGTTGTTCATGACGGATGCAGTCTCTGAGTGATATTTATTATCTCCCACTTTTTGCTCCAGTCACCCAGTTAAGTAACACCCCGAATGAATGTATTAAAAAGTCATTGTCTCTTCATTTGAAACCCCAACGAAGATCTGCCAAGGTCTAAACCAGCCGTTTTGCACTTGTCATGGAAAATAAAGGCTTGTTATCAAAACTCCACATATTTCTGCTCCTCTACACGTGAGTGCTTGAAGTTTGCTGTTTTTCACAAGTTTGAATAATTAATACGTTGCCTTTAACAGCATCACAAACATCTCCATAGTCATCAAGGGGCTTCTTGCAGAGCCGTGTAAGTCAGCCAATCACTGATATATCTCAAAATTAATGTCTCAAAAATGCATGCAAAAACTGTGTTCTGACGGGGGATTACCCTCGGGTAGTGAGGCTAATAGAAGTGTCTGAACCCACTACTTGTTAACATTCTCAGGAGTAGTGTAAACAGCAACTTAAACGGGAAATTTAAATGCTTATTGCAAGGATCTATCTAGCAATGAGCTGATATGTTGCTTGATGTTTTACTAGTGTAAATAGTGCCTAAGGCAAGACAGTTTGCACATTTTTCATTAGTACTTGTGGTATAAGGATATAAAAGACTGAATTTAATTATTTCAATTTCTATGCCTCTAGTAGCCACCCGATAGTGTAATAAATCAATAGCATTTCCATGAATACTAATTGTGGTTGGAGGGATAAGTGGTGTGGCCGGTAGGTGGGAATTTGATCAGGTCTGCAAAACCAGTCAGCCGAAGCCTCTGCCTCTCCTGCCATGCCCCACAGAGGCTGACTGCTACCCCTTTGAAGTTGAGGTGCAAAATCAATTGAACATGTCTGGAAGTAAATGAACTTGTTTGGAGCTTAATTTCCAAAGGCTGAAGGCTTTCTACCAAGTTATTTATGAGAACAGGTGGGCCATTCTCTTTCCTTCTTTTAAGTACATGTATTTCATGGTAGGACATTGGATGAATCTTTTGGCTTCTCTAGAATTGTGAAATCTTTAAATAAATAAGTAAATCTGTGTCTGTTTGTCTTCTCTTTAGGCTGGGTATTCTGCACTCTGACAAGGAATCAAACTCGAAAAAGAAATATTTCTCGGGGAACAGGAAAGGTTTTTTGTTTTTTTTTCAACTTGCTGCTCCTTAAACCCTTTTATTATTTTCATAATGTACGCTCAGATTAACTGGCTTGTTCTGACCATTAATGGACAAACTTAATGCATTTATAGTAGGGCTGTCAAGCAATTATTTTTTTCTTAATCACAATTAATTGTTGAAGTTCCAATAGTTAATCACAAATGTTTTATCACATGATTGAAATTCTATTATTTTGCATTTAAGAACTGTTTTCTCTTGCTTGACAGCATGTAACTGTCAGTCTGTCTGAACTAGAAGCTAACATTAGCATGTCTGATCATTTATTTATCTGTAGACAAGTTCTGGTTAAGTAATATTTTTATTTTCCAACTCATTCGATCTTCGCCAGTGACAATTCAGGCATTGAATTTAAACATTTTTAACACGCCCCTTTATGCAGATCGGAACTGTCCCCATGACTTGCCATGAAGTATCCTGCTCCGCCATGTAAAATCTTTGTAGGAAGTGTCTGTGGCAGCCAAGAAATTTCTATCTACCAAATCAAAATATTTTTTAACAGTTAAGGTTACTTGTCAATTGAGGAAACTGCTTTGGACTTATGCTAAAATTATTTCAAAATGAAAGTGCATACTTGTTATTTTAAAATTGTATTTTTGTTATTTTAAAATAGCTTTGAATGGTCTTAGTTTTCAACATCTATGCTTGCTCTGTCATTTTAGCCTGGATATGGCCTTTGATCAAAGTGAGACGTCTGCTGGTCTGCTGTCCTGCTGTCCTTGGGGCACTCACAGTGAATTCTGATTATAAACTTTAATATTAAAATATTAATTATTATCTTTTATATTATTTTGTATAGCTCTCTGAAAAAGCAAACATATTAATTTTTGCTACATTAACATGAAATTAAAATACATATGCATCTGTTGCATATATGCATCTATTTTTCCATGCATGCGTAGGCCTTTTTATGAATCTGGGGGGAAAAAAAATCTACAGTTACAAGCAGCACTATGTTAAATGTTTAAAAATAATCTGTTATCCATTTACGACAGGTAACAATCATTAAAAATAAAGACTAAAAGACTATAATTCAATTTGAATGTTTACATTACATTTCATTTTCATTGCCAGCGGTGTATCACCTCATTTATCTCGCATTTATTAGTGCACTTTTAGATTTCTTTAACATACCAAGAATTTCGTTAATAATTACTTTCATTCCTCCAGACTTTCTTTCTGTAACATTAGACCATCAACTGTCTACTCACACAAACCCAAAAGAACTGATAATGGACTACTGTTCTTTGACCAGAAAAAGGCAAATGAAACAGCAACCCAAGAAAAGAGAAATAAAAAAGAAACTTGATTAGGGAAAAAAGGAATCAGTAAGACGGAAGAAAGTCTAAGCTCTTTAACTTGTACTCCTTTGCATATAAATGAGAGATTAGGCAGAAACTATATCTTACTGCCCGTTAGAATACATATGCCTAATTATAATATATTCATAAAGTGAGAGTGTAATTTCCACAAAGGAGATTACAAACGAAGCACAAGGTCAGGAAAAGCCCTTTCTGTTCTCCGCATACCATTAGGATGATGATGCTGATGCTGCACAGAAAATGACTCATGCTCATTGGTTGTCCTCGGAGATTATGTTTTTTTCAGACTAAGTATAAAGATAAGATAAAAGGAAGAGGACTAAGTGCTAATGAGTTATACCTTAATAATGTTAATGAAAACATGCAAAAAAGGGACATTCTGTAGTTAGTCTGAACTTTGTAAAACCATTCCTGTTTGGGCAGCAACTGATAACTAAACTTGACTTATCTGAATTTTAATGATCTCACAGCTTAATGATAGTCTAATTTTGATTCCCCCAGTCCTGTAAGATTTATTCTTACATATAATGTTGAAAACCCAATTGACATCCAATGATATGCATCCTTACATGGATGATCAAGCTCCTAATAAAGTGCCTACAAGTACCCCACACACACACACACACACAATAGTTCCTGTTGTGTGTGTACGAAACACTGAAAGCAGGAAATTTACAGTCTAAAGCACTGGATTGAAAATATGGGTTTTCATCCACCTATGAGTTTTTGGAGACTTTGAACAGGTCACTAGACAGTCACCAATAAAATCAGTGTCAACTACAGAGCATCTGTCAATAAAATGTTTCCCTACGATCTCTCCTGTTGCCCTTAAATTTAAGGGTTGTTTGTAGAGGAAGAGTCCGCTTAAATCTTCAAGTTCAGGTAATCTACACTTAAATAAATTCATACAACCAAAGTATATATGAAAACTATCACTGTGGCACTGCAGGAGAAGTAGTCACACAATTTAAAGTATAAATTGACAGAAAACAGTGTGGGAAACCTTGTACAGATAGTACTTTTGATGGTAAAATCGCATCAGTCTTTTTTTTTTTAACCTTGGGTTACAGGAATAGAGCATGAATAAGGAAATTACCCACACAAATGTCTTGTTGTACATAGAGGCAAATCAATGCAGGGTCACTGAGCTGTAGAAATGAGAAATGAGATCTCATTATATGTATTTAATTTAAGTTGGTGATATTTCATGTAGTTTACCATGAACTCTGAGTGAATACCTTTCTCCACTGGGCCCTCTCTATATATCTGTGCAGGTGACTGTGTCTGGATGTGTGATGGATAGAAATGTGAGCTGTATGAGCTTTAGACACAAACTGCTTATTTCTCTATTAATCCTTATTTTATCAAGTGAAATATATCTTATTGACTCAAATCTCAAATCAAATGCTGTATGTTCTGTTAACACTGATTTTGTTTTTTCTGCCTTTGTATTGAAACATTGATCTGTTAATAAACTTTAGAATACATGTAAAATCAGAAAACAGGAGAACAGTGTGATATGTGAAGTTGTGGGGCACAGGTCTGCAAAGAAGAACATAACTATATGGAGAACAATTGAGAAAACAACTTTGGTGTCGAGTATCTGGGATAAACTCTGCCAAGTGAAGAAACTGACTTAATTTCTCTTGTCTGTGCCTCTGTTTCACAAGTGATGGTAATGAGACATGAATCAATACGTCATAGAAAGCCCATTACCTTCTGTCATCTAGAAAAGGAAGAAACATTTGCTGATCCATTGCTGAAACATTAGTGTATATTTTCTTTACATCTCCATTCAGTTATATTTGGCTATAATATAACAGTAAGTGCAAATAAAGTGTACGACAAGACTAGATTTGTATTGAACACACACACATCAGCAATGACATTTGCACATGCAGACATGCTCATGATAATGAATGGACATTTTACAGTAATCAGTCTTCAGATCAGGCTTCCACATGTATTGCATTTTAATTTATCAATCTTCTCCAAATCAAATGTCACAGAGGAAAGTCACAGAAAATTCCTTGTCCAATTATTAGCATGTGAATGGCTAAAAGCTCTTATTTCTGGTAATGCTCAAACGCAGTCTTTTCATTAGAATTTTAATGGAAATGGCTTATCTCGGTCCTGTCTTTCAGGTGTTCAGAAGGCCTTACGTTAAGTAAAATAATCCCAAAAGCCAGCACAATTACAGCTAATTCCATTTTAATTCAGTCAAAAGGTGACGTGACAGGGAACATTTTAAATGTCAGCAGGTGGTAAAAATGAAATTTTGGTTTCAATTATGGGGACTGAGTCTCAGCTCAATAGCTTAGAACAGACCATCTGTATAAAGTCAGAGAACAGTAATGAAATCTCAATTACTTCCAGTTATAGTACCTTTGCAACAACTATTAAGTTGCTCTCTGTATGCGTATAAAACATTACTGGATTACTATTATTATCATTTCAAGTTTAACACAGTTTATTTTAGATAAGTCAGCTTTCATATCACAAACATTACATGCAAAATCATGCAACTTTTATTCATGTATGATGACTCTCTTTACCCTTTGTTACTGTTACCCTTCGTCTAAGTCATGGGTTATTCACTTTTAAAGCAAGTTTGATGCCATTTTCATCACTCTTTCATAACCCTGGGCCAAAAAAAAAAAACAAAAACATAGTTTTATTATATAACATTATGTATTATTATGCATTATGCTGTGTAAAGCAAAAATGATATAAATATTAAAAATAGTACCATACAATATTATGCACTTAAAGCTTTTTACTCCAAGTCTGATGCACATTCTCTGCTGCAAGGAAACAGATGTTTTTATTAATTGAAATATTGACACTATCCGTTTGTCTCAGTGAGTTAGTTAGTTAGTTCAAGTGGATCTCTCAAGATAATAAACACAAGCAGTAATCATTTCCTCCAAGGCTCATTACTTTAACTTCAATACCCTAGTTAGTAAGAATGACACCAAGAGAAATGTTTGTCGAACAAGTGAGATTTCTATTGTAGCTCATATTGTCTGCTTCTACACTTTTTTCACAAATGTTGACATTTATATGGTTTTATGGTTCTTTTAAACATCTGGCCAGTGATACCAGATGAAGATGAGCCTTCTTAGCTAACTGGCCCATTGTACTTACTTTTGTTTTGTTCTCTTGTTATTGTCTGTTATTCACTGTATTTTAACTATTCAATCAAGATGATAATTAATGGAAATTAATCACTGTTATATGCTGCACCCATGTGGTTTACAACTGAATTAATCAGTTGTAAACAAATCGGTGGAGATAATTAGACAATTAAGTAAAACTAAAATTAATTCTTATATGGCTACATATACTTTGTTTGAACTTTGAACATGAAATAATAATGATAATAATTATTATTATTATCATTATTATTATTATTTATGGAGGACTAAAAGTAATAAATCAAAATTTTGAATTAAAATAATACAGATAATTAAAAAAATATCACAAGTTAAGAAAAGGTAGGTTTTAAGAAGAGATTTAAAAGAGAATACAAAGTTTGTCCGTCTTGATCTCCACAGCTGAGGGGCCCACACAGCAAAGGTTTTAGTGACAAATCAAGATTTTGGAGCTGTTAGTATGCCAGAGGATCTCAAGCAGTGATTAGGCTTATAGGGAGTTTGTAAATCACAGATATAGGCAGGAGCCTGACTATTCCAGGCTTTAAAAACAAGCAGTAAAATCTCAAATTCATTTCTAAAACTTACAGGGAACCAGTAAATTGTGGCAAGGATTGGTGTGGTTTGGTCGCTGTGTAAAAAGCCTGGTAGAATAAAGGTAGTCCAGTCTGGAGGAGATAAAAGCATGGATGACCTGTTCTTGATCTACAGATGAAAGGAATGATCTTGGTTAAATATTCAGCTGTGCAAAGCAGGATTGCACAGCTTTATCTACCTGACTGTCAAAGGACAACTCAGGGTCCAAAATAACACCTGGACAATAGGCCTCTTTTTTAACATTATTAGATAAGACACGCAGACTGAACAAGAGATTGTTAAGACTGTTAGTGCTGTGGCCAGGCGGTGTAATTATAATTATTTATGATTTGGAGTCAATTGCAGGAAATTAATGCATATCCGTTACTTAATTTCATCAAGGCAGGACATATTACTGTAGATGGCACGTTGGTGCATTAGTACCAGGCTTTATCAGAACATAAAGTGGTGAATTGTCTGCATATCAATGGAGACCAGTTTTATTGCTACAGGTGATTTGCCCGAGGGGTAGCATGTATATAGTCAGTGAAAGGGGACCCCACAAAAAAGAGGAGCAAAAGAAGAGAAGGCATCTCCAAGCATACCAGAGAAGGACCTTTTAGACAAATATGAGATGAACTAATCCTGACAATGCAGTCCACTGTGTCAAAGGCTGAGCTGAGGTCAGGGAGAACTAAAATGGAGTACAGCAACAAGCAATAAGTCATTGGTGACCATGACCAGAGCTATGTCATTGCAGTGCAGCAAGCAAAAGCCAGATTGAAATCTTTCTCAGATTTGTTTTTCGTAAAGAAATCAGGTATGTGTATCTAAAACCTTGGATAAAAATGAAGTGGCAGGTGGGTCTAAAATTCCTTAAAGCAGTAGGATCCTGAAAGAGCATCTTTAAGGGGTGGTAAAAGGTAGGAGGAAAAAATACTATCAGACAGAGAGCAGTTAACAATGTCTGCTAACTTTTAGACCTGCTGTCTGGAATAATGCTTTTAAAATCCAAGTATGATTGCAGTGTGAAGAGCAGGGGGATGATTTTGAAACTGCAACAGTGAGAATGAGAGATTTCACTAAAGTGTTAGCGCTGAAGATGAGTGGGAATCCGCATCAATCTGCCAAATCACCACTATTTTGTTATAGAAACAATGAAAAATTGATTCATGTCTCTACAGGTTAAGCTTAGTGTTGGACCAGTCATAGAGAATTCTGGGACTATGACCCTTTTAGAAATCATGCATTAATGTTGAGGATAGAAATCAATGCATCAATCCTGAAAGACCATATTTAATAGCTCCAGGGAGCTTTGAGGAAGTAATTATACAGTCTCCAACAAATAAAACCTCGCTGCTCAGTTTCAGGGTTTACACTGCATATGGAAAGCTTCGGACAGAATTGTAGGCGGGGGGTAACAAGCTGAGTGACTTACCACCTGAGCTGATGTTTGTGTAGGGGGAAGCACAGGTGGTTGCAGTGAAGAAGTCACGAGCTGACATCACAGAGTGGAACAGGTTGTCAGGTTCCCCAGGGTCCTCAGGTGCCTGAAATGGATAGTGAGTCCATTGAAGTGGTAGAGCTGGTAGGTGAGGTGCGCTTTCAGGTGGCAGATCACACATGATCCACTCTGTGAGCAGCGGGAGGAAGCAGGGGGCGCAGACGATCTGGAGAAGGTTCCAGCAGAGGAGAGAAAAAGTTTGTGGCGACACCAAACGGGTTGCAGAGGGTAGAGTGTCTCTTATGACCCTCGACTACAGACACCCAGGAGGGGGAACAGGGTGAGGTCAGGCCACGGACATCAGTGTGAGTCACAGCTTCTGAAGCAAAGGACTTCTGGCTACGTGCTGGCTCGAGACAGGCAAGTTGAGAAAAGAGCTTCATCTGCTGCCAGAGGATATTCTCAGTGAGCCAATCAGTTAAGTTCAGTTTATTTTTCAGCACAACAACCTCCACGTATGGGCCAACGACTCCAAACAGGAGCCCACAGTGGTGAAATGGTCCAGCAGTAGGAACCTATTGTTGAGGGCCCAGGACTGGGCACACTGAGGACTGATCAGCTCTGGTAAGTTTCAGAGAAAGGTGGTGCTTTCAGTAACAACTTTCCACATGTGGCACACCTCCACAACACATTTATGTATTTAAATTAACATATGCATATTTGAGAATAATAATGATATATATATGTGTGAACATATGCCCAGCATGTGTGCACAACGACTAAGCACAGATTTTTAATAAATGCATCTCCCCTCATGCATTAGGCATACAGCAATTTTTGATGTAAATTTTGTTATTGCCTAAGTCTTGTGTTTAGAGATGCAGTTTTGCTTCAGTAAAGAAGATAATGATTGTATCCCTACTATACAGTGGGAAGAGGAATCTTTTGGAGATTAACACCAATCACCTCATGTTTACAGTTTATATTCTTTTGCTCTCTTTGTGTCCTGATGTGTTGGAATCCATCCAGTATTTTTCACCTTACTCAGTAAGTCATTTTAGTTCCAGGTACAGCTAAGCTTGGCAAAGTGTAACTGCAAGTGAAATCACCTTGGATGCAAACATTTTAATACAAGGTTTCTGTCATATATTATAGGCAAAATTCAAACCAACTATCCATAAGACTTTTGTTTTGTTTTACAGTTTTAATGTTTAATCTTACTGGCCCTTGTGGGAAGATTGTCATCTGCATCCAACCAAAGCAGCTCAAATCCAATTTTAAATTTAACGTGGAAAATAAATAATATGCCTATATGGGCATCACAAAAAGAAATTATTCTTCTCAGTTTAAAATTACAGCAATAATTAGCTTCGTTCCAGTAAGATAACACTCCTCAAACCAAGAGGCAACAGAAACACATTGTTCTTCAATGCATCAGAGCACTGAGATGAGGGTGTTGGTCATTACAAAGTACCATAGAGAAGGCAATAACAGGCGAGAAACAAACTGGTCTACAACCTGTTCCAACACACTGTGTTTAAAGACAGCTGGTGTTGACAAGAATCCTTTCGAGATTGCCTTGGTGGACAGGTATGAGTGCAGTGCTGGCGCCTGTGTTTCTCCTTTCTTGTGTACAGATTTACTACCGACTGCAGAGGTTAATCAACAATCCCTCTCTGCTCTTTCTCTTTCATCTCAGCCCTCTGTTCAGAGCTCAGGCCTCATCTGGAGGGAATATTGGCAGAGTGTTTGTTCCTTGATTGGCTTTGGGGGAGCAATCCATACAGATGTGTCTGTTGTGCCCATGTGGATCAGATTTCTGGAAGGGCTAAGACAGACTGAAGCCATCAGATCTCTCTCTAAATGGCCTTTGGGTTCAGGGAATGGCTCCTTGGTAGTAGAGCGGCCATTGATCCTCACCAAGGCTTTAGCTCTTGATGAAACAGTCAGGGATTTCAGTCAACAGTTTCATGAACTGTCCAGTTTTAATATTTAACTTTGTCTAGCAAGGATAAGAATAAATCACATACTGTGCTGTAAACTGTTATCAGAACAAATAAACAAAATAAATATGTATGTCTTTGCATTTGAAAATTACATACAAATGCACAGTGATATTTGGTTCTTGTAATAAGAAAATGTTTATGATTTTAATGTGCTGATTATCCTATAGCATGTAAGAGAAGTATATAGCAATAAAAAATACCTTTCTAGTCATACCAATGTGCCATGTACCAGTGTACTGTAGCACCAATAACTAAAAATGCAAAAACCTGACCAACAAGAGCATTAATATATTGTTAAATAATACCTCAAACAACAGAACTTGAAATATCTGACAGAATCAGGTCCGAAAAAATGTTAAGGTGACATTGAGAAGGTTTCTCAGGCAGTAATAATGATCCCAAAGCACGGTCACCCTTAATCCTCAGCCTGTTTTGTGTAATGACCAGGTTTGTGGTGTTTGTGGACCAGCTTCTTAACAGTATTTAATGAGCACAATAATTTAGAAATACAGTATAAACAGGATCATGACCAGTGCAATTAGTAAACTACATAACTACAAAGGTTATTGTTAATTTCACTGGTAGTCAGTTTAAAGAGATCAGTGTGCTATGAGATTTATATACTGTTTTTGATGTTAAAGGATGAGGAGCAGTTTAGATGAACTGGAAATAAGCCATAGAAACTTGGCTGAGGCGAGTAAACAAAGCATCGTAGTAGCCCAGGCTTGACGATACAACAGCTGGAATAGTTTTCTTTGTGTCTTGAGATGACAGAGCAGGCTTCATTTTGGCAGTGGTTCTCAATTGGAAAAAATGAAACCAAACAAACAAAAAACATGACTGAACCAGCTTTCATCCATATGTTTTCACAGTGACTTTTCATGGTAGACTGCAGTAGGGCTGCCCCCCCCCAACAGTCGATGAGAGGAGTCTCTGTCGACCAAGTTATGATTGGTCTGTTGGTGGTGGAGGGAAAAAAAAACCAAAAATTAACTCCATAGAAACTAGCGGCAGTCACTAAATCAGCCACAGACAGAGATCATTTACACATTTATCCATGCACTCATTGGACAGTAATGTAACCAAGAGTCTTGGGTTTGCCTAACTGGTCATATTTAGTAACAAAATAATAAACGTGACATAGACACAGAGCACAATGAACTGTTGATTGAACAATTGAAAGATAAGACTGGAAATTACAAACACATTAGATTCATTACACTGAAAGTACTTGGCTATGTGGAGGAAACTGACTAATGCATTTATTTTGGGTGACAACAATGTTGACATGCTGATAGGAAATATATATCATTTGGTATCACCTGCTAAAAGCCTGTCATCACAATGCAATAAGGGATATTAATGCTATCAATATTAATGGTAGCCTATACATAAATTACTCTCCTATCTTACCCTGTACGTGGCCTTAACTACTTACGATAACAATTCCCATATAATTACCGACCAACCATCTTTATTCTGCTTCAAATTTACTCTGTATAATTATACTGCTACAACATATCATTTTACTGATTTTAGGTGGCTGTTATTTCTTGGCAATTTCTTATTTTTTGCCACATAATTACTAATTGATTACTGGCCTACTTCACTGTTATTTGCTATATAATTACTACATAATTACTGCATAATGAACAACCTTCAAAGTATTCAAAGTATATATATATATATATATATATATATATATATATATATATATATATAACTATCTGGTCTCTTTTTATGAACTACCAGATTGAAAAGCCATTTTGGACGCAAGGAAGCGTATCCCCCTTCATCCACAATAATTACTAATATAATTAATTTGTCTGCAGTGCTGATCTTGTGACTTTTGTACCCAGTGTTGTAGTCTGTATTTATCAAAATTGAGAAGATGTCCCAAGCACCTCATTTGGTAGAAAAGGGGTAATAGTTGAAGGTATTCATCGCCCTCCAAATACAGATATTAAACTTTTTAAATCAAAGTTCAACGAATGCTGTCAAGCTTAAAACTTAAAAATAACATTCATATCACCTGATCTCCTGACTTTTACTATAGTGCTGTTAGACATTTTTGACTTGACATGAAATTCTCACAAACTATTGGGTTAGGTTTAGCAAATGTTAGCATGTTAACATCCCAAACTAAAATGGTGAACAGAGTAAACCTTACACCCGCTTTAAATCAGTATTTTAGCTTTGTCATTTAGAGCATGACACATTCACATAATGACTTTAGCATTTAGCTCAAAGCACCGCTGTAGACGTCTTGTTTACAGAAGATTGTCATCTGCTGCTCAGAAGCCCTCAGCATTCGCTCACTTGTTTTGACGTAAGTATTTCACAGTGACCTTTGGGAATGTAATAACTCAAATGATTCAGATTCATGGTTTAAAGTCATAGTAAGCGGAGCTGGCCAAGGTACAGTTTCTCTTGTCAGACTCTTAATCTGTCATTGTTATTGCTGTGGGTACTGTATGACAGTTCATGGTCTCTCATCATCTTCTCCACTGACCTTCATGTTTCATTTGGTCAGCCTCGTCTTCCTCAGGGCGTAGAATATTAATATATTGTTCTGCTGTTTATTTAAATGGAGACCATTAAGTTCAGTATTATTTTAACTTCTTCTCTGACTCGGAGGCTTACTTTGTGTGAACTCAGACATCTGTAAATGTTCTGCTGTCAGCTCTATGCAAAAAAATGTATCCATATCTAAAGAACATTACTGAAACTCTCATTCTCCATTTTGAAACTGATTTCCATGGTACTGCACATTCATCTGGTGTTAAAGGCCAGAACAAAATATTCCTGTTTTTATGACTTTGTGAGGCTGCTGAAGATACTCTTTTGCTTTATCCTGAATAGGCATACAGTATTAGATGAACTATTATGCATGTACAATATGTGCTCACCCTATTTTAGAGGAAAAGACTTATTTTATTTTAAGACTTTTATTGTAGACGTTATTTGTTTTTCTGTGGTCAACATTTTTAATATGTATTCAAGCTTATAGATATCTGCAACTGAAAATCATTGACCCTGTGATCTTTTTTCCAGTCTATATGGGTTTTTGCTTGTGTAAAATGAATTACAAGATAGTGTGTTGTTCTGTGCATGGCTGTCTAAAATAAAATAATGATAATAATAAAATAATAAGATAATAGTGTTATGAAACTAGATAAATTCTCAGGGTTTGCCTAGAAACTTAACCCTGGCATAAATAATTTAGCTTTTCTTGTGAAAAGCCACTGCTGCTTATATTTTGCTCAGTAAGCTTTTCTTAAATCTCTTTCAATTGCCTTGGATCATTTCAAACCCCTGCAAATCTCTGCTTTACTTAACCTTACTCACAATGCCGCATAGAAACGCAGATACCTACTGCGTGAGCGAGCTCTATCTGGTCAAGGAAGACAGCTTGGGTTACATAGCTTCAGGCAGCACAACTCTTACCTTCTATTGACAGCGATCTACAGAGAAACTTGGTCCCTTTAAAGCTCCACTGTAACCAGTTTTAGATTTTGGCTTCCTGTAGAGCTCCTCTCCCAATGAGCCAAATAGGAATTCCTCCTGTTTGAAGATATTAAGGCTCACAAGGCCACAGGATCTGTGCGAGTGGTTGAGATCCAGATTGAATTCTCCCACATTCATTAGATGAAATAAAACTAAGTGAAATGTTGCGGCAGAGCAACATTAATTTGTGCTCTTATTATCTTCAAATATTGCCTTCAAAATATGTAGATGGTGCTGTTTCTGTCTACTGTATCTTTGTGGAGAGTTGTCTCTTCTTCTGTCTGAAGTGCATGCCTTCTCTGTGACTGATTCCCCGCTGAACATTCACTCTGTTCCACTTTGTGCACGGAGGCTTCCCTGTCTGAAAAATATTCTCAAAGCCATATAAAAAGGAAATGCGATTGGGAACCTTTTTTCTTGGTTGTGGCGTGACACTAATTTACTTCCCCCCACACTTCCAAGGCAATTAGCTTTGAAGCTTCTCAGAAACTATTCTTGCCCAAGTCGATAGCTAGCATGGCAAATAAGAATTTAAGCAGGTCCATTGGGCGACAGCTGATAAATATATCAAATGAGGTTACAGTGAGAAAGAGAAACCTAAAAGAATAAAGAAAATATAATTAGTTCTCCAGTTATGCCGGGTGTCTGGGCCTTCATTAGTGGCCAGTGGTAGCATGCAAATTTGTTTCTGAATCGTCCACAAGTTGATGAGCACGGTGCTGCAGCGTTATCCAAACATCTGTGGTGAATGATGCAGACAATTTTGCAGATGAAACCATGTGCTGATTGACATTTGAGTGCATATAAGAATGTCATTGCAGGAATTTCGTCTTTTTTTTTTTTTGGCCTTTTTCTCAATCAGTGTCTTATGCTCAGGATTTACAAAACAACTGAATAATGTAAAATGGCTGGTGGTTTGATGGTGGGTCACTGTCAATCAGATCTGACCACAATACAACCACAGTCCTAATAAGGCAGAAAGAGTTAAACTCTTAATAAATATTAAGAGAAATATTTCAGATTTGAAGCCAAAGCTTCAGGGTGTCTGTCAAATACCAGTCCCTGTTTACTATATGGTCCACTATATTTATGATCTGCTATTTTATTTGAGTGTCCTCAGTGAAATTTATCCACTATACAGAGCCCTCAAAAATTCTTACAATGGAACAAAATAATAGTCTTATACTTGGGATATACACTGCTTTCTGATAGCAGTCTCACAAGGCAATGCATCACATTTTTTAAGATGTGAAAATTAACAGTCATGCGATTCCTCACCTGTCAGTGATGACACAAAATGATGATGATTCATACTGTAAGTGTGTGAAATCTCAATTTACTGCTCACTGTAGTGTAAAACTGTATTTTCTGTGGGGAGGAGTGAATGAATGGAGTGATTTAAGATGGACTGATTTAAGACACAGTCAGGAGCTTTAAGGAGGAGAATGTTGGTGTAACTGTGAGTTATATTGAAACTTTCCCCCAGGATAGCCCGGGTCTCACAGCCTCCCCTCAGTCAGCTTTGCCTGCTGTGTCTCCTGCCAGGTATCCTTACCTCATCTGTCTTCTCCACTAGTCCAGAGGAAGAGCAGAAGTTCACCTTCAGCGTCCTGATCTCTGAGCTCTTCATCTTCTATTTGAAATCTTATTATTTCAGCATTTAAGCAAAGCTCAAGACCGACAATAAGACGTGAAGAAAAAAATTCTTGAGTAAACTGAAAGCTTTTCTTTGAATGGCTCAGCTCTCTGCTTTTCCACGACAACCCCCTTCCTGAAATTTCATCTTCCCAGAATATTCTCATTTAGAATTTGCACCATTATTCTAGTGGAGGGTTTGTATAACCTGTTTGAGACCCTGGGAGTACATTGTTGGAAGCTTTATGCTTTTAAGGACACAACATGTGAACTGGAGTAATGGCCAGAAAAAAACATTATTCAATAGGACACACTCTCCTAAAGACTGTTCTACTCTTTGTCATTGTTGCTTTACATTTACCACCCTAGTTCTCATTTTCAAGCCAAAATATATTATGAACTGTAAATTCTGTGTTCAGCTGTATTGTGATGGCCAAGGATATGGCTCTACTTCAATGGCTATCAGATAATGGGAAGGAACTGGCTGTCTTACAAAAAAGAAAATGACTCTCAAAATTGAGAAAAGCTTGAATGTACCTCATCAATGTACTGTGCTCAAGAAATAAATTACTGGTGTATTTCAGGATAACATTTTGAACCAAATTATCTAGGAGGAATATTTCATGCGGACAAACATCTGGACAAAACAGACACAGAACTCCTGAGGTGATCATCCTGTACACAAATTAAGCATACACATAATTAAAACATTTATTGCAGTAGCTGTATACCTGTAGAGTAGTAACAAGGATTAACTGTTTCAGTATTTGTGATGTCAAACACCCTCACAACTGACAAACATACTGCGATAAGCAAATCACTCCATCCCACTTAACTTCTTTATACTGTGACATAAATATGAAAAGTGCTTTACAAACCGAATGTCTCCTTAATGCACAAATCAACTCTATTCCAACAAAATAAAGGGACACAAAAATGATCAAGTTAGTTTCAAAAGCTATATCTTTTTGCATGCTTTTCCATTGTGTAATTTGCCTTCCATGCTGTGGAGTAAAACAAACCTTTTCAGACAGTGGAATGACAGATGATCTTTCACGGTTGACCCATTATCTGGCACATGCCTTTCTATTTTTCTTCAGTACAAACCACTTGATTTTGTACTTTAATATTTGTGTGATTATGTTTCAAAATTTGGCAAACATTCAATGCATAAGGCATTTCCTTATCAGACAGGATATTCTTTGTAGCCAGCATGTTCTCGTCATTGAAATAAGAACAATTCAGTATTTGAAGAAACCTCATGAAGGCACAGTGATTAAAGTGTTATCTTAACCTGTGTTTTCTTACATATGGAAAATAATAGTCCGTGTGGAAATAATATATACATATGTCAATAAATTGCAGGTACTACTGAGGGATTGCACTCAGTCAAATCACAATTTGAATAAAATCTATACAGTAATAAGATCAACATTAGATAAAACATTTAGCCATTTACAAATATATTGCTATTTAATTGTACTGAACACTTTCAAAATCAGTTTATAGAGGAGAGCTTTCAGAGCTTTTCATTTTTATAATGCACATATTGAGCACTGACATCCTTCATACAAAATGTTTTTTTTTTAAAAAAAGGTTTGCCTGTGGTTTTGCAGTACGTAAAGAAAATTATCATGAGATAAGGGCAACACTGAGTATATTAGGGGATGGAAATTTGTTTCAAAATCAACCATAGGGTTTTTAAAGAATTAGGTAAATGTTTTCTTCTTGTACATTATGCGACATTATAGATCTCTGTCCAGTTGAAGTCTCAAATCCTGATGACAAGCCATTATGATGACAACAGCCAAGAACTGTCCTATTCACTGTGGTTATTACAGATACATGATAGTGGTTAATAAGTCTTATTTACAAACACACAGACAATGACAGAATAAACAAGTGTCCACTAACAGTGTCATTAGAACAACACTTTCTGAAATGTAATTCAATTTTCTTTGATTGTGTCGATTAATATAGTCCTGAACAACTCAATAACAACCACACCACAAATATTTGTATATATTGGTCAGCCATAGTAGTTTTTTTTTTTTTCTTGAAATTTGTTTTCTTTTTCTCAATTTTTCGCATCCTTCCTTCACTTGTCCAAATCGCACATGAAGTGGACAGAAAATGTTACTGTACGTCGTTGAAGAAATCCATGGAGGTTCATTAAAAAAAAGAGGTTTCTTCTAGAGCCATAGTAAAGTTGAATTGTAGAGAACACAGCATAAGCACTATAGTTTTGTAGCCTACATAGTACATGTGGCTATCACACTGCAGAAGCTTTAACTTAAGTGGAAAGAGATGAAACAAAAAAGAGAAAACAATAAAATGGGAGAGAGGTGCTCAGGTGAGTAGCTTCGTCTGTTTGAAGGGTCCAGGTGTAAGGATGTCTTACAGGACAGATGCAAAGTCCAACTTATAGCTGCTGGTCCTTCGGGCTGTCTGGGCAGGAGGCTGGCTGGCAGGACTTCAGACTCACCAGTGGAATATCAGCCATACCACTGTTGGTGAAGTGTCCCTCTCCGCTCCCAAACTGCTTCCTGTCACCAAAATGCTCTGACCGCCCGTTCTCATTTTTCCAGGTTCTGGTCAGAGTATGTCCATTGAGTAGTTTGTCCTTGGGACCCCACTCCCTCTGAGACCCAAAGCTGGACACAGGGGACTTGGGCTGCTGGTATGTTCCCAGTGTTGGGGGCATCCAGCAGTTGTCTGAATGTCCCAGGACTAGGCACTCCTGTGTGCACATCTCTGTAGCTTCCACTAGGCCACGAGGTCCCAGGGGGCCATCTAAAGGAGAAGAAGAAGAAGAAGAAGAAGAAGAAAAAACAGGTATGTTGAGATCAACTATAATAACTGCATCATCACCTGTTTGCTACAGTCCCATATGTCATTGCATTGTAGAAGACTGACACTAATTGAGCCACCCTCTGATGTTTGTAACACAGCGCAACTAATTCTTCATACAGAATTTTATAAACAAAATATGTTTACCCATGCAATATTAATCTCATGTACCTGCAGAGTACATTTGAGAGATACATTGAAAAGAAGTTACAGACAAAGCCAGAAATGGTTGAATAATAATAATAATAAACTTGAAGCGCTGAGACTTTTACAATGATACAGTATGAATTAAACATTACATTTTTTTCCTCTGATTTTTTTTAAACAAACAAACACAAACACATTTAAACACACACACATTCACCCAACACGCAGACAACCCAAGCAAACTAACTTTCTGCCTCTCTTTCTGTTTCTTCTTCTATTGATGAATTTTGATAATTTAGATGAAGAAATAGTTTGACACTACTTTTCTAAAGATACTTACTGTTTGCATGAGACATAAAATTCAGTCAGTATCAATAGATTCTCAAAGACTGTTGGAAATCCATGATTTTATACGGGGGGGGGGGGGGGGGGGGGGGGGGGGCAATGGCACAAGCTCAGTGTGTACGAGTATGAATGATGGATGCTACTCTCTTCAGTCGAAATGATCCTAACCCCCTTCCCCAAAATCAAGAAAGAAAAAAAAAAAGTTGAGTTTCCCATTTGCATCACAACAAGTCATCAGGGGGACTTTCCTCTCTAGCTCATACCTGCCATCTGGATACTCCTCTGATGAACATGTATCACCACTCAGAAGAAAAAAAAAAATCAGCTGCAGGAGGCATTTGTTTAAATCTGATTTGATAGAAAAACCTGCATAATGCATGAAATGTAATGCACTTCTGCCATTTGAAGAAATCTACTCCTTTGAGTCTGTTTCACTTTCCTTTTCTAAAGAGGTAAGCAATTCTGTCTGTGTTTGTATATCAAGCCTCAAAAGGTAATGAATTCATCTGTTTTTGTCCTAAAAGAGAAAACGTTAACTATTTGTCCTAATTTGTCCCCTTGCTTCACAAACAGCTAATTGGCTGGCGGGTAAGATCTGTAATATTTCAAAGGATTCTTTTTTCAATCTCCTGCCTGAACCTGTTTTTCTCCTTGTTCATTTAAACTTACAAATATTATGCTCATATTGAGTCTTTGTGTTAAACTTGATACTGTATGTTAGCTGACTGATTACAGATTAAATCAGATGAGAATGTACGAATTATTTAGTAAATTGATGTTTAAATTAAATTTAAATGATGAAATGAATCTATAAAATATCACATAAGGGCTACTTAAGATAGATTAAATACATTTTTGACACTGATTGAAAAGACTTATAGTTATGTGAAAGGCTAGTTAGTGCTGATCCCACTGAGAATCAATAACCAACTCTGCAGCCTCTTTGTTTTGGTTTGCCAGTCATTATGGTTTACTCCCTCATTGTCAACGTATGAATAATGAAGATTTGAAGCTCAGCTGCAACTTTTGATTTGTTTCTTTGCAGTGATTGGTGTGAATGCAAATTCAGTTTTTATAGTGTGTCTACAATTGCACTGAATGTGCTGTTTTTACTGCTTTATCATACTCTATCATACATATCAATACAGTAAGAATATATAACTTAACATGAAAAATTAAAAAAAAAAACCTTAATGCTAGCTTTAATGTCAATCCATAACACATTTATATTTAGAACAAAAAAACTTCTAAACTGATTTGTGAAGTGATTTTAAAGTATGAAGCTAGAATCATTCTAGATTCTTACAGTAAACACATTTCATGATTTGCTTGTTATTTAACAAAGTACAAAGTATAAACCACTGAGCTGAGTCAACACTCCTGTGATATAGTCTCAACAAGTGATAAATATTATAACAATAAAAAAAGTGGTATTACTGTAATTGCACGGCTGCTGTATTGGATTCCATAACCTTGTACAATTGTTTATTTTATTGTGATGTAAAATCTGCCAGCTACAAAGGTAATGCAACTCAATATGTGTGAAATTTCATCTTTAGGTTATTTTGATCTACTAGGATATTATTGTGTTATCCATCACAATATATACGTATCTATATATTTTGTTTTGTCAATGAGTGAACACATGAAGGCTTTTTCTTAGCATCAATATTTTCTAGCATACACTTCGCAAAGCTCATCTTTGCATTGGCAGTGTGTGTTCTCACACAGAGAAATCTTTGCTGTTCTTATGCTTAGGCCTACAAGTATGAATAGAGGAAAAAAAAGACCTCTTGGTTCATTTGCTGTGTTTTTATGACGGGGTCTTTGTGGGTCATTCATGTGTAAGACAATATGAACTGATGTCATCCTAGTTTAATAAGAACATGTCCTCATATACCACTAAGCCGCCTGCTGCCTGAACACTGGGCTCTGGCTTTGAAAACACATTCTGATGTATGATGTGAAGAAAGCCACGGCCTGAAGAGAGAGTCAGTCACTCTTCTGCATGAATGTGGAGTCCATCACAATAACAGGCACCCATAATTGGCATGTGAGGAGTCAGACCAAGACACACATTATCATAGTTGCATGAAGAACTGCAGAGAGCAATAATATGTAGTACCCCGGAGACAGCAAGATGAATTCTTCAAATGAGATTGTAGACGAGTGAGCAGACATCTGGGGAGCTGCTAGGGAAGAGAGATGGAAGAAGGGGAAAGGACTGCAAACATGAACATGGTGTGCAGTATAGAGCAGAAGAACTATTTACAGATCTGCCATTTATGTGACTTTTTTCTAGTTAGGTAAACATTTATAATAAAGGCATGATAAAGGCATGATAATGTCTGTGATGGCCTTTACTCCAACTTCTTAATTTTGAGGAGCTTGAAAAATAATATATATGACGCAATAAAAACCTTGACTCATGTGTGAATCATAGTATATCTGTATGTGGTATTAGGAGTTTGTGCATTGATTACAATGGCATCAGGTGACTGTAATGTCTGTATTTCATTTTTTTAACAAAAGCAGAGCCAGTCATTAATCAAGGACACTTTGTGCTTTGCTATTCCCCTGGTGTAATAAACATGACCATTTGCATGTAGATTGGTACAATCAGTGGCCCCAGTGGGCAGCAGAGGATAATTTGAATCAGCCATTTTCCCTGCTAATCTCTGCATACCTGCTGTTTGAGACAATGCAGAGGCAATGCCTGATTTAAAGACCACTTGAAGTATAGCATTGATAGGTTTAAAAGACTTTTAAAGACATATATGCCTTATGTATGTAATATATGCCGGTGATTCCCAACCAGGGATATTTGTGCTACCAGAGGTACTTTTGCAGTTGCCTGTGGTGCTTGGGAAGACTGTGGATTTGTTTTAGATTATTAAAAGTATAAATCCACATATTTGTGTCCAAGTGGAAAATAAACAGGCAAATAGCATTGCAAACATCTGTGAGGTCAATCTTTGCCATATGTAGTGTCACAATAACCAATAAATTACTACTGTAGCTGCAGTAGGCTGACACAGCTGTGTCCTAGAAATTACATTTAAATACATTTAATTTGCAAAAGCAAATACATTTTGAATGAAACACATCTGTGACCGGATTACGTTTTCTATTGACATAATGAGGATGTGTTGTTAATTTACATATTTGGCAAGTTGTAAATACACTGAACTTATCAGTGCAAGCAGTACAATACCCACTTGTGACTACAGCCTGAATATACTTTTTATGGTTATGTTTAAGAACTCACAGCAGTTGGTTAAGGTTAGGGGAAGGGTCATGGTCTGGTTTAATAGAGAAAAGTGCCTTCAGACACAACATGTTCACTGACATTTAACCAAAACTAGTCTTTTCCTAACTTTCACCAAAGTACTTTTGTTACCTAAATCAATCCACAAACAGGACTCTGGATGAGAACCCTGGTTTCACAGTGTTGGTTACCTCTGAACTTAAACCAGCCAGTGATTATGTTGCCACTACAACATACTTGGTAAAGTAATCAAATTTAATTTCTTGGAGACATAGATGGCCGACTACATGAGAGTGATTGCTAGTGCGTAAAATCTAGTTAACAAGTGAGCATACAAGTCGTCATAGACAGCTAAATATGACGCGTAAATGGTTGATACATCGACCCTTTGCCACCCTCAGTGATTGTAGTACAAATGCAAACTTTACCAAACCTACAACCTGCAAACTATCAGTTACATAACCAATATAATATATTGAATATTGGATATCAAAAATAAAACACAGTTGTACAGTCAAAATCCACTTTTTGCCATTAAACAACACATTTACACTTCTCCAGGGTAAGGATGTCTCCTCTTCTTTGCCAACAGAGAACAAAGCAGACAGTCCTTTTGTTCCCTTTATAATAACATAGTGTGGTATATCACTCTCCAGGAGCCCAACACTTAAAAAATATCCTGTTTATTTAAAAGTAAAAATTCAGCAGAACAAATATTTCAGACAAAACCAAAATATCAAACAACACACTACTCATGTCTCTCTTTATTGGCTCCCTGTTGCATATGCATATGTAGATGGAGTCCTGTCGTTAACTGTGTGCACGAATATGTTGGTCCATTTAATTGAGAGGACACTGTAAGAGGGAGAACCTTCTCCCATCAGCCTTCCTCTCAGTGGGACCGACTTTGTACAGACAGTACCTGTTTACGAAGCGCTGTATGTAAATTACCTACCTCATTGTGTTCTCTTTGTTTACTTTCATTGCAGTTTGTCATTGACTTAATTCTCTAGCAGCTTGGCCTACTATTGTCTGTGTTTTTATATCCACATAATGAATACACACACACACGCACGCACGCACGCACGCACGCACGCACACACACACACACACACACACACACACACACACAATAGAACACACACACAAATCCTTATTTTTAATCCTTTTTTCCCTACAGAGCTCTTCATGATAATCTGGCCTGTTAATAGAGCTCTGTGACTTTACTTGATAGACATTGACCATCAAGACTTCTTAGCAGCTAGCATCCTCCAAGTGTCCAAGAGTAAGCTTGTTTGCCTCATTTCCCTCTCTGTAATCAGAATGACATGTCATGTCATGTATCACCATTGTGAATAGGCTGGTGAATGAGCATATTGTCAGTGACAACGAATTTAATATTTTGATTATACACTGTATTAATCCTCTGTTTGATGCATGGTAATATAGCTGTACACGCAAAATAGCATAATCATGAATCTGTCACTGCTGAAATCCATGGGACTTGGACAAGCCCAGAGGGTTTCAAGTGATATCCTGCTAGTCCCGCGGAAACCTTGAAGAGTGTGGACAGATGATAAGCACCGACACGCCATGACACTACAACTGTAGATAAGAGGCCGCTGGGCATGTTCCCCATTGTATACCTGCTCGACAAACAAACTCATACATCTGAACTAGATCCTGCTTGGCCAAGTGAAATATAGATATGTGAGTCTTTCGTGGCTTTTGCATGTTGTGTATGTTTGTATATGTTACTTTTTTATTTAGATGCAAATATACATGAATTTGAGCCAAGTTCTTTGTCTTTTATCTGATTTTTAAGTATTATTATTATTTTGAAGATAGATAGATAGATAGATAGATAGATAGATAGATAGATGGCATTAACTTTAAATAAGCTATTTCCACAACAACAAATTAAAAACACAGCTTCCACATTTTTAGTGCTATTTTCTTCGTGCGTAGCTCGTTGCTCATGGTAACTTTGCTCAAGAAGTCAAATTTCTTCCAACACACACACATACACATACACACACACACACACACACGCACACACAAGCAAATAGCCAGTGGCTTATGTTTGGTGCAGAGCCCCTGAGTGCTTTAAATAACATTGAGACACAGGTGTTGAGGAATGCAAGGGATTCAGAACTGTGTCAGATGGTGCTGACTTTTGCTTACAGCACTGTGCAAATGTTGCAGATGTCCACAAAGACAGATAACTTAAAGACAAAGAAACCATTAGATTGCCTCCTGAAATGGAGTCATTAGGATGAGCTGGGGGCTGGTCTGTTTAATTCTGCAGAAGCTGTTGAATAAATGCGAGCCATGAGCAATAGCTGTTTATCGATGGACACTTTGACCAAACAGCATCCACATCCCTCTCTTTCAGTCCTCCTACTCAGCATCAACAGACCACAGAGGTTACAGAGGAGGAGAGAAGCATCCTCATTTTTGGCCAGAGGTTGTTTGCAACTGTAAGGGAGTAGTCTTGTTTTAGTCTTCCGGCTATCACTAATGAGATAACATTTGGCTAATTAATTGGATGCACGGTATCAGTGCTGACATGCCAGTCCCACACCAACAACCTACAGCCTTCAGAATGGCAAGGGGGAACGTGTATAGAGGGAGTGAGAGTGATTGAGTGTGGGGGATTTAGTGTCCATAGGGCTTGTTTATTTATCCATGCTGTTAAGCATGCCCAGATGTTGTTATGTGGGAATGAATGAGGCTTTGTTTTGGTCCAACATGGAGGCACAAAGTGCCATACCGCTGTCTCCAGCTGCCGCTCAAAAACCCACAAAAAAAGTCTGGCAGATTAATTCTTTATGCTTTAAATCTGCTTTTGTTTGTGACCCTTTCATCCTCCATTACAAAACATGCAAAACATGAACATACACAACCAATCCATCACCATATACAGCAAGGCATAAAATGATATTCTGTATTATAAACACAGCTTGTGTGCCTCATACCAATAGCAAATATATTGTAAATAGCTTGGGGGAAATGTGTGAGTGGTATGGCGTCCAACAAGGAATAGAATTACAGCTCCATACAGCTTTGCAGCAAATTTGAAAACAGGTCCTGTGATCTACAGTAAAGGCTATCTGGGGTTGGATAGATATGATAGTGAGCAGAGCAGAACAGAGCAACACGATGCATCCTCGAGAGAATACTAGTCTGGCTGATGGATCCTTTCTAGTGCTCCCTTTGAGGCCAGGCAGCAGCTTCTCCTGAGAGGAGATGAAGGGCAGGAGGGAGTCGAAATAGAAAATGAAGACAAAGCTTGAGAATGGAAGTGAAGGGTGGTCAGAGAGATAGAAAAAAGGAGCGAGCAAGATGGAAGAGAAAGAAAAGCGAAGTCAAGGTGAGAAACAGTAAGAAAAACAAAAGCACGAAGCCTGTCAAGAAATGATGGTCATTTACATAATTCCCGTGACCAGGGATAAATATTATTGGTTTAGACCTTACTTAAAAACTATTCTCAGATCAATTTGTAATTCAAATGTTCAACCAAAGGTACTTTGTGTTGGACCCACACATTTTTCCTATTAAAAATACTGTTTACAGCATGGTGTGTGAGGAAGTAAGTGTGCTACTGATGCTTGTGAGACTCTTCGTGGAAATAAAGCTGAAGAAATGTGATTGGCATTTTCACCTCTTTTCAGTTGCCAAATAAGAAGTCACTTGATTTCTTTAAGGGATCAGGCAACATACTGCACATTGACTGCATACATTTGTAAGCTGTATTTGCCTACTGAAAGTTCCTTTCTGTCCAAAATTAAACATTCAGTACTTTGTGGAAGCATCAGTGGATTATGGTCCGGGTCTTGGCTGTTTCTGTAATGTTTGCACTGTACTAATGGGCTGCAGGATTGGCATCATTATTTATGTTTTGAGAGGCATTGTAAAGCGGTAATTGTACAGTAGCGAGGTCTGTTGCCCACAAAGCGTACAGTGCATCAAAACGGCAAGTGCTCTGACAGCCTGTGCTACCAACTGACAAACACAATTTTGAGTCTTTTGATCAAAATAGATCATTTGGTAAATAGCATTCACATGAGACACAATTAAATATTTCACTATTCTAATTCACCTCTATTACAGCCTTGAGTCTAAATTAGAGATGCAATTCTGTTGCCACTGTGTCACAGCAAAGGCCCATTCTGATGAGTTGTTCCCTTTTATAGACTACTTGTTATAACCCAAGTAATTCAATACATATTTCCTCTGCTTTCTTTCCTTTCACCCCCAGTGCTCCATTCACTCAGTGTTTTTCTCTAAACTCCACAGCTCCACTCTAGGGGTTAACTTCACATCTACTGTAAGTAGAATATTCCATCAAAGTTGTTGAATTTTAGTAGAGTAACATTAAAAATTAAATAGTTGTTATAAGTCAATATATTTCTCACTAAACTTATTTAAAAGCTAACTTGATGTTTCCTCTTTAACTAGCAATGATTATTCATTTATAGTGTTTTTGTTGCTGTTTTGTAGTGCCAGTCAATGATGTTCTCAAAAGGATTGCTTTATTCAATCTCTACATATTACAGTGCATTCTGGAATTTCAAATTTCAGTAAAGAGTAAATATGGTATGAATCAAATACATGCTATCAAAACCATCTGGTCTCTCATGCTTTGGGAAAAAGCTTAGGGTTGTCCTGAATTAGATACTGTGGACAGGCCACAGAGGCTGCAGAGCAGTGTCAGACATGCTACAGAGTAATAGCACATGGCTGCTTGAAGAGACTCTGACCTTTCCTGCTCATCCTCTACTGTTCACCACAAATTTCATTTGCAGTTCTCACTTCTGCATGACACTATAGCAGTGAGGAGGAGTGGAGGACATTGGTGGAGAGTTTTGTTAGTTGGAGTAAGAAGAACCTTCAGCTCAACAAGCTGAAAGACAAAAGATCTGGGATTACAAGAGGTTCCGATCTTGATGATTTCTGATCCAGATTTGAGTCCTTTACTGTTACGTTGCATATTTGCCAGATAAAACCAACATCTGTTTATTATATTTGTATTTATCTTTTGACATAATACATCTGCACAACACACATTTTACACACCTAAATTGAAATTGCCTGAAAGCTAAGTTAATATGCATTTACAAATATGTCTCAATCACAGTAAACATATTTTGCATAATGTGTGTAGCGTTTTGTATAATATCTCTGGAGAGGTGACTGTCATTATGAATCTGGTTTAGCAGAAAGGTTGGAAAGGATGTGCACAGACTCCCACATGATCTAAATACTAAAGTTCAAATGCAGTTTAACCAACAGCAGCACTGCAGAAGTGTGGTGAACCTGAACAAAGGTTTCTGAAATGGAGCGCTGACACATGCTGACCTATCGCACTTACTCAAAATGCAGTGCATTAAGAAATGGCCAAGTGTTTTAATTGTGCTCAGTGGGGGAGAGCCTGACAGCTGGAGTACCTACAGCAAACTAACAAATGAAGCAAAATGGATCGGGCTTTACTTGTTATTGCCCATAACAATCCAAAAATGCCTGGATCAGCCCCAAGCCCAATTATAGGTTTCAGCTACTGACATACCTTGTGGTCGATTTAAAAAAAAAAAAAAAATCTTACAGAGAAACAAACAACTAACACATTGTCAGTAAGCACAATGAAACTGGTGATACTGCCATTGCAGATGTGCTTGGATTTTCATATTAAGAACAAACTGTGCTGCGCTGATAACATGGAGGACTGAGCCATTCTCATGGGGCTCTGGTTTTAAGTGCATGCAGCAGATTATATATACTATCAATTAGGGGAGACTGGAGCACTGATCTTTGGGGTGGAGTGGTAGAAAAGGCAAACAACGAAAAGCAAAGTGGTGAAGAACTGCTGTCTGGGTTGAAGGCATCAGTAAAGGATGAGGCCTAAATCAACCTCAATTGAAGAAGCCCCGTTTATGATGAGGCAACGCTAGAGAACATTTTCCCTCTTGGCCCCAGCATAAACATGTGTCATTAGATAGAACAATGCCTTGTGACCAAGCAACTCAGACCTAAGCCTGCTCGGAGGAAAGCGAGTCAGGGCATCTATACTGCACTGCAGGGACTAAACAAGCCTCCATGGACTGCTCGCTACATTTATATGCACCAGACTCCAAAACATTTTGAGCCTTTTGCTGTAATGTATTCTTCCAGACATGTTTTTTGCATATTCCTGCAGATTCTCACTGCTTTGCATGAGTTGGCACATATTGCAAATTGACCATAGCAACAAGTTACAGTTGCACTTCCATTCTCAGTTTGATAACACACTGTTCAACCACAACATTAACACCAGTAACTGGTGTTAATATTGTGGCTTTTAAATACTGCTGTTCTATCTCACTGTTCTGGAAAGGAGACCAAGGCATAAAATTCACCAATGTCTGTACATTTGATACAGTGTACTGTTATTTTCATATAGTACATGCCTTGTTAAGGCATAAACTGTTCATGTTCTTCTGTAGATGTATGATATAGTTAAACTTTAATATGCAAAATCATTGTGTCATTTGATGTAACAACATACAAATTTAAAACTTTTAAATATAAAAGTGGAAGAGAATAATTTTGGCAGGCTTGTTTGAAAGTCTGTTTTGACAGCACTGCCAAGGCTGCTACATGTAACACATTTGACATCGAGAACTTCAGTTTGATAGTTATCTGTGCTGCCATCCATCTACTCATGTCCATCCATTTAACCATCCATACAGGACATATATGAGTCATTCCATAACTGTGACTACATAAGTCATGTGGCTATGGCTCATTCTAATGCATCATACTGAGATAAGCATATTCCTAATACTTTAACTCAGTTTTTCTGATTGCTTGAGTTGGTTCAGTGGCATGCTAAGTGACAACACGTTACCTATTAAAATACGTCAACACAATATCAAAGATATAACAATAAAATTAGTTCAATGAGTAAAAAAGAGATAGCTTAGCAGAGGTGTAGGTATTTTCCTTCTGTTAGTAAATCACATGTGTCGTTTACGTTTTCTGCATGGCAAAGTAAAGATGGCAATACAGATTCTCAAAACACATTTTAAATTGCTGTTTTACACAGTTCGGTGCAAGCACTCAGTCCCCATGACAACAATAGCCATGTAAAATTATTTCTTCTCCCTCTCTAATCTTCTACTGCATTAGACTCAGCCACTGACCTTGTAATCTAATTTCTGTTCTAAGTCAGTGAGTATGTCTGCTCATTTCAACAGTGAATCGAATACATTTCAGGTCAAAGATCTTTAGTGTAACTGATGATAACAATGAGACAGATATGCGATAACTGATTTACTTTTTCAATTTATAATTATAATGATATTTATATGATTTATGTTTTTTTTTACTCACTCCATTTGGACAAATGAAGAGTTGGACAAGTGCTATTTTAATCTACAGTTGCTCAAATGTATCCTCTTGTGACAATCTATGCCAAATGAAAATTTTTCTCACTATTGTGGTTGGGAAAAAAACAAAAACAAATAAATAAACAATCTACAAGCCCTTTCCTAGAACACACAGAGAGTTCAACAACACCTAGACACAGTCACTGTGATGACATTTGAGATATGAGGAATAAATTTCAAATTCAATACAAGATCATCATCTTTTAATCATTGTTAGCTTGCTGTGGCTCTGATGGTGTAAGTAATTGAACAGATACGGATAATGATCATGTTGGCCTCATAAGACAGTAACAGTGCACCGTGACAGCAATTCACTTTTTCTTATATATACAAGACATCAGGAAGTCCAACTATCTAAATGACAGATGATATCTGCGAGTGTCAGTGCTGCTCAGTGGTTCAGTCCAATTGCTTCACAGTGCTGTTTTATACTGTGTCATCATGTTTTTATTTGTGATGAGGCTGTTTGTGGTTTACAGTGAGTATTGATTTTAATCTGGAATGAGAGGATAAGAGATTGTCACTGCTGCTTCGCTATTAAAGCGCCATGATGAGTGTGCATTACATTTCATTACTGTAAGCAAAAGCATAATCTCAATGTTTGATGTGTTTACTGGAAACTCAACATTCATGAGTAAAAAAAATCCAAACAGCAGATCTAATGGACACAGAGTTTTGTTTGATCATAACATCATATACTATTGGTACTAATTCAAAATACCTGGTATCCAGAATTGTATGTATTGATACAGTATTAATTAAGCAGATTTTGTTATGTTTTATTAGTCCAACAGTTATGGTCTAGGCAACTGAACCATTTGGTTTGGGTTTAGGTTAGAACATCGAGGTTATGGCAATGTAAGTACAGTATGATTCAGGAAAGACAACTCAAGCCATAATAGCGTCATTGTCATAGTATAATAATAAATATAACAAATATCAACACTGACGTGCAGCATACAATTTGATACAATTCTCAGTGTCTCTGATGTCACAGTAAAATGCCCACTAATCTCTGCAACTGTCACAGCCTTACCTTGCCTTGTGGTATATGATCACACTTTCTGCAATGGCACTAACTGTTGCCAGTAAAAATGGCTTAGAAATCACTAAATTGCTATTGCAAATGAGCTGCATATAAGAGTAATTTGTCGGAGACAGGGTTGACCCTTGTGGTTCACCACAATGCATGCAGCTGGGCATTACTATAGATTATGGTTTCTTTTTATGGCTCAATACAGAGACTGTAGAATAATAACACTAAATCCCTCTCATACAATAAAAGGATACTAATTTGATGTAATTAGTGGCTTATGTTTGAAAATGACCCGTTTCCCTTAGAAGATTTAAAATTCTTGTCAATCACTTGTATGTTAATGTGGTTTCTTGTAAGTTTTAAATGATGTACCCTTCCTCTGGAGTCACTCCATACAACTCAACAAAGAGTCAGAGTCAGAATGATCATCAAGGATGAGTAATTCACCTGCAGCCTAAAGCAACAACAGTATAACAGATATGGTGCTAAGTATTCATGAAATTATTTTGGAGTACTTTCCAGGCATCTGCTCTTCTAGCAAAGCCCACACATGTAGTCATAAGCATAACGCATTTGCATAAAGAGGAATGGGACACAGCAGGTATAGTAACTGCTTACTTGCAGAGGTACAGCAAAAGGGTAATAGACAAAAATGAAAGAGTGTGAGAGAAGAAGAGTGGAAAACAGACAGGTAGCTCCTACAGTGAAGTAGTGACAGAGAGACATGTAATTTTCTGTGTTGATCATTACCTTGAGCCTGAAGGAATTTGATAATAAAACAGAAACTTGTTAATCCCCCGAGAGCTCTGTAATTGCAATGTTGAGGTACATCTCCTCTCTGTTAATAACTGTAATTTCAGAGCATGCTCTGCCTACATATACATTTATTCGTAATTACCTGAGGGAAAGGATAGTGCCGTACTGTCTATTAAAAGTGCACTGAATTAAATGGATGTAAGGTGTATTTGAAAAAATTAGGCCAGTAATGTATTGATTTGGTAGAAGAAAAGAAAAACACTTTTTAAAGCAGCAGTGTTTCAAGGTCAACAATACGATGTAGGGACAGTGCATACTTAATACTTAAGCCATACTCTTTACATAATGTTCAGTGAGTGTAGGCCCTCTCTAAATTTAAATGGGCTTCAAGCTATTTGCAAGCATGTCATCAACAGTTGATCCGTCCTTATTTTTTGTCTCTCACAGTTAAACATAAGCCGGTAGCACAGCTTCATGTAGTGTGCAACTTTGTCGACCCTTTCATTAAACGAATGTGTCAAAATTTGCAAGTTGTTCAGGCATTAAATTGGCAGTGATGGAAAAAGTTAGCACCTCCCCTGCAACACTGAGAACCATCTGCCTCGGCTCCAGTGGTGTTAAGGTGTTAACAGAAAATAGCAATGATGTAGATGTAGCACAAGATGGTAAAGCAGTGCACAAAACATAAAACAGTGTTGTATGCTACAAAATATTTACACTTGAGAAATGTTCAAAATGTGCAAGGTATAACGGTCAAATCTCTGTTTAACAGATGCCAGTTTTATTGCACAATCCACATATTCATTGTCTCCAAGTTTAAAAAAATCTCTTCTCTCATGTACCATTCAGACACAGCACAGATGTGGAAAATTCAATTCAAAATCTTCACTGATTTGATTGATATAGGTTTAACGTGGGAAATCAATGAGTAATAATGTCATTTACAGATTCATCACGTCACTGGAGAACATGTCAGTCACATATTCTACCTTCAGTGCATGTGTTGGCTTTAAAAAAAAACAGCAAAGCAATAACACAAAAGAAATAAAACCTGATATTAATAACATGAAATATGAGTGATAGCCATATGCATAAATCTGCTTTGTGAGCTGATGGGTGCACTGGGAGGAAGTGGAGGTCAGGGTCTGGCAGAGACCCCTGTTGGATGCAGGTGGCGAATAACTTCTGTCAGCCAAGTAATTAAGTGTCCATCACATCCTTGCAGGAGGGCTGTGCAGCCCAGAAGCCTCTTCCAATCTCCATCTGTGAGAAGGACTGGAGCTACAATATGTCCCTACATATGATCAGTACATCTATACCAACACATGAAAAAATATGTTGGTAAATGCACATGGAAAATATGATATAATCTGTTTGTGAACTTATTTACAGCACAGCTGTAAATAAAACAAAACAAATTAAACAAAAAAAGTGAACCTTCATGGAGAGCATTTCAGTCTTGCCAATTAAAAGTGAATATAAAGGAAGGAATAAAAAATTAATAGTATTAATTATTTTACAGTCATATTATAAATCAAATCAAGGCAGGCAGGTGGCAAACAGCAGTCTGATTTGCCTGTGGCGGTAGCTTGAGAACAGCACTTGTTAGCCAAATGTTTCCAAGTGTAATTAGTTAGTAATTACACAGTAACGAGCAACAGTATGCAGTAGTGCTTGTGCTTGATCGATTTCTTGGTTATTCTATCAACTGAGAACCATTTGGCTGTGTTTTTTGTTTATCTTTGACAGGACTGCATAATTCTGACAAAGCCTTTTAATCATTACATCTGATCAGGTTTTAGCCTAAAGTCAGAAACTCCAGGTTCCCAAGGTTAAACTGATTGAAAATGTAACTTATTGACGAGGGACTGATTTATTCCATTGCACTCTAATTTGAATAAGAATAATATAATTTGGATTATAACTAAAAAGAAACCTAATTTATGGTTCAATGTCAAAATGTGGCTGTTGGTACACTGTGGGTATGCACAGTGTTGCACAGTTGCTGTAGTTTGAATTTATACTGTAAATAGGGAGAAAAAGAGACAACAGGAGCTGTTAAGGGGTAGGAAAGGATGCTCAATGAGTTTTAAAAATAGCCATGAGCAACTTTACCATTTTCACCTTTTGAACAGAAGAATGGATAAAAAGCAATGATTAAGTGTGATAATGATAAACATGGATTTAATTGATATGGTTTCTGACCTTTGATGGGGTTCCTGAAGGCAAAATGTCAAAAGGAAAAGAAAAACATATCACTACTGGCTGTAGCCCTAAGTACATGCAGACCTTAAAATGTGCTGTCTTGCGTGAAAAGCTTATCTCACTCTCGGCTTAAATCACTTTTATCATAATTGCTTTGTAGCAGGTGAAACAGTGACAAACTTGTGTGACATCTAGCTGCGATGTAGTACAACATTTTTTTTTTTTTTTTTTGACGGGATAGGTGTTGATATGTGTGGTTACTCAGTCTTAATGTCGGAACATGTGTGAAACTAATTTGTTGTTTTTGAAGATGGCAGCAATTAATCTCTCAAATGACCTGGCTAGATTAAATGAGAAGAAAGAGAGGATGCTAGGAAAATAAATGCCAGCATTAGGGAAGAAATTACAAGATGACCTTACTGAACAATGATTTATGGATTCCCTAGTCAAGCAATTACAGCAGGTGATACCTTTGAAATTTCAAACCATGGAAATTAAATTTGCTCCTTTGCAAACTGTGCACTTGTCAAGGACGTTTAAACTGTTACCTACAGTACATTGGGAGGCTCCTCTGCAGTCATCCCTCTTCCGTTGGCAAATCACTCAGCTTTCATCGTGATAGTGCATATGCAAGGTTGGACAAAATGATGGGAACATCTAACAATTCATGAATATCAAATACCTAAAAAGCAGTAGCGTTCAAGGAAATGACAACCAGCACAAACAAATGGGTGGTATTTTTTTCTGATGATTGCCAGAGAAGAAATTAAGCTTAGTGAAAGTTCAGTCATGAAGACTATCTCCTTACCTTCTAAGTCACACGCTCTTTCTTTCCACTATCTCTCAACTCCACCAGCTCATTCTCGTTTCCATCTAATCACAACCTGACACGCTGGCCTTTAGCCTGTCACATGTAAGCTGTGTTCTCTCTCTGCTGTCCTTCAGCTGTCATTTCAGCACTATGAAGATTTGGTGACCCACAGCCACCCCTTCACCACCTCACCTGTGGATGCCAGGCCATCTCGTATCAAACCCTCAGATCAGAAGTTTCCATCCTCGAGCTCCATTCCACATCAGCACCACCAGTGTCTATGCTCTGGGAGAATTTCCTGGTTATTGGAAGCATCTTATTCCAATGGACCCCTTCCCATGGTGATCAACTTCCTGCCAGAGTCTAAGCACCAAAGTCTATTCCTCCTGTTTACAATAAATTCTATTTTATTCCAAATTTCTCATTGCCTTTCATTCCCCTTATTAGTCTCTTCTGATTGAAATAGATATTGTGGTATGTAGTCACCATCTGGATGAAGAAAAAAAGATGAAAAATTAATCAGAACTCCTACTCATCAAATGTTTTTTTTTTTTTCTCCCTCAGCAATCTAAGTTTATGTAGCTTTGTCAGCCAATAAGAAGCTGCCTGTGACAAATACCAACAGAAGGATTAATGAGATTTTGCTATTTTTATGGCTCTTTTGTGGTAATAAGCAGTAGACCTTGTATGTGTAAATTTGAGTTTTTCAGTTCACCCCTGACATTCAACTGTGCTAAAGTACAGTACTTTTTCAGTGCTAATTTGTCGTCACAATTCACGATATGACCTTACATTCATGCTGTAAATGTAAAAAGTTTAGGCCCATTCGAAAGTGTGAGCCTTTTTTTTCCCAATTTAAATAACCAATAGAATTCATTGTGCTTTCAGAGTATGCTCCTTTTACCATTTCGCTTGTTTCGATAAAGAAGAAAGATCATAACAACCTTGCTTTTCTGAATCCTGTTTGGAAGAAACAAATCAATCACACTAATCTCAAGGATTATGTTCTTTCATTGGCTCTCTGAGGGAGTGATGATAAGAGAATATTTGTATTATGCTGCCTTGTGTAAATGCCAAGCATCGAGGTGCTCATAAATCCTTACATCTGTGCCCACCATCATGACGGTCCCCTGCCACTCCCATTGTAAATGGCTCTTTCTAGCATGCGACTGCAGAGCACGGAGCATGAGGATGAAAGCAGATCTGTACACCGCTCACGTGCATTTAGAGCACATGTCACAGCCCTGCCATATGCTGCTGAAACATGAAATTACAAGGGGGATGAATATAAGCTTTCATATCTAATGAAGAACCTAATATTGGGCTGAGAGGGGTTAAAGTGACCTGGCAAAACAGGAACTCAGGAGTGATTTTGTTTTATCGAAGTGGTATAGTGTGTTTGCAAAGCTGGTCCTTTATCTGGGGTTATCAAAGACAGCTGGTAGCACGTAGGTCTACGAAATGGCTTTTTAGCGCAGAAGTGCATTTTGTTTCAGCTTATTTGGTTTTTGACTTAACAAAAAATAAACACAATATAAAGCAGTTAATTTGAGGGCAACTGTTTTGCACAGTCAGGTGGGTAATTATAACAAAAACATAAAAAACCCTCATCATACTGTGGGCTAGCTTCTCTGATATTTAATGATTGTTTGAGTGTTTTTGGCTATAAGGCAAGAACAGTAAGAAGTTGTGTTTACACTGGTGTTAGCTTTTGTCTTTTTATTGAAATTGCTTCCCTTTCACAATATTATTGAATTTACTTTATCTATTTATCTTGGCTTCATATTTGCATTGAAGGGAAGCGAGTTTCTTCTATAGATACTGGTAACAATAAATAGTGTCTTGTGTGTCTTGAGCGATTGAATGAAAAAGTCAAGAGCAAGGTTGAAATATTACAATATTTTATTTCCTTTTCTGCACTTTTCTTTTCATTCAGCATCTGTATTTCCTTTGTAATCTCTTTTTGATTACAAAGAAAAACATTTTGTTTAAGTTGTACCTCATAAAACAGTACAAAAAAAGACATGTTGGCAATACTGTTATTTTCACGAAATAAACGACAGCAGGAAAGCCTCCAGCAGCTGAACTGTAGTGAGGAATAGCTAGTAAATTGTAAATGGCACTCTATCAAAACCCATTCCTCCTACCGTCCTCGCAGTCATTGGACATTTGATGAGTAGCTTTGTCTGTTCCCCTCTCAATGTCAAAAAATCAGCAGGCACTCTGACTCTCTGATGGGGTCAAAGACCTCTGCCGCTGTGAGAGGATGACCATGTTGAGTCGAGGACACGCTCTGTCATCACACATAGACATACAGGCACACATTTCCTGAGACACAAGTGAAACAGTATGAGCCAGTGACTGGCGCATTAAAAAATAAAATAAATGAAATGAAATGTACACAAGACAGTAATATTTAGCTAGAAGCCAGACATGTGGTGTCATTGCTGTGTATGTCTGCACTTGTTATTTTTATCCTACATTTGAATCCAGTGACACATTAAATAATGCAAATCTGAAATCACTGACAAAGGAGTGGATATGAAAGGAGAGACATGTATGGGGCATGAGCAGAAACGGTGCCAGTGGCCTCATCATTTCATTTCCTTTAGCACATCTATAAATGGCATGCATTTTAATCCTTTTAATTATGGATCCTCACTACAATTACCTCAAATTAAATTACTTTGCAAACCTCAGAAGGATACATAGCTAACTGAGAAGAAGAGGATCATTCTGGCAGGGATTTAACCTCAGTTTCTCTGTGACACATTGAGCTATCACCCCCACCTCCTAAATCCAACTCCATATGGAACTGAAATATTGAGAATGCCTAAAAGCCCATACTGTACCCATTCTAGAACCCAATCAGCCCTCAAACTCCTCCAAATCCCCTCTTTCCCAGTTCTACTCCATTCATGGGGCTATAGAGATTACAGAGAAGAACCCTGCCTGGCAGGCATGCCACACTTAAATAATCTCTGGGTGAAATCCCAGTGTTAATGTGGGGTTTCTGGATCATGGCACTGCAGTGTGTTGCGGCGCTCTGTGGCATGCTGGTCGCAGATGACGGGCAGGCACCAGGAGGCAGAGGATGTGCAGAGAGAGGGGTAGAAGATTAGGATGAGGAGAATAAGAGGAAGAGTGACGAGAAGAAAGAAGTGTTGGGGGGGGGGGTAGGAAGAGAGTAAAGAAAAAGAATACAACAATGTGGTATGCGGCAATGGAGCAGATGAAAAGAAGAGGCAGGGGAGACATAGAGGGAATGGGGAGGATGAGAGAGATAGCACTGTGGAGGCAAGAGAGTCCCCTGAGTGGCCCACAAGAAGCTTGCCAAGGTCTAAATGACATTACTCTGCATGTTATATACTTCATGGCCTTGGGTGGTGCTCAGAGATGCATAAAAATCCTGACTGCTATTCTTACCCTTCACTACAGCTGACCCATAAACAAACTCATCTCACACTTGGAGCGTGGCATCAAACCAAGTATGCTCAACATGGAAAATGAATTAATTACTCAATGTTTCAACTGCAGTGCAATAATTGCTTTAGTCCACAGGATAACCAAGAAAGTGAGAAGATAACATATGTCAGTGAAGACGACAGCATAATGACAGGATTAGCGTAGGTCTTACAGACTTCATCTTTCACAGATACACATGGAAAGGGAGGGGGAGACCGAGACTGAAAGACAGGGAAGGGAGAGAGAGAGAGTGGAATCTCTCTGAAGGAAAAAGATACAGCACTGCACTGGCACATTATTGGCGAAGCAAGAGGGCTCGTTTTCCATGCATGCTTTGCAAAACATGTCAGCGGTTCTGAATCCTGGACACCAGCACAACAATCAGAGAAACAATGCACAAAAGCCCTTAAGCCCTGCACTCTGCTTCTACCAAACGCTCCACATTCTTGGTGGTAACCTTGTCATTACTTCATCACCTGGCCTTGATTCTTCCCTCTCATGCCTCTCCAGTGGAGTGAACTTCCCACTCAAGTCAGGACAGCAGAGTTACTCATCAAGAGTAAAAAGTTGTCCGTTCAAAAGATACTTCACACCCCCCTTTCGCCACTTGAATGACATATGACTGAGTGATATCCTCCTCCTCAACCTGCCTACAGGTGCTCTCGAAACCATACAGCGAAAATAAATAAAATAATTCATCTTCTTCTATAACACATATACTTGTAGTGGCACATGAATATTTCTATTCAAAGTGTTTTCAGGGCATTAAGCTCTGGCCTACGCAGTGCTTGAATGTGCATGAAATATTTGAAGTAAAACTTGTTTCAATGGTGGCAGCTTTCTGCCTAAAATGTAAAATAAAACAAAAATGACAGATTTTTTTTTCCTTCAGCCAATGGTGATTCAGTGGGGAAGGAATAATTTCTTTCTTTGTACTATTGAAAACGATGGGTCAAAGGTAGAACAATTTGAGTCAGGATAAAAAGCGTCATGGGCAGAATGTCCTGACCAGCTGAAAGCAAGAGTAATTAAGAGTAAATAGTATAACATGAGGTTGTGTCAAGGCCTTTGACACTTCTAACTGCATTTATTTAAAGACATGACCTCTCAGTCACAGGGAAATTCATTAGAAGGTGAAACAGCCTGAATATCCAACACTGAGTGTCAAGAGTTTGTAAAGAACACAAGGTTTTGTGTGTTTTCAAGAGGCACTGAGAGGCTGCCTTGGACTGTTGTGTGTGGGGAAGCAATGGGGTGAGGGGAACAATCTGTACCAGTTAATTAGCACACACAAGGGGGCATCAGGAGAGCCCTGTCTAAATCCTCCCCTTCATCTCGTGCCACCACAACAAGGCCTGCTAGATTAACCTGCGCGTATCATCGTCTCAGCCAACGGGGCCATCTACACACAACAGTGCAGCACTGATTCTACTGCAGCAGGAGAATACACATTTAAAGCAGGATTATTAGTCTCTAACAACAGCAGGGAAGCTTGATATCCTATATTCCCATAATTCTAGTGACATTAGAAGATATACATGACGCAGAATTGACACAAGCACAGAGCTTCATTGCTTCTTTGATGCAATTTTTTTAAATAGTGTCGTAGAACGAAGGAAATGTAAAAATATCAAACTCTTAAACTCAGTGAAGAAAACGTTAAGTAGGATTAAGAACTGACATCAGATCAAGCCTATCTTGCGTCTATGTAGATCATGTGAGGGGGTCTTAAAGGAGAGAGCACAACACAATTTTTGAGTTACTGCACAGAGTAATAATAAATTCATCTCACGGACTAATTTTCTGCTTTAACGTGATGGTATTATAACCTTAAAAGCTTAGTTATCGTAGGTCTAGTCCCAAGCCACGACTCATGCAGTAACAGTTCTTATGGTTTGCTGTTATGGGCCTGAATACACTTTTTTAAATACATTTTTACACAGTGATTTGACTAATTACTGTATAGTGCATAACAGTTCTTTTTTTGCCTTTTAAACTTTCAAATAAACCTCAGCCTTTTTCTTACATTGCTCTGTATCTCTGGGGATATAAAGATCACACACAATGTAAGATGTATGCATGAGCTGCATTCACTGTTTTCCCTTCATCTTTTTCCTATATTCTATTTTGACCTAAGGCTCTCTCTAAAGTTCTCTATATAAATGTCTATAGATGCATCCAAACACTGCTGCCATCTCAGCCCTTTAACTCAGCCCCAAGACATTGGACATGATTTGTTGCTACTATGCAATAACCTCCTTTCATACTTTTTCAATTTCAAACTCATACCAGTGTCATGAAAAAAAAAAAAAATTGTTCAAAATCATCTTGCATACAGTATATTACATATAAATGGGGATGCTTAAATATTAAATAGAAAACATTGTTGTCCCAGTAACAGTCACTAAAGTTTGTTTTAAGGCAAAACTGTCCAATTTCTGTTGGTGATAAGAAAATCTTAGGTGAAGATGGGTGGATGGATTAGATTACAGATTTAATCAGTAACCAAAAGCAGTGTTGTGCATGAATGCAGTGATTGAGTGCCATTCATTGAACATTCTCATTTTTTAGTGAACGGTGAACTGAACGTGTCTGTTAGCAACTAATGAATGTGAACATGAGTATTGTTAACTCTGGTGAGAGTCACGAACCAGAGGGTGCCACTAATGCAACAAAACACTGTTTGCCGACCACCAAAATACAACTGGAGAAGAAAAATTGCGTTTTACTGCAGCACCCGAGGATTTGTGGCACTTGGCATGCGTTTGGTGATGCGGAAGCGAAAGAAATGAATGTGGACTAGTTCATTTTTGCACATGTGAATTTTGGGTTCAAAATTCAAAATAATGAACTATGAACATGAACTAGTTCATTTTAATCTGTGTGAGCTGAAGACCTTTAGCTCTTATTGTCTTTGACTGATGTTTAACTTTCCATGGTTTGCTATTAAAAGTTCACTGGATCCCTTGACATGTCGAACTTGTGAGATACATTTAATTAACTTCTTCATCATTTTAGGAGCATGACAAATTATCTTAATGCCATAATTATCATAATACCTTCCAATTAAAACGGGCCGCTTGCTGTATTCGCTGCAGGGGACAAAATGCATCGTTGCTGTTTGCAGTTTTCATTATAATGCAATTTCACCACAATGCAGCGGGAGTGAGCTTCTTCAGCAGGAACACATGTGGGATGAGAATGAATTTCACTCGTCATATATACCTCCTTCTTTAGCTTTTGGGCTGAACCTGCGTGAAGCAAGGCTTCTTAGATAATGTAATTTATGGCCCTTCTTACTGTCTCTAATGCTCCAACCCTGGAGGTAACCACAGCTTGGAATTTGTCATACATCATACAGCAAATGCACGATCAAAAGTTACCTCCTTTCATGATGTTTCTAGTCCTCCCCTCTACCTCCTTTACTCAAAGTACTTCTTTTTAAAAGCATACATCATGCTGGGAAACGACTCCACTTTTTTCAATAAAAGATAAAGACCATCTTATTACCTTCCCATTAAGAACATAACATTTTGTAAAATGGACTCTATTTAAAACACTCCTTCGAGCTCTGAGCCAGATTCAATGAATCTCAGCTGCACTTTAATCAACTCTGGCTCTGCTGTTTCCACATAGCCTTTTCATGATTAAGAAGAATAAAAATTCATAGTATTTGATTATTCCAAGTCCTAATTCAAAGGAGAGCAAAAGTCCCCAAAGGGTAATCTTACATATATCTACATCCACACTATGAAATATCAATATAATTTCCATTCTAGGGCAAGTGGAAGTGACACAGGTATCAGATTTAAAATAGCTCTGTCTTTTTCTCTCTCTCTCTCTTTCTCTCTCTCTCTTTTTCACACTCTCTCTCTCCCCCTCACACACACACACGCACACGCACACACACACACACACACACACTCAGTACTACACAATACTAGCCAGGATGCAGAGAACCAATCGCATGCATTAAATAACACAGCACACTGAGTGATGTGGAACGAATTCACCGCACGTACACACACACAGGGTATAAGGGGGCATCTGAGCAGCGTGAATAATTTACAAGCCACTGTAAGATGCTGCATCAATTTAACACCATCTAGACCCACTTTGTGTAAACCAATAAACTGATTTGTGAACTAAGCTCAAGACAAAAAAAAAAAAAAAATACACAAATTCCTCATGTGCACAATGTGATTGGGGCCAAGTGGAGATGTTGACACTTGAGGTTATTTGGACCCAAATGTCTACTGTGCTTTGCCTATCAGCTGTAATCATGAAGACTGTGAATAACAGAGCTTTTGGCAGAAAAGGTTATGAACGTTGAAGACGTTGTGCAAATGGCAGGAGTGCTACAGTACAAACAGCTGCATCAGCTGTTCTCTCCCAGACAGCTCTTGTACCCAAGGGAAAGGTCATAGCGGTCCATTTTTAAGAGCTTCAGCTCCAAGTGAGTCATATCAGGGCCCATCATCACTGATCATGTGACACCCCAGGCAGTAACTGGCAGTTGTCAACATTAGTGAATGCCTGTCATTTACTTTGTCAATTTCAAGCCTGTCCTATCTCTGTCCTCTTAGCCTGGATCAACAAAATGTCTCTGTGTGACGTCTGGGGCACTAATGCTCAAACGGCTTCAATTAGGACACTGTGATCTCACTACAGGAAAAAGCGCAGTCACATTAATGAATTAAAAGGTGATGAAGAATACATCACAAGTGCTAATAATTCAATTTGTTTTTACCTTCAAAACTACTCAGAATTTATAACCTCTCTCTCCAAGTGATATGCAGATAAAATGAGGGGATGACAGACTATTTGTTCCAATCATTTAGCAGTGCACTCAATTTTTAATTTTTTAATTTTTTTGAATGGAATGATATTTGTCGTAGATTTACGATACAATATGTTGTCTGCTTCGCAGAATACTGTATTACTTCTTCCATTTTATAGTTTATCTTGTTGTTTTTAAAGTGTAGCAATCTTAAAGCAAACATCTGCCACATTTATGCACCAAGTGTTGGGATGCTATCCAAGGCACATATGGCCCCCTGATAGGGAAGGTTTACTCTTTGTCTCTTCTGTAAATCCATCTGCTGCTGCTGTTGTTACATCATGTTTTTCTGTACACTTTGACTTCATTTCCTTTCTAAGCAGCCATTTTGTTCGAGCAGACATTCAGCACTTTACATAATAAGACAGGAGTGTTTCAAGGCACAAATGGGCCAAATAGCTGGACAGTTACACTGAAATTATAGATATGAATGAAAATAAAACATCACTAACTTTGTGCATGTGCATATTTGTAATGATTTGAAATGTAATAGTTGTCCTTTCTGCTTGTGGTGTCCTGATTCAAACATTATAAAAAAATCCAAAATGTAGAGAAAGATCAGCATCAGATGCCAACACTGATTTTTTTTTTTTTTTTTTTTTTTGTAGACACATAGGTACATCGACAATAAACACTATTTTAAGTACTTTTCATACCAAATGACCACACTATGTTTTGAAACTCTAAATCCGACCCATGTATCATTTATCAGGCATTACACACATCATTCACTGCAGCAAATAATAGCACATGTCAGACGAGAGAGAGATCATGTGCTTCCATATAACATTCATTATATGATATTTGCATGCTGTGCGAGGCTACATTACTTCCAAATTAGTTTCAAAATTAAAATATGCAAATTAGGAACCACATCATGTCTGACGCCATCACAACCAGCGATGGTCATTAGTGCCCATGACTCTATCAGCTTTGTGGCGTCTATGATGTGTTTCATTTTTATATAGTAACGCTGCTTATTTTAAAGTAAAGCTCTTAAAAACCCAAAAGTGTGACTCTAATACAATCTTAGATCTGCCAATCAAGACCGTAGATGTTATAATGAGCTTGTAATATACTAATTTGGCATGAACTGCATTCAAATCAACCCTCTGAATACCTGCCTGAAGGTGAAACTCTTCTGTTATATCAGTGCACATCTGACTTTCAATCGTTTGATCATATGCATTTAATATTTAATATACAATGCATCATTATCATAGTAACAGCAGTTGTGCCAAAATGCGTTTAGTCAGACGAATTAGATAAAATATAAAATACTGAGTCAGAGCTAATATTTATTTTTATCTCATTCATGTTTTTTTTGTATAATACAGCTCGAACTCCACACATAGCCTTCATCAGGTCCACATTAGTAAAAGAAGAAAAAAAAAAGTTAATTACCCTGCATCACAGCTTTCTTTTAATTTTCTTATTTTGGCAAACTGTGTATGTACTTTGAGTGTATAGTGCACATTGTACACTGGAGAGAGTGAAGAGTAGTGTCACTGTGTATCTGTTGTGGCAAGATTTAGAAAGCCTTTCGTTACCATTAGCATGAACAAAATACAAAAGTTCAAATGTAATTGTCAAGCATCGGCAGCACTTTAAAAGGCATGAAACAGAGGCAAACGAACCCATTTTTTTCCCTTCTCTTGCATCGCTTGCAGACATATCATTAACTGAAGCTGCTGGATGCTGTGTGCTCTCGGTTCACTCGCTCTCAATGCTGTGCGTTATGAGATGCTGCGGTGTTTTGACTGAGCTCAATCGAAGGTTTTTGACAGCTGCAGGACCCCGGAGCAAACAAACAAAGGATTGGAAATGGATCAGGATTTATACAGCCAATATAAGTGCTGAAAAAAAAATGAAATACCAATTGGTATGAAATTTTTCTTTTTAACTTGCTTACACCAGTCTAGTTGACACTTAATTTCTCTTTGTCTTACTAGATGACAATGTCTTGTATTTTTAGCGGATGTGTTGTCTCTTTATCTCTGTACACTTTGACTGGCAAAGCTAAAATAAGCCAGATGACCAGGTTGGCCTTCATGTCCTGCCCCTGGTATCAGTTTTCCCCCCAAGTGCTTGCATTTTATTTATTTCCAATTTTGTTAATTACATTTTATTTTTGGTGTTGCGCTGCATTAATTGTTTTTTATAATGGAGGCACTGTGAAGCCCTTTGAGCCTTGCATGTTTGTGCAGCCCTCAGCTGTGATTATGGACTATCCAAATAAACCCCTTACTTTGTATGGGTGTGTGGGTGCATACCAGTGAGTGAGTGACATAGGAAGTCGATCTGAAGCTGTTGCTCAGTGGTAATCCTGCTTTATACTCTCTCTGCATCCTGCATTTGCTGTATTTGTGCATTATTTGGCTGCAAAGAAAGAATTCCAGAACTGAGCCTGTAGTCTCAATACATTTAAAGTTTACTTTTACATCTGAAAACCTGTGTCCCTTTGATAACAGCCACGTGTCTTGCTGTTGTCTATTTAAAGGTCATATCTATATAATATATCTAAAATCTACTGTGACAACCCTCTGCAGACAGGGTTCTCCAGAGGCTGTCTTTGCAGGAGCCTGGTGGACGGAGTTGGGCTCTTTACTAGACTACTAAAGGTGTGGTCATTTCAGGAAGCGGGGTGCACATTCAGTATCTGCTTCCTGTCACATATTGATTGGAACTGAATTGAATTTTATTGAATTCTGACCTGCAAGATCCCGAGGCACCACAGTGTCCAGCTAATTTAAGAGAGGTCTTGGATTGACTCTTGCCAGGCCAATACTGATCTGATAACACCATTAAATCAGTTGCACCCAGCTGTTCTTCCTCTCTACCTTGCCTTCCAGGATTTGTTTGGGTTGTTTCAGTGTTGGTTTGGTTTGTTTGGTATCTTTTCCTGCACCATGCAAGTTGATTAGTTTCTTGTTTCTTTTGTGTAGTCTTGCATTTTTGTTGTTATTTGAGGTGGGCTGTAACACTATGTACAGGCTTGCGCACTGTAGATGCTTCATCCTGTCTTCTGAAAGTCAGTCAATCATTTTGTATACTGAATGAATGGAGAAAGAGAGAGAGAGTGATGAATATATGATTATTCCAGTGCAGTCTGGCTCTATAGTTTACATAATAAAGTTATCTATATATCTACACATACTGCTATTTTGCCAGACTCAGATCACCAAAACACACCAAATATAGGTTCCAGGACAAATATATGCACAAACTCCATCCATTTTCTTCTGACTGCAAATAAAATCACTAAGAGTCCAGCACTTCCAAATGTGAGCTGGTGTTTTTTGTTCATTTGTTTGTTTGTTTTAACCAAACATGCCTTCTGTAATATAATATTCTCAATCAACATGTGTCACTGCAAGTTATTAAGCCTTAGATTGCTATGTTTGTTTAAACATTAGCATCAATAGCATCCTTAGTAATTTAAATGTTAATGCTCTTATTTCTTACATACAGTACTTTCAGTCCAGTTATAATTATGAAAATTTGAAAAAAATAAAATAAATAAAAAGTGTGACACCATTTCAAGGTGATTTTGCAGCACAGTGAGTCAAGATGCCGTCACTAAGATGCTGTCTCTACTTATAGTAGAACACAGCTGCATACGACACAGCAATTAACACAACGCATGGGATTTTGCCCTTAACTGGAGCAGTAACCTCTCTATAATCCTCTTCAGCACAGATTGGCTGCTAGGTAATATCTGCTTCAGTACATGGCAGATATGTCTGATATACAGTATTGTGATTGGGGATAATAAGCTTCAATCGTCTGTTTGTTTAATACATAAATTTACACATTTCTAACAACAGTGTACTTCAACCTCTGGGGAATAAATATATTTTTATGGTGTGATTTCTTGAAATCATCTTTTATCCTGGATAAGTCTGTAAAGACCTGACATTTCAAGCAGAAAATAATAGGAATTTACATTGGAGGTCTGAAGGAAAAGCTTTTTCCCATCAGATGTGAAAATTTCACATACAGTATCTGTCATATTGCTTGTGTTTCTATTGCACTCAGTGTCTTGCATTGCTATTCTTTCCGTTTTAACTTTTTAATCAAAATACTTCAACATTAAACCCATTTCTATTTGTTCAGAGCCAAAAAAAAACAACACAATATATCAGGATGGACTTGTGTGGTGCCATCGACCACAAGTATTGAATGAGTGTACAACAGAGTTATATGTGCTTAAAATATTTCCTTTGTTCAGTACGTATACCTTTGCTATTTATTCATTTGAGAAAAACCTGAAGCGCAAGCCCCCTCAATCGTAAAACCATGAAATTTGCATCTCATCACTTTGAGCTTTGTAGCAGGGTGAGAACAAACGCAGTGCAAACAAATATCATTATGCAGCTAAGCACACATTCAGTGCAGCCCCTATTGTGATCTCAAGTCAGACTCCATGCCTGCTCAATGTTATCCCCTTACTGTTACTTCTCCTGACATACTTCGATTTTGAAAATCCATACAAGCAAGTGCAAACAAAGAAAAAATGTGCAGCAAAAAGATCTTACATCCTGCTCACATGACACTACAAAAAGAAGAAAAAAATACACATACACAGCTAAAAATGTAGCCACACAAATTTATTTCCGGGTGATTCAGCAGAACATTTGAGCGTGTGAGGACTCTGCAACATACCAACAAGCAAAATGCTGTCAATTCATCTTTTTTGGATTTGTTCCCTCCCTCCCAGCAGGTTAACCGTCCCCAGACAATGAGCCTCAGCTCTGCTTTAGGGTCTACAGAGTAGGGACACCAGACAGACAGACAGGCCTTGTATTCAGGCAGAGCCGATAGGCCTGGCAAGTGTGTCCTGTTCGGCATTTAAAACACCTCCGCTCTCTCCTATGTTGTGGGAGAAGTGACGGACCTGACAGGCTCAGTCTCTTGGGAGCCACTGGGCCTCTTTCCAATCTCCCTGGGTCAGTGCGGGGGTGAGACGCCAGTGAGAAGCTCCTGGCTAGAAACACTAATTATCATGGCTGCCTTGCATTTAGTAGTACTGTGTTCAGCACTAGGTAGCGTGCACCTCCCGGTCACGCTGTCAGATACCTCACAGGACTGGCTCTAATTGTGGAGATTGTAAAGCTATGGGTGTTTAGGTTCAGGCTGCCAAAAGCAACTCTCTGCATCACTGACTTATGTAAATAAATGGGTAAACAAACAAGTGTTCACTGCCCCTCCCCCAATTTACGACTGCTGTTGATATTGTTTGCATGGGTTGTCATTAATGGTCCTCTTTTTAATTTGTGTGGAATATTTTGGTTGGCGAATCAGGGAACGGTTGTGTCACAGATCGTGTACACACACTCTCCAACACACACAGTAATGCCTCTGCCCAAACTCATGATAATTTAATAAATGCCTGAAGGCAGAGTTTGAGGCAGTGGACAAATATAAATATTAATTAACACACCAGGGACCCAAGTAATGTGTGAAAACTTCTCTGCCTATTGGCTGCTGCCATATTAAAGGAAACTCTGGTCAGATTTTTAATGTGGTTTGGAATATGCATTAGAACTTCAAACATTAACTTCTAAAGTTAACATCCTCTCACTGATATTGAGGGCTTAAGTTGGAAATTAACGTAACTTGCTGCAAGTGCACCAAACCGATCATTTGATGGTTTTCTTTGCGTTTTCTGACATGCCACATATGGTTTGAGTCCCTGGCAACTTTATTACAAAAAGTACTTACCCAGCCCGACTCAATTTTATTATCTGAATAGGGTTAGTTGTCAGTCTCAAATGTCTAATTAAAGCATCTGATCGATGCAAACTGAATCATGTGGTTGTTCAGAAAGCATCAACTGAAATGTTAAGGACATTATGTTAACTAATCACCAGCTCTGCCATTCTTTCCTCTGCCACACAAGACACAGCTCTTCTTACTGCGGATGCTCAATGTTGGGACAGTGAGCATCAATAATATGCCTGTGTGACAGGTTCGAGGACCCTTTGCAGCTCTGCACTCCCACACTGTCTCAACTCATAGTGAAACCTAGAGAGTGGGCAGTGTATGACAGGTAGTGGTGAAAGAGGTGGGCTGAATCTTGACATTGCCCACTTCCTTCTACCTTGACAGCAGCCTATACTAGCTTGCTAAACAACTGCTGCCCCCTCAGTGAGTAGGTGTAGATGTAGCCTGGTTATGATCATATTCAGCATTTACATTGAAAAACCTGGTTATTCATATCATGGTCATAAATGTATCCAGGTGTGAAGTGGTTCAGAAACCTGGAGGAGGTGTTTACATGCCAGAGTATCCTGGTGTCTGTACTCTTCAGGTTTGTGAAAGTGGTATAAGCCATTTACAAGTGCAAAACATGACCAGGATACTCCAAAAACCTGATCATAGCCAGGATACTAGTGCATGTCAACATACTCACTGTTATTGCTTACAAAGGTGTCAGAGTTAGTCTTTATCCTGCATGTTGCTCAGTATGAAGTATTAAATTTAGCATTTTCCAGTAAATATTGAGACACAGGCCTCCAGTGATGTGGAAATTTAAGACAGAAAAACCCAAAGTAGGATTTTATGTATAACCTTTAGACGTTAAGTGGACACAGTCTAGTTGACATTACACAGTAATTATCAACTTTATATTTCAAAGAACTTGAATGTCTTGCTGTCTCTCCCCCTCTCTTTGCCATGCACACACACACACACACACACACACACACACCCACACCCACACACACACACACACACACACACTAATGCAGAGATGCAGCAAAAACATACTGTAAGCCCCAACTCAACTACTCGGAGGGATCAAGTTTGGATCCCATATTACAACACGATGTAGGGTTGTCAGAGGAAGGCTAAGACGTTCATTACAGGAATTTCTCCAGTGATTGAACCAGCAGTGAACAGGTGTAGCAGTGTACATGTTCAGCTTAGCTCTTCCATATGAGAATTAGAAAGTCAGACATACACAAGAAGCTCTCTGATCTCTGGTAAGGAGAGGGCTGAAGTGCCAGGTAGAGGGAAGACAGATGGGTATGAGTTTTTCTGCCAGCTGTCTATATTGCCTCTCTTCGTACTATCACAGTTTGGCACAGAGTGAGAAGAGGGTTCATGTTTTTTTTAAGGAATGTCTCATACAATGAAAGTTATGGCCACAGACTGGCACAGAGCACTGGCGGTGTAAATTGTCTGGTCAGCAGCTCAACTCCTACAAATCTTCTGTGTAGTGGTGACTGAATGATGGGTCTGTGATTACAAATAATTTTCATCATTGTCAAAATATTATGGAGGAGGATAAATTTGAGCGAGGGAAGGCCACAGTTGTATGAGGAAGTTGTCATTGAGTAAAGGACAAAATAACTGACAAGCAAGTGGCTTGAAATCTGAAAAAAAAAAAAATAATAATTGAGTCATAATTGATTCAATCTCATTTTATGAGTTTGACCTGCACATGACAGTTAAGCATGAAATATAATCTAATGATTAATCTATGTTATAAATCTGCAATGACAATATATGCCTATGTGTCAAAAATTAAGTTCAGTCTAATTTTAAATTGGCTTTATTAGCTAGCTTATTTGCTACAGTATACATTACTGTTGCATTGCCCCCTTTACAAACAATCTGTGTTGTCTCTGTTTAATAACCTGACAAACAAACAAATGAACAATCAAACAGATAAATATGTTCTTTCTGCCTTCTTTGTGCAATCAGTTTTCATGGGTAATAGATAGAAACAGGTGGCACTGTTTATGTATTGTTTATCCAGTTTCTGTTTTTTGAAAGGAAATACAACTTATAATTATTATAATTATTATTATTATTATTAGTTTTCACATACTGCATAGATGATGAACAAGGAATAATATTCAATTATAAATAAACAGATTTGTTGAGACAGCGCCCCTCATTAAGCTAAAACAAACCTTTCAAAAAAAGTTTCAAAAACAAATCTTACTTCACACTTTTCAACAAGATGTTGTGCTTTGAAATGAGCAAACGTGTATAGACTGCGTAATACTTTTACATTAAAAATAAATCCAAAATTCATTACACCACTGTTTTTTAGCATTTCTGAGTGAAATGCTGAGTTTTTCAAAGTAAAAAGTTTGAATTCAGCCCCTTAAAGATTGCCCTCTGTAACTCATGGTGTAACTCTATTAAACACTTTATCTGGGTAATACTGTCTACCATGCAAAATTGCAGCTTGTAATAGGGGATAGATTAAATGGAATCACGCTCACCTAGTGGCAAATTCCACCCCAGTAAGCAACAAATGGCTTGCCAAGCTCTGGGTGACATTTCTAGGGATTAGCTCATGATGTTAAGGGTTGAGGCAGGACCCAGTAGGAGGGACAGTAGCTGAGTATCATAACACCCTCCACCCTTTGCGCACACACACACACACATACACACACATACTGTATTTTTTTAATATAGCAGCCATATAGTACTTGCTTCATACTAAGTAATAAAAACAGACAACACTAATAAAGCATACGTATAATCTATGAATCCAATAAGTAAACACAACAGCACTGCACCGGAATATTTAAAGCCTTTTTTTTTTTTTTTTGGTAAAAAGCAGGTTTTATGATAGAGCAGCCTCTTCACATGCCATTGTACACACGTGTACTTTATAGGGAGCACAACATGGTTTACAGTCAGCGAGGCTGTAAAGCCCCTACCAGATGTAAAAAATGAACAGACGTGAATGTCAAAACCTTGCTTTTTCAGATGAGCATGCAACCTAAAATTGCTTCGAGAGGATTTCTACTGTATATGCTGACTTTATTTTTAGTCACTAACCGATTGCTGTGTGTATGCATGTGTGTGTCCCTGTAAATGCTGGCTTTTTTGATCTCTGTTCTGTCATGGCACTAAATGCAAATATTTTTTTAGCATTTGTTTTAATCAAGATCTGACTTGATTGGAATCTAACTCATCTTCTTTCTGATTTGATATTTTGCCTCAAGTCCAGCAGTGTGAAGTGAGAGAGAAAGAAAAATGGAGTTAGGAAGTTAGGATACAGCACAAAATCAAGTGGAAAAAAAAAGCCAACTGCTGCTCTCGGAGACATGGTCTGAGGGGTGATGCATGGAGTAGTGAGAGATTATATGAAGCAGAAAGGAGGGCAGGTAAGTGAGAAAGAGTGGCGAGAGGTGACAGGAGAAAATGAAGGGAAGCAGTGGATGTGTGGAGGGAACAGAGAAGATGACCCATAGGGAGGACGTTGGAGCTTATCTACAGAATTCTTCCACTTGGAACGTTGGTGTAACAGCGGCTGAGCCAGAATACTGTCAGTCAGCTGTCGGGCCACTGGAATTGAGTGATGATGAATGACATTTAAATGTATAGCTTGTTAAAGGACAGGTTCCATTTCTATACCTCTAATGTGTGAGAGCTCCACATAGCCATCTGTGTCTCTGTTATTAAAGGTTATCTAGATACTGTGACAGAAAACCTTGGCCATGGCAGATAGTTAGTTCTTTGAAATTAATTACCTAAGTGTTGTTATTCTCCTTCATTCCAGTTTAACCCCTGAGAGTATTTGCATTATGTGTGTGGCGCCTCCATTCAATTACAGAGCACCCTTTTGCGATCCTCTAAGTGCAATGCATTACAAGTGATACATAAATGTCAACAAGGCCACTTAAAGGATAACTGCATTTTCTTGGCTTTATGAAATTCCTTTCCTGTGTTGTTACCCCCAAATATCAACTGCATGTCTAAATTATGCCTATTTGCATATACATATGACAAAATTCTGTTGTTTCTTTTATCATATATAATGTGATTTTTTAAAGACACATTCTGCAGTCAAGGGCACAAATAGAAATTTCACATAATAATATGTGATTAGAGTTTGGTACAGTGAAGCCAACCACACACAGAGAAAATCTACAAGCTTGACCTTCGACTTTGCGTATGTCAAAGCTCTCTCTTCACGACAGGATTTACCCTCAGCGCAGCTAAAGAGAAGCAATTAATCCATGATCCTCAACAGGCCACGATATTCTTAAATCAGACCTTCTCTCGCACCAGTAACAACCACCATCAAACTGTCAGCCTGTGGATAGCTCTTTCCTTCTTTTTCCACTATGCTACTTGTCCTCTCAGAGAACCTATGAGTGTCTGCCACCTTTTCTCATCTCAAACTTACTTTATTTTGTCTATGACCTTTTCCCTTCTATCACTTGCAGGATCAGTATGCATTCTACTCGCGGAGTGATTACTTCTCACCCTGTCAGCTCACCTTGACTTCACCTGTCATCCCTCCATCTATTTTCAATGTGATATTTTCTTTCTCACCTCCTATTAGTTGTGCCCATCTGAAGTCTCTGTTGAGTACCCATCTTTCTGCCTTCCTCTCTGTCACAGACACATGCATGTGAACAAGCATGCACGCACGCATGCACACACACACACACAGACAGACACACACAAACACAAACACACACACAGACACACACACTCTCTTTCTCTGAAGGATCACACACCTTCATTATTACTTTAGAGCTATAATCCCCAAGATTTTCATGAAATCAAACCATTTTGGATGGTATTTATGGGCTGCATTTCTTTCTGCAATAGCCACTGTATGTATTTACATTCAGTAATTATGTGTCTATAGTAGTTTTTATTGGCAGAGGCAGATTCTACCTCTTCATGCTGAATTCAGATTAGCTAAGCATGAGAGATTCACAGGAAAAGAATGCATTCATGTGTGCAGTGCATTTTTATCTTATTGATGTTCGACTCGCAAAAGACAGGGTGGCTTTTATTGTGAAGCAGCCTCAGGAAATACAAAGTATTTGTCACTGAGGTTTGTGCTGATAGCAATCAAAATTTGTCCACAAAACACTAATTATCAGTTTTGGTATTGATTTATCCATGGATCAGTTTTAATTTCTGCATGGGGTTAGTGGAAGAAGGACCAGTGCCACCATAGTGGAGCTGCTAGATGAGGATTGCAGACAACAGGCTGCACATGTCCAACTCCACGGTCAAAGTTGGTTATAATCAACAATATGAGTGTGTTTGAGTGGTGTCTGGAGTATTATCCTGGTAAGCACAGTTATGAAATCTTAAAGATTACAACTCTAATGTGATGCAACATCTACACCTTGGTGCAATGCAATGAAATTAATGTAGCATTTTTGTTGCTTTTTGACTTTAATAAAAAGTATTATTATTATTATTATTTCTAAATGTTTACTGGTGTAATTACCAACAGTTAGAATATCACACCCATTTTTCTGAGGTTGGAAAACAAAAATGCAAAGGCAGCACCATCCACTAAACAACAACAGTAAACATGTTGTCCTCTACAATTGGTGAAGTCCCTGTCAGCCTGTCACTACCAAATATGTCAACTTTGTTGACCCTTAATTGTTGATCCCCCTTCAGCTATTCAGTGTCATTTTAAATACTTGAATGCAGCAGTGATATGTATCATCCCACCAAGCTGTGTCAAAATCAGATCAACAGTCTCTGAGATATTGTGTATGACACATAGATGAGCAAACAGATAATTTAGTGCCTCTTGTGTTTTTTCTTGTGTTAGCATGTCTTTAGCTCATAGTGTGGAATTGTATTAGGAAGGCTAGAGTCCATTTATTGAGTCTTAATATATTGTATGTCACTGTGCGCATGTTTACAGTAAGCTGTATCTGACAATTTTTAAAATGTTACAGACTTCACATGCTTAATGACAATTCTACAACAATTTCATCGTTATATATTTTTTTCTGATTGAGTTTTAAATTAGGTTTAATTTCAATCAAAATAGGTTTCAATATTTTGCCTGGATATAAAGTATTGCTAATGAGAAATCTGTCATAATATCTGTCTTGAAACACTAAAAAATTGTCTGCAAAGATGTTTATGAAGTACTATGTGGGCCAATTAAGAATTTCATATAAAACCATAATATAAATTAACGACAATAGACTAATAGTCTCTAATTAACAGTATATTAAAAACTGCAAAAATAATTCTACTGCATACAATAACACCTCTGTTTGATTCACATGTTAACCCTCAGTCTCATGTGGAACCAGGAAGGACCGATTTTTTCTATTTAACTGAGACCTTCCAAACATCTGCTGGAATTCTCAGTGTCACACTCTGAGTTCTAAATTGGTAAATTTCTGCAATTAACCAGGAGGCATCAGCTTGATTCCTGGTGGATTTTTGCAGGAGCTAAACACCATATGCTTCACTGAGAAATCCACTGTACACAAACACACACACACACGCTATCTCCACTTCCACTGGTACACACATGCGCATTAAGATTCCATCCCGTTTTGAGACGAGGTCTGAAAGGATTCATCACGGTGACAGCACCACTTCAACACATTTTTCAGTTTGTCAGAAGTCTCTTTCTTAGCGCTTGTTCCTCGCTTCTCCTTGGTTTCCTCTGGTGTATTGCTCTGAGGCCCGCTCAAAGCACACAGCAGGGGATTAGTCCCTATCACAGCGCTCACTACCCCCAGATCAGTTCACTAGGGTTAAGGTGCAGCTTTCTCTGAAGATACCGTTTTCTTTGTGAGAACTCTCACAGTGACATGTTAAAGGAGCCCAGTCAGAGTGGAACTTAAACGCTATGATAACCTATTTAAGTTGCGGCCTCAGTATAAATACTACCCCTCTTGCACAGTCTTTGTCTCTCTCTTTTAGTGTCATGGCTGGCACGTTTGTATTATTGCTTGACATTGCAACAGAGAATGACAATATTTGTCATTTGCCAAAACACCGTGGGAGATGTTGAAATTAATAGCTAACAGTAATAAGAGGGTTGAAGAAAGAGAGATAAATTAGAGAAAGAGGAGAATGAAAATATGCAACGAATTCTATGCATTTTTCATAAGGAATGTTTCAACATTTTGGGAAAGATGCTTATTTGCTTATTTACTAATCTCATGTCTCTGTGTTTGGTAGAGAGCTAGAGTCAAGACAAGGTTAGCCAAGCTTGACATCGAGTGGAAGCATGGAGAGACAGCTGGCCTGGCTCAAAAATACATTTGCTGACACCTCTGAAGCTTTCTAATTAGCACATTGTAGCTCGTTTGTTTAATCCATATTCAGGCAGAACTTTAAAACAATTTGTGGTTTTAGGGGGAGTCAGTGTAGTAAAATGTACACAACAATGCCAAGAATGTTGTTGCCTATATATGTCTTTTCCTCTTTTGTCCCTTACTGCTGCTCAACCTGATGGTAGATTTTGTGACCTATGCATAAAGCTTAAATCATACTTTCCATGCCTCTGCCTGTGCCCACTTATATGTTTGAATTTTGCTCATATGAGCAAATGTCAAATGTCTGGATATTCAAGACTGAGAATGAAGGTTTGGCAAGGATTCTTTTTTAAATTCCTCAAGACTGAAAAATGAAACCGCAGATGTGCCGTCCCTCTTCCTCCTGCTCAGTCAGGTTCTTCTCACTCCCATCAGCAACATTGTCATCTGTTAAAAATTTGTCTTGCCCATCCTGCATAAAAAAACATTTTCCCATACAGGCAGTGGGCTGTATGACAGACAATAAAATGTTATAGATTATGCATAGTTATGTTGTTTCCCATGGCAGATGTTGGATATTAGGTGATAGGTATTAAAATCAGATATTAGACTGATAGTAGAAGTAAAAGAATAATTGTTCACACATTAGATAGTATTAAAAATGCTCATTTTGTTTGGTATCATATTTGGAGGTGTACGTATTTTACAGGAAGATATTGTATTTTTTGTATTACACAAAATAATATCATTCTTTATTCTAAATTGAAACATTCTGGCTATTTTTCCCCAATACTAGACAAACAATTTCCTTCATCATTGTAGATCTTCTTGCACACGTCAGTAAAAATTATAATGCTGTCAAATAATCTATTCCCTAGTTTAGAACCTATTTTCATAAAGGTCATAGGCATAGGCCTTTTAGTTTCCATTGTTGTGATGTCACCTAGCACCAATGAGTCTTAAATAATTTTTATTAGGTGCATATATGATGAAAGAATAAACTTCCATGCTTCTTATAATGAATATAAAAGTGATTCTATACCTATAAGTCTTCTCATCTCTGTAAGACTGCAATTTCTCAAACTGTAGTATTCCTTTAATACTCAAAACTGCATCCATAATTGCCTAAATTGAATGCATCATCAAAAGATTTTTGACATTTTCATCAAATTTTCATCATACCAGGACTATTGTAACTCCCAGTGCGCTTGTCTTATACATCATAAAATATAAAAGTTAAAGTTTATCCAGCCAGTATTTCTGACAGGAACTAAGACAAGTTACCACATTGCCCCAAACTAAAAACATCACTTCACTGGCTCCAAGTGTTACTTATAAGGCTTTGAACATCTTTTGAGTGCTAAACAGCCTGAGATTCTTTCATTCTTTAAGGATTAATAACGAAATGAAAGGTTATCAAGGTCTCTCCATCACAGTGGAGAAATACTTACTGTATTTATATTCTCTCATCACTTTATCATGGCAGTATCATAGCAAATCTTGGCTTGTTCCCTAACTAATTTGGAATTGTACTGTTTGATCGCCTTTTATCAACTGCTTTATCTGTACTGCTGTACTATAATAGTTCAACTATATAGAACAATTCTATATGATTGAACAACTAAAAATGAGAAATGCTGTATAAAGAACATTTATAACAACACAACAAGGATAGTTAATATTGAGCATTTCACTCTTTTCACTTTCATTTCAAACTTATAATTGTGAACTAAATGTACGATTATATGACACATGATATCAGTGCTTAGATTAGAGATAAGGTTATCTGCATTTCAGTATATATAAATAGATAATGTGAAATGAATGATTCAAAGAAAATAAGAAACTTAAAAGCTGTGCTTGCTCAAATTGATGATGACATGCCCTTTGCAGATCTGCAACCATTTTCCACCAGGGAATGTGCCAGAAAGAGCTCGGCAGGTATAGAACACTGTGGCTGAAAAGCCTGGCTTTAACCGAATGGACAGAGAATTTAGAAAAAAAATCTCAGACTAATATTCTTCAACTTTTCTGTATCTGGAGTTGTTTTTTTATTGTTGAATTTACAAACAAGTTTTCAGCTATAGGTCTCAGACATGTGTTTGTTGGTATCATATATTCTTTCTGGTTGGACCACAGCAGCAGGGCCAGTGATACAACTGTGAATGTCTGTGAGTGACTGACTGAGTGAGTGATCATAGTTGAGTGATCACATTTCCACTACTGAGTTGGAGTTTCCCCATTGGCCGCTCTTTCAAAATGAATTGGCACAAACTGTTTCTGTTACAGGGCCAACTGAGGGCTTAGGGCTATGCCTCTTGAAATGGGCCGTCACCTGACTTCCCTGTGGTTCCTTTTGGTTAAAAATGGAGTCAAAGCACTCCTTTTTCATGCCTTTTGTCAGTTGTCAGAGTTGACTTTTTCAATATTTAACCAAGACAACAAGCTTTCCCTAGCCTTGGCCAAGTGCTTTAACCTCTCAAAATAGCCATAAAAACATTAATAATGTTTTAGAATGTTAAAATTATTTGTACCATTTCTGTTGCCCTGACCTCTCACATGTTGTAATTAAACCAAAAAGTCTTATTTTTAAGATATACAGTAGTACATGAAAACATCCAGTTCATTTGTTTTTGTTTTTTTGTTTTGTTTAGTTTTTTAAAATCCCGTAACACAAAGTAGGTGGGATATAACTGTAAGTTGCTGTAATTAGCCACTTTACATATAGCCACTTTACATATAGCACAAACTATTCCATTCCCATATCCATATTCCAGCAGTCCTCAGATTCTTCTCTTTCCTATTGTGACTAATCATCAGCATAGAAGATGCTCTTCATCAGCCCACCCGTCTGCTCACCCTAGCTGTTGGCAGTGACTGCCACGATAATGACAGAGGCTACTCTGAGACGATGTTTACTAGCTGACAGCAGCACCCTGCTCTCTCTGTATGCTCCAGCAAGCATTTCCATTTAGCTCACTTCTGAAGCTGCTGCCTAATTTCTCTTTGGAGACAGAAATCCTCTAAACCCCATTGTATCCTGGGGCAACATATTTACTGAGGGCTGGCTTTCCAGTACCTGAGAGAGATTAACACTTCTCCCTGATTTATGAATCCATGCCACCCACCCACAGGCTTGGTCAGGGGGCCTAGCTGCTCTACCCTGCTTCTTCCTCTTCACACAATAGGATTTAGGTATCAGACAGAACACACAAACACAAACACACACCTCCTCACATACAGCAGAACTGGGTTTAAGGGGAGTTTAAACTGCGAATATGCATAGACCATCCCTCTAAATTTCCCTTAAGAAACGAGAAGACAGAACTGGCAAGGGTAAAACTGCCACTGCCTGTCTCCCAGTACTATTGGCAGGTGACTAACGTAAAACTAAACTTTATGACAGGAGATAGCTCCTGGACAGAATCAGAGCTGACAATGTATGGTTTAGGAAACTCCATATTGATTTAGAACTTTGAAATACAGTTAAAGGATATGCAAACAGGTACTCGTGGTTTGTCACTGCAGCATGGGGCTCTAGTCAAAAGATCTGTAACATCCATCTACTGTTTTGGCATCCCACCATCTCACTGGCATCACAGCCTGTCTGTGACTGAGGTGGTCGGATGGCTGCCAGACTGAGTGACAGCCTGGTATTTGTTTATCCTGAATAGTCAATTGCTGGGCATCTGTACTACAGAAACAACAAAGCTGCTGGCACAGGGTTTCAGTGGACGTGTCTGTTACTCATATTCAACTGAAAGAATGCTTTTAAATTGTCCTAATTCTGCAATAAAGAATTCCTAAAAGACATCGTGTCATGTATTCCTGTGGATAAATATCCAACTATAAAATCAGACAGTTAAAGAGTTGGCAATATCTTTGGAACATATGTTTTATGGTTGCAATCAAAACACATGCATGGTAGCCTAAGGATATTTAAAGAGGTGTGTGTGTGGGTCTCAGCATCAACACAACCTGTGGCACTGTCCAGAACAAAGGGTTTACATGGTCACGTGCATCTTCATACATTTTTCTTGTGACATTTTTTTTCCTATTCCATTACCCTTTTCATAATTTAATGACAGTGAATTAAACACTGTCTATTAATAAGAGGACTATTGTCTCACAGTTGCCTATTGTGCTCCCTGGACAGATATACATAAATAGAAGTACATGTGAAATGTAGATGCTTAATTGACAGCCCGCCCCACAGTTAGTTGTTTAACAATGGCAGGTGTCACTGGTTTTAGTTGGTGTATTCCATCACATTCTCTTATCATCTGCAATTAGTGTAACTCAAGCATGATATCGTTTCACTGAGTTTGAGATACACAGTATTCACACTTTTTGCATGCATCGTTGTAAGATAGTACTGATTACAGAGAGCTATACTGTCATAGATATTTAGAGAGTATGGATTTTTTTAGACAATGCCATGCCACTTGCCACGTGTTAACTTCACAGGCTTGATCTTGGTCATATGCCTTTTGTTTGTCCATGTCTGCTTAAACGATTTGTGCTAGAGTAAATACTCAATTTCAATGTATAGATATACAGATGTCAGTATGAGGCAGCATACATTCAGTATTTTTTAATTTGCTGATGTTTAGTCTCTCACCAACAAGGTTAAGGGCTTTACACAGTCATATCTCCTATCTGCCTCTTAACTACTTCCCAGTGGTAGATGAGTATTTACAGAAGCCTGTTTGCTTTAGGCATCAAGATTCCTGCTCTAAACTTTTTGCACAAGGATCACATCATGGCCACAACCTCATGCCTGGATTAGTGCAACACGCTCTTGGCTGTGACACTAAAGCGCTTTCTTCCACTCCTGCAGCTCATCCAGAGTGCTGCAGTCGGCTTCTTGTCCAACCAAAGTCAAAAGTGTCCTAAGTCACTGCCTACATTCAAGCAAATGGTCATATACTATATGGAAGCTTGTACTGAATTCAGAATTCGATTGACTGTGCCCAAGAGTAAATGTACAAACTTCCAGCACATAATCCAAACCCACTCACCAGCCCATGCTCTGAACTCTTTATTCTCCATTCTCTAATGGCAAAGAGGCCATAACTCCAACTATTTTCAACTCTCTCCTCATTTCTCAGTATTAGAATATTTGTCCACCAGCAGTCTATTACTGTTAAATTTACATCCATATTTTGCCACATTTCTTTACCAAATAATGCCAATATGCCGAATACATTTCTAAATACACGAAAGCAGCTCACTGTGCAAATGACTACCTTAAGTGGTGTATTTATAACTGGAACATACTGAGCAGACGGTCAAACAGCAGATAAGTGGGGTGAAAAGTTTCTATGGGCTTTTGAATACCTTTTTTCCCACCATGAAAGCTTGTTACCACTGGAGTCCATTGAAATTTACATCAATTCAAGCTGACCACTGACAGCCACCTTTCAGACTTACAAAGGGATGAGTACTGATGATGAAAAAAAGCCCTCGGTGGAGCATCACTAATAAAGGTGCCTTGTGGAGTTTTCTTGTAAATTTTCAGAAAACAATATTTACATGTAGTGTTCCTTACCTACTCACCAACACATTGTGTGTATCCTTGAGGTCTAGCAAATGTGTTGGATGCATTGCCTTCCTCGTAAAACATAAAAAGAAATTCCTTTTTAAAAGTACTTTAAATTCAGAATTGTTTACATCCATGTTTACTACCTGGCAATCTTCTTCCCGGCATTTGTTGGCTACATTAGCAGAACAGTGTGAAACCATTGGCAGGAAATTTTATCATGTCTCTCATGTGCAGGTGTGCATATGCATCCCTGCGCACATACATGAGATAAACAAAATAAGAACCCACTCATAGAAAGACAGTGTCATAGTGCTATTACATGTAAAGACTCCACAGGGTACCTTTAAATAAAAGATCTGCATCATCCACCACCACTGATAATGAGAAAAAAGCCAAAACACATCAATGGCCGGTTGAATCCTAACAAGTTTCTGTTCTCAGTTCATGAGAAAGGATTACATCATGTTCCCTGCAGTGTAAACTTAAGACAGGTCAAGACACATATGAATCTGGAATATATAAATATTAAAATATATATTAATATATAATATATAAATTGCAATAATGCAATGATCCCACTGTGAGTGTTACAGCTCTTAAAATGTAGTTGCCTTCCTTTGCCCATTCATGGTTTCTTTGTGTTATCATGCTATTTTCCCAATGCCATGAATGCAAAGGTTTTGAAACCTACTTAGGTAATATTATGTACACACACACACACACACACACACACACACACACACAAAAAGTTGTGTACATCTGCCATAACTTGTTCACTGACAAATTTCCTCAGTGCTAATTAATAAAAGTACAATTCAAACTGGGGGTGTTCTGCATTCTGAGCTGGTGAAATCCACTAAGTAAATGACTGTCTTGTCACAGTCTAAAGAAAACAGCTCAGTACATATTTTCTTTTCACTGAGTGGTGAAACAGCAAAGTAACGTTGGATAGTTGCAAAGTAAATAAGTTCATGTTTTGTGTAAGTGAGCAGTAATCCAGCATTTCCCATGACAACAAGTCTGGTGGCACAAAGGTAAAACGCAGTGAGGAAGCTGCCAATCTTCTCTGCCACGGAGAGACAAAAGGGACGCCTGGGAAATAAATCACCAGAAATTTGGCATTAACAATTATAAAAACATGGCGCTGTGACCATCTTGTTTGCCTGCAGCATATTTTCACAATATTGTGATGAAATAAATAGCCAACAAGCTGATAAAATATGGAGACAGCATCATGAAAAAATTATATTGCCTAGTCCTAATTGCCAGACATGTGTTAGCAATTAACACCAATGTAATTGTCATGTTTCACAGTATATTTGCATTACTGACATTTTTGAAATTATTATGTCTAAGAGTAATTTTCAGATTGAGAAGTAATTTTCATATGAATACTTGGCCGAGTTGGGACTTGAAAAGATGTTTTGATGTTTCAGACGAAACTGTGCAGAATGGAAAAGAGCTGAATACATGCACCTCGACAAGGGAGTTATCCATCATCTCCTGTCCATCAATGATTAATGGCTAAAGTGGTTCCATTTTCATGGTAGAGAACATAACAATCTTGCATTTGAGCATTTTGTCCCTCTCCACCAAGCCCCTTAACAGCTACCCTCTTCCTAGTCACAGTGTGCTATTTCAACAAGCACCTCATCCACTCACCCCTTCTCCCCTTTGCTTCCTCCTCTGTTCCTGTCAGTTGGTTGTGTTCCTATGCATAAATAGTGCAACCAACCATTTTGGTGAACTGTGTTCCTGTTAACATCACTCATCTTCAAATAGTTTCACAGATACATTTCAACTAGTTCTTGAATACCAGCCCATGCAACAGAGAAATGGATGTAAATCATCAAGAGGAACCTTGAAATTGCAAGAAAACAATTTTTCTGAAACAAATGTATAAGCTCCTACAGTTTATTTAAAAAAATGGCAAGCTAAGTCACATATCTATATCTATAGACTCATATCACCTCTGCTTATAGTTAAACTGGCACATCTAACTTGATTAAGATTAGAAGATGTTGCCATTCATGTTCAGGTTCATGGTTTTTGAGGACACAAACTCTTGTTTTCAGTGTCAAATTCCCAATATGCTTGACTTTCTCAGCAGTGCTCCAGTAGCAGCACTGAAGAACACACAAGCAGTTTTCACTGTACATACTGCAAAACAGGTGACACAATGCCTATATTCCTAGATAACAGGCAGACGAATAAACAACACAACAATATTAATTTCCCTCTTGTATGACTAAACAATATAAGGTGTGGAGGTGCACTGTGCTGACTCTCCTCTGATTCATGTTTAATGTGATTTAATTATGAATGAGTAGGAGGATTATTTGCCCCAGTAGGTAATACACCTCGTATTATTTCCTTGCTGTAATCCCCAGCCTAGTAACATACTGTACGCAATAATTGTTGACATTGATTTCTCATCTTTCTAGAGTTTAATGTGGCAGACATTAAACGTTCTACAGTATTTGTTATTAATACACTCTGAATATGTTGTTTAACCACACCACATTGCTAGACTCAGCATATGAGGTACATCAGCCATACTACCAAATTACACTGCACTGCAGCTTTTCCATCAAGTCCTCCAGCCTAAATCACCATGCAGGTCATTTGTCCTTACCCTCTTAATACGATCCATCAGAGCTTATCTTGAAATAGCACCACAAGGCAGCAGATGTCTCTGTCGTCATGGTTACAAAAAGAAACATGCAGTTAACTTTACAGAACGTTCATGGCTTGGTTAGGTTTTGACACAAAATTGACTTTTTAGGAAAACACCAATGATTTGGTTGCTTCCTTGAGTATGGAGGATGTGCATCGTCATGGTTACAATATCTCCAGTGTGAAAGTCCTGTCCATCCATCCACCCCAACCTCCATCCGTACGACTGCCTCATACCTAACTATGCGTCTCAAAAGGCTGCTTGCACGATGACTTCTGGGGTTTTACAGAACTACAGTTTCAGTAATTCATGAAGCCAGGCGACTTTGAAATTTTACCTGATTATAAAATGTTTTATACACATTTTTGATGATGTTGTTATAAACTGCTCAGTTTAGTGAGTGAGTGTCAGTGGTACAAATAGATGTTTGCATACCTACATACCTGTAGTGACAGGGCTTCATTATTAGCATGTAAGTCAAAATATTCATGTAGGTACATTTTCAATTTTACACTTTTGCTTCTTACATACTTGTTAGGTTGGGTGAAATAAAATATGTGTCTAACATTTTAATGGAACAAAATCCAAAAAACTTGTAACACTGCGAGCCCTTTAATTTGACAGTCCTCTGCAATGCAACATACACTAATCAGCCTCAACATTAAAACCAGTTATTGGTTTTAATGATCGTGTATTTGTATGATGGGATCTGACTGGTTGTTTTTTCTTGTTACTTATATTTCTTAAATGAAGTGAGTACCAGAGGCATAAAAAGTAATGAATTAATTAAATAACTCATTAGCACTAAAAATCAGTCTGACCAACTAAGGAAAACTAGCAGACAGTAACATTATAAAATGCTTTGTGATACAGTGTGGATCAATATGATAGTGAAGAACTAAACTAACCAAAGCAGTGAATTCAGGAAAATTATGATACTTGAATATATTATGTGATGCTGTGACATCGTTTTACATGATAAAAGGTTTTAACTTGACTCAACATAGTTTTGGTCATGTTTTGTTCTGTTACCATTAAATTATTTCTCACATTGTTACTCTCTTTGGCTTCGTTAGTGTAACCCATACTTGGCAGGTCTTTCTCCTGCTCTAGGCTTTTTTACCCCTGTATGTCTTTAAATATCATTTAGAATATTTAAAACAATGGATCTTGTTATTCTCATTATGTGTTTCAAGCTCATCCGTTCATTTTTTAAGTTACTGTTCTCTCCCAGATTCAGTGACATTGTTTAATCTCCGGTCCAGACCTAGGCTGAAAACGACATTGCTCTCCGTGACGTTAAATGCTAGAAGAGACAACTAAAACCAGTTACATTAGATTAAATATGGGCTTATTTTCTATTTTTGGATACCTTGACTCTAACTACAAAAATACAAGAGAGTAATCCAGTTCAGGTGGCTGGCTACATGACAACAAGCTATGCCAGTCAGTTCAATCACAGGTTATTTCTTCCAGTTCTACCCTCTCCTCTTTTTCCCACTTGCTCAGAGACCATTTTTGGGATTACAGCTACAAACAGCACAAAACTCAAAAGATTGTTTTTGTAGACATGTTGTCATCCATTCAGTTAAATGAACATTCTCAGTTTCAAGTTCAATATATTACTTAGCTTTATTGCTTGTTTATCCACATTTCTTATACTACATCACTTAGCCTATTCATATCAGTGTCAAAAACAACAATGATCCACATTTGTATAACTTTTGAACCATAAATCCTGCCATTTTCTAACCCAAAAAATCATTTTGATAGTTCTTTTTATTGTTAAAAAAAGGGAGCTCTCCTCCCCTTCATTTATATTGTCAGTGATGGTGATAATTGCCCTATCATAGTGCATGACATGCAACAACTTGCTTGTTTAGAAGGGGAGGAGTTATATTTGGAGTATATAAAGCATAAAAAGGCTGTTCTTACAATGCAATCACTCTGCTCAAAAGCCAATTTAACAGCCCTGAGGGGAAAAGACAATGTACAGACAAAACCATATAATTAAGACAGAAAAGCAGCTGTCTTGAAAAAATTTATTTACCAAGGGACAAAGATTAACTACAGCAAGTTTTAAGAACCGAACACACAACATTAGATGTGAAGGTCTAAAATTAAAAAGCAAACAACAAGCAGGCGTACAGAGGCTTATTGACTTTTTCAAATAATACAATTTTCATACTTTCAAATTCAGTATCCACAAGCTAAGCCTATATGCTGCCATGAAAATATTGAAAATCAGAGTTAGGATGGAGAAAATTGTCGTATCACCTGTAAATAAAATGCTTTGGAAAAGGGATATGAAAATAATTAAACACGACTTTCCCTTAATAGCACCCACTGGCTTTGGATTTATGTTTTACTGTCACAATCAGTTGTGAAAGTCACTGTCCAGTGCCCTCAGCGCCTCCTCCATAGATTACTTCCACTTTTTTTTCAGATATTATATTAGTATTGAATCACTATTAGTCATTGTAAAGCAAGACAAAAGTGCTGCCACCAACACTTTTAGGAAACATCTGGTCAAAGTGACCCCGTTCTGATTTTTTCCGTCCAGAGATCAAAAATCTATAATGTACAATGTGTCATGTACACAAGGACATGGTGTACTGCACATGACCCCACGCCGTGTACCTGCCAGTGCGGCTTTCAAATGCCAGACAGTACATTTTGAGCTCATTGTGACTGGTTATTTTTAGTATATATTTCTGGTATATTTCTAAGTTGTTTTCTGTCATTTTAAATGTGGGCTCATATCCAAAAGGTGTTCCCTTATGCATGCAAGTTTTTTTGAGGGTAAACTCAGGAAGAAGATTTGGATCACTTAGAAATGTTAAAATGCATCCAAAAAATGTTGTTAGGAAAACACTCAGAACCGAGTCTCATGTAAATGTAACCCAGCTGGCACTGTGTAGCAACCTCACCTCTTCTTTTCTTGGCTATTCTATTTGACCTGTGGAACTGTACGGTCATCACACATTCTTCAAATTTAATCTCATAGTCCATTTCGATTGGCCTTTGGCTTACCATGTGTGTGTGTGTGTGTGTGTGTGTGTGTGTGTGTGTGTGTGTGTGTGTGTGTGTGTGTGTGTGTGTGTGTGTGTGTGTGTGCGTGTGCGCATGGGCGTGTGTATTTGCATATGCATGATTGTGCAAGTGATCTTTTTGTCTTACTGCTCTGTGTTTCTTGTCTACAACGTGTTTAAATCATTGATATAGCACTTTAGTCAATAATGGCTGTTTTAAATGTTTTATAAATATCTCTATCTCACTGCACTCTCTTCTTTGTTTATTCCGGGCACTCTCCTGTCATGTATTATTTCTGCTTCTTTGTAGTCCAGGGACTCTCATCAATGTGCTACCAATCTGAGACCACAACATCCAACCAAAACAAAATTGTAATATTTATTTTCAGAAATGTAACGGATTGACAGAATTGTGTTTCATCCCAAATATGCATTCGTTTGGTGAGTATGTGACTTGGTTGTTTATTTGTTTCATTACGAGTTCTTTCTGCAGAAACCATCAAGAATGACTTCACTCTATAATTGCAGAGGGACATACAGCAGTCCTAGAAGATATTCACTATGTGACTATTACTTCCATCTTTATTGTTTATTTGATTTGTCTTTTAATAGAATGACCTAATAAACATAGAAACTTCAATTCCAAGTCAATATTGTGTGTAATGCACTCAGTAAGGCACAAGCCGAAGTAAATGTAAACTAACTGTGATGAACCATAGACATGAACATGAGAGATGCCCATGAGCTGTGATACATAAAAGCACGCTGAGGCTAAATTGATCCTAATTTCTACACAGTCTCAGGATGTTTCAAAACAGTATTGCAACAACTTGAGTTTGAACTGTTTGGGCTCTATTGTCATGTTGGCGCAGGGTATAGAACATAGAACGTATGTACAGGTGAACTGATATTTTCCTGTGGCACACTGCGGTCACTGGCAGTTTGGTATTTTGGTGACTCGCCATGCGCCCCCAACGGGAGGAGAGACACAGCTGAGGTTGTGGTGGTACCAAATCCAGTGGTGCGTTGCAATCTCGATGCCAAGAATGAGTGAGACTCACACGATCAGCTGCCTTCCTGCTGAGAACATGATGACTGCTCTGTGCACCTGTGTTCCATAAAACTCTGGTCACTTAATGCGGTGAAGGCACACACAGATAAAACTCTCTCTAAAACTCACACAAACTCTTCTCAGTCAGAAAAATGCAGATTATTGAGTGATTCTTACACTTACAGTTAGTAGCCTATACTGAAGGCTTTTCCTTAACAGTGGTGACTCTCTTTACAGCCATGAAGGCAGCACATATCTGTTTCATCTACAGTCTATAATTGGAGATATTGTGCACAATTACACACAACATCTCTGCTGGTTAAATTTTATGCAACAAGCATCACACTGTGCAACCCTCCGTGCTTATGTGCACATCAAACATTTTGTTATAATTAATTATTCTACAGTTTCTACTGCACTGGAAATCAACAGGTGCTTTGGAGATGGACACCTTGTTCACAGACCTCCATGAAAAATCATAGATCAATTAAAACTTCTCTGTCTGCTAATAACTCCCTCAGGGCTGTCCTTCCCTGCCAATACTCCTCTGGTGTCAGCGGCTACATGCTTCATCACTTTTTTTAGGGAGTGCAGCCTGGAGCTCCATATTTTTAATTACAGTACAGGTAGACATGCGGCTGTGAGGAGAAACATGAGGCGATAGAGATTGTTTATAGATTTCATAGTACAGAGGATGAAAGTCATGAGTGTGATTGGCCACAAAAAAAACTGGCCCTGAGTGCATCTGGCACACCCCCAATGCCCTGAGCAGGGCGCAGTTGACTGGAATCTGGATCATGTCACAGGGTTCACAAAAAAAAAAAGTCTTTCATGTTTTTGGTCTTTTATTTTTCCTTTTAGTCTAGTTTTGCCATGATCAAAGTCACGTGTAATGAAACATGAGTAATACTCTATAATAACAGAAACAATAAATAAATAATATGAGCTAGGATAGAACTGGAAAAGCAACAGAGTGAAAAAAGGATTTCTCTTCAACTGTACATATATTGTAAACTTTGTTATCTGCACAAAATCAGCCATGAGTTGTGAATCCTTTCAGTGATTATCAGATAATCTGTCAATTTCTGTTCTGTTTCCTAATTGGTCATTTAAGGGCAGAATCACCCCCTGCCATCCATTCATTAGCTTTACTGGGTGTGTAAAATCTTTGTCTCTGTCTTCTCTTTGCAAGTTTTTGCAATTCAGTTTTTGAGTTTTGCATGGTCTCTATTTTATTGATCTGTTTTTATTTGTTATTTTGTCATTTATAGAGAATTTCCAGTAACCAGTTGAAGTCTAATACAAAAATGCTGATTTGATGAGAGAATGGCTTAATTTGTGCTTAGGGGCAATGCTGAGCAACGGCTAAATCGATCAGAGTTCGACTCCACAAAGTTTACTCTCTGAAACTTACTTCCACCCACTAACAGGCTGCCACTGCTGACTGTAAATTAGGCTGCTTTTCATAATGTGCTAATGCTGATGATTCAAAATGCACTAATTATATCTACTGTGTCATTGGTTTCATCTATGCTGTGTATTTTTAATATGGAAGATGGTTTATGGAAAATTTAATACAACATATTACTTTAAATCAATTCATCCTTCTCCACAGTACCACGGACAGCGAATGTTAAGAAGCTCTTAATGACCCTGCACATGGACTCACTTCTAAGTGCCGTTTTGGGAACTGTGTGTAAAAATTTAAGAGCTTTTGTAAAAATGCTCTTTAAAAACACTCTTAACCTTTAAAATCAATCATTGCTGGGGGAGAAGTGCCGTTCCCCTTCTCAGCAACCACATATTTGCTCACATATTACTTGTTCATATGCTACTGTCAAGTTTCTATCTCACTTCATATGATGTTTACTGAAACTTCTGCGTCTCTGATTACCATCCATCTGTTCCTCTCTTCACTTTCATGTTGAGCTAATTTTTTTCTTGTTTTATTTTGTTTTGTTTAGGAAATTAGTTTTTTCCTTTTTTTATTGTGGTAAAGCTTTAGGGATAATTTCAAGTCACAAAGAAGTAAGAAAACATTTCTTTATACTCAACTATATTGTGAAAAGAAAAAAAAAATACTGTTAGACATCAGACTTTCACACCTCCCACACTGTGTGTGTTTCCCTAGTTCTAATGAAAGCTACAACCTACACATTAGTCTAACCACTTTGCTGATTACATAAAGTATAATTAGTAAGTTCACCTTTTCAAACAAAAGATCCTGAGGTTATCTGGTCAGTTTAATTCCCTGTCACAGATCAAAGTGTGACATCTATCTTCTGTGTTATGAAAATCACAGTGGATTGTTTGTGTCAGAGTGTTTTTGTCCAGAAAATTACAGATGAGCTGTCTTGAACGTGACTCATTTTGACTTCTCTACATGTTGCTAACGGTTCAACAAGTCCAACATTGTAAACGATCATATTATCTTGTCCCTACTCTCGGACACAAATCATAATAGTGTACCAGCCACAGATTCAGTGGACCTTTGTTGTCATGGTAACAATAATAAACATGCGGTTAAGGCTGTGGAACAGTCACAGTTTGATTAGGTTTAGGCACAAAAAAGACTTGGTCATAGGAGGACAGTCTCTAAAGGTTAATGTAGCCATCATCATCATTTACGACACCAAACAATATAGTACTATGTTGTGTAAAAATCAAAAAAGCTAATTATTTATTATGGCTTAGAACTCCTGTTTCGATGTCCCTAAGTGCCGACTGGGCAGGTAACATCACTTATTATCAGCCCTTTTATCAGGAGAACTACATACTGATCACTCCCATCTCAAGCAACTTTAATATGGCTCCCATATTAATCCCAAAACAGCCTGTAACCAATGAAAAAAACTAAACTCTCTCAAAGTAAATATTTCCTGCACAAAAACAAGGACTGCATGGTTGTAACATTTTAATAAATTACTTCAATTTTGATTCTTTACGAAGATCTTTTGAACAGTCTTAGTATGACAGAAAATAGTTAGACCACCCACAGTCAAGCACCTCATTTAAATGTTGTACAGAATGAGGTTATTTTCAGTAGCGTTAGATGATACTTTACACATCAACTCAGAACACAGTAGTGTCAGATATCTTCCAGATACTGTTTGCCTTTGTCAACAGACTTGAGTCATGTCGTACAGTTGGTTGGAAAAGAGTGTGGGGCCTTTTAAGTCTGACAGAGACTTTCTCAAACTAGTTAACCTGGGCCCACGAATCTGAGAGTAGCACCAGCAGGTAACACATTCCTCATAGACGGGACATAAAATCATTATCCTGCCAAGCAGCAGGTCAGTGATCAAAGACCACTGCTGTCACTGTTAATAGTCTGCAGACAGGCAAACAACACTAACAAAAGAGAATGCCATTACTGAAGCACCGAAATGATGCTTTGTGTCGGACAGTTAAGGTAACCACTCCTGTTACACGCATGTGTGCTTTCGAGTATCATGGTTTGTTTTTAGATTTTCTTTATTATGCATTTTACAGTTTAAATGGTCTGTGACTTTGCTCTATGTTTGGTGCAGTTTCACCAACTTATCTCTCTCTGGACACCAAAGTATACACATCCATGGGTTAACTTTCATCAATGGAGATACGTCAGCAAGCCCATTTTGTGTGTTATTTCCTATGACCCATATGATTAAAATCTGTTTAGAGGGTTGAATCATGTCAAGATGTAACTTTTGTCATGGCTCTTACATATTTGTTTATGCATTTTATTACTCATCATACTTACATGATACATACATATGTCAGTTTGAGCATAAATTCTTGTCATGTTCAACTGTGTTTCCTGCAAATTCATATAATAATACTTATGATTCATATAATTCATACGATTTATATCAACATAATGATATAACATTCCCACTGAATGTTCATCAATTCAAAAGGTTCATATTGTGGGTATCTGCAAAACATTCACTTGCAATGTTTTTCCCTACAATATCTGCAACTGTCAAGTAAAGCATGAATTTGGTTTTATAGTTTGTGCTTGGTTAAAGTCAGGCAACTAAACCAATTCATTTAAGGATTAGAGAAAAATCACAGTCACTGCAATTGACTTGAAGTGTGGGACAAACTGAAGTTCCCGGTCTATTAAGATATGTGCTTCGTACTCACAGCCATTCAATATTTTCTTCTTCTCTTTTTAGAAAAAAAAAAATCACTGCCTTTCCTTTATATGTTAACTTGCTATTGCCCATATTTAAAATGAATTTTCCCTGCAATAATGCTGAACTACAAATGCACATGGTAGGGGCATGTGCAGCTCTATTCATTTGGGAAGACAGTGAGTCAGTAGGCCTACACAGTTATCACTAAGTACATCTGCCAACTGTGAGTACATCTACTAAGTTAAAGTCTGCATGAAATCATACGCACACACAGTTTTCTCACAGCTCTTCTATTTATGTGGTGCTGGCTGCTCCACCCTTAGTAGGCAAGCTGGCATCGACCTTGGGGCGATGCGCTTGATCTTCGCGCACGCCTCACCTCTTAATGATAAAATGAGAGAACTGGGTCGGAGATGTACATTCCCACCAGAAATAGTTGGAAGTTAACATCTTCTGCTGAGCACCAGGACTTCCAACTGGGAAATCATCTCTAAATAAATCAAATGAGTTTCACAAATAGGTGAGGAGCCTATGGGAGGCCAAGGTTTGCTCCTGGGAGGAATGAGCAAGTCTGGATGATTAACTGAGAAATGAATGACCTGCTCGTGTATCCACTAGAAACCTACTTGAGCAATCAAATGACTCTAAATTAAATGATATTTTGTACGTTGAGTTTTTCATAGAGACTGATGTTGTTTTTCATGACTATTTATTATCTCTTTTCAAGGAGTTTTAGTCATTCCCTGAAGCAAAATGTGAAACACTGTCTTCATTTTCTCCAACCTACACTTGGAAACAAAGCATGTTCAGATTTCGCTGTCTTGCATCCAATCAGTGGAAAACTGAAAAAGTCGTATTGTATTTGAAAGAAAAGACACAATTACCACACTAACAATGTCCACTAAATTGGATCCAAGTGATCATTTTGCAGCGGTTTACAAGTGTCTACGATGACCCTTGAAACTCACACAGTTTGCAAAAGAGAGAAAACAGAGAGAGACACTCTCAAAGAAACCAACCGTGCATACGTACTAAAAGGAAATGATAATCATGAGATATATTACAACTCACCAGAGTTGGGATCCGAGTTGCCGTCAGCTTCAGTCCTCTTATCAGGGGAGGCCTGCTCGTAGAAGTCATCCTGCGCCTGCACCAGAGGGAGAGGTTGTGTGAGGAGGGAGCCACTGCCTACAGGCTCGTGGTCCCCCAGACCGCTGTCACTGCAGCTCTCCTGAGAGCCATCCGGCAGGTGAAACGTGACGCGCCGCTGCGACTAGAAGCAAGAGCACAAAACAGAGCCTCTGATGTTAGTGCTCTGCTCTGCCCCCTCAAAACGTTTTTATTTTACATCGAGCTAAGCGAGCTCATGCATGCTGCTTGACACACCGAGTACCAATCAGTACTGGAGTGTGAAATAAGCAGTGGTAGAAAAAAGCAGCAATGTATTAAACGTATTGATGAATAGAGGGGTATCAGAAAACTGAGAATGATTGTTGAGTAAAGGGTCTATTTTGACTTGGGCCGAGTTATTGATGGGAATGGGAGATAACACATAGTCAATACAGTCACGTTTCACTGCACAATGACGACCAATATCTGCATGCAAATTAAACATCAAGAACAGTAACCAAAATTCGGCAAGGTGAAAAGTACAGAATTTGTGAGCCTTTCATAAATACATAGTGTAATTAATGTCAGGAGTAATTAAGAAAGGCTATGAAATTTCTAGATATTGGTGGCATGGTGTTTATCATGTTTGTGAGGACTGCTTCGGGGACATTTGCACTCTGATTGTTTAGTTTGTGTTGTCAGTTTGCTTGGGTGTTGGCAAAGTCAAAGTGGCCTGCAGAGTTAACAGAAGTCACCCCCAGGGTGTCCTTCTTCCCACATTCTGTACTCTCACTGTGGAGAGGAATTTCTTAACCCACATGTGTTCCTGGGACATGTCTTATAGCCCTCCTGCTGGAGATATGCATGTGAACACACCCACACACACACACACACACACACACACACACACACACACATGCCAGCACGCACACACAGGCACACACACACACACACACACACACACACACACACACACACACACACACACACACGCCATCCTTAAAGCCATCCTGATTGAATTTCCAATTGTTAATTCCAAGTGTCTTTTCCCCTTGCTCTAATGACATTTTCCTCAGGCTTTTTCATAAGTCCAGACACAAGCCTGCAGCTAACCTTTCGTGAGCACAGAGAGGTCCCTGCCACATCCTTGGTGATGACAGACAGAGACGGGTTTTACAGTAATTATTGGCAAAAGCAAAGGTCACCCAATCTGCAGTCTGATGCAAATGACCTCATTATATATTTTAGAACTGCTCCAAAAGCATGCAACATTCAATTAAACAAAAAGGGGAAATATAGAAAGAAAAAAAAGGGGGGCTGGGGGGGGGGGGGGGGGGGTTGCACATAGACATAGGAGACAGTGGAAAATAATGCTGGCTTCAGATTTAAATGCATGGTGTTTAATTTTTGATGGATGAATGGACAGATGGATGGATGGATTGATGGATGGATTGATGGTTGGATTGATGGATGGATGATGGATAGATGATGGATGGATGATGGATGGATGGCTAATTATTTACAATGTAAGCTAAAATGCTGATTGGTTCAGCATATTTGTTCTGTATACTACAATCAGGCAAATATGCTTTAAATGAGGAAACACACACATGGCTGACACAGACAGGCTCTACTGATAACAACTTATTCAAATCAGTAACTCATAGCTGTGTGGATTCACAATGGGTAGGTAGGTAGGTAGATACAGTTCTTCAACTACAGTTGGATTTGACAACTGTCCCTCTGACAGACCACACACTGTAAAACTGACCCCATCTGTGACATTTTTTTGTGGCTGATCAGAAACAAAAACATCCACAACTCTTCACAGTTTCAATCTCCAACACCACGTGGAATTACTGAATGAAATACAATCAAATGTAAAGGTCTTATAAAACAATAGAAACCTGAATAAATATAGAGGTAGATGATCACGTGTGGTATTTCAAATGAAGATGACGTAACAGGAAAGAAAAGACTTCTCTGAAGGAGTTCCCTCCTTTGTGTGACAGCTATGCTTGTTAGGCAACAAGGCACCATCAGTTTCACATAAGGAGAGGCAATGCTGAGAGTATGTAGTTTAAAAAAGCTTCATAGAGAAAATGAACCCAGTGAAACAGAAGGACGAGGCAAGCCTCAAAGATTTGACATGTTTGGCGTATCTGCATTTAATTGACAGTGTCTCATATGTTTTTCTTCCTGCTGATGCCAAAGAATTTGGCCTTAGGCAAGGTAGCCATCTATTTGTTGGCTGCCCTGAAAGTGTCAAGACAGCAGTGCTGATACTGCCAGCTTTTCTACCACTTCTTTCCAACTGTTTATTTTACAACAAAGTTAATGAAAATAGTATTCAAATTGAATATTTTGTATTAGAAAAACTGGATAGATGAATTGATTACAGTAATTCCGAAAAGATGCTGCAACTGAAGATGATCAAAAGGTATCACAAACGCAGTGTTGATCTGTTGATTTTTTTTAATTTAGAAAGGTTTGATAGTAATAGATGACAGTCAGTATAATACCACATCAGTATAATATGAGAATATTCAGATTAATACCTGGACTGAGGAAATACATAAGGAAATGCAGTAGCCAATGTGTAAACAGCATATAACAGTGACAGTGTAAAAAATGGCTGCTGTTGCTTGAAGTCCAGGGAAAAGAACAGTAATTTTAATTTTCAATTAATCAGAATATATGAACATGACAAATGTGATAATATAAAATCCTCTACTCATACACACAAGTGCAAGCAATAATTGAAGTAATTTTGACTTTGAATACATAATTTCATTTGATTTTGACTTGTAGTATGAAAAAGTGGCTTATTATTGATTTGGTTAATGGTTTTAGTGTGTGCTGTCAAACACTGTTGGACTGGTGGGACCTAGAAATTAAATGCGGTGAGATATTTTTTTCAGGGCTCTGTTTGGGCAAAGCAGCAGATGTCTAATGTAAGAATTTACTTTATGCGTCTCACCTTATGCTGAGATGATAAACAATTATTTAGACCTCTCTGATAAATATTTCACCATAACCTAGCTTGTTCCAAGTAAAATAATTTATAATTCATCATTTATAATTTCGCTGCATTACAAGCTGTAAACAAAAAAGGTCGAGCTTTAAATTAAATGCACTGTGTGGGTCTGTGGGTGTTGTCATTTGTGCATGTGTTTATTTGTGGGTTTAAGCATGTTTGGAGATGTTTGTATCTCTCTGTTGCTGACAGTCACTTGTAGTAATATTAGCATAAGACCGGCTTAAACTATCCCTGCTGCCAGTTTACAAGATATTACGGCTTATCGCGCCTGCTAACCCTTATTATCCGCTTGTTTTTATAATTTGCCTGACCAAACACACTCACTTTAACAAACTCAAAGCAAACAGCTGCACATTGCTGCTGGAAGGTTTAAATTCCAGAAAGCCTATAAATGACCAGGAATAGAGAGTAAATGCGGACTATTGAAGCATCAGTCACAACTTTATACAAATCATGTTAATGGAGGGGGAGAAGTGGAGAGTTCTGGCTTCCAACCTCGCTCCATTCAACGTCTTCTCCAAAGTTCAAAATGGGTCAACACTTGTATATGAGAGTTGAAACTATTATTAGTCATCATCATTAGTTGTTGCAAAAGTAGATATTAGAAATGTAATAAATTCATGAAACTTTCATTACATTGATCTAAAATATGCATTTTTATTTTTAGGGACAAGTAAACATCTGAATCACACTAAGTCTGAGCTTTTTTTTTTTTTAAGCCAAGACAACATTTATGGAGCAATAATTTAACCAGACGGCAAATAATGATAAAGGAGTGTCACCCCCAAAATCATATAAAAAGTGACTGTTACCGTGATATCACTGAGTATTTTGATATGTTTCAGCACTGCACTGTGCCACACCACTGTTTTCTGTCAAACCCTTTACAGAAAATCACAATCGGTGGGTGAAATAATATATATCACTGCGTAGCGAAGACTCAATCCTTTAGAAGACAAAACTGATACAACTTAGGTTTTATGTGACAGAAAACAAATAGGTATAGGGCTTATGACTCGGAGCATGAGCCTTCACTCCGTTTTCCTGTCTTTCTCCTCTTGAGTGTGACCATATGGAGCACAGTGTGCAAGTCAAAAACAACTTCTGTGTTGTATTGTGTTCCAAATGAACACAATACAACACTACATTTCTATCAGGCGGATGTTTAATGAGAAGAAGCACATACTGAACAGAAGCGCATGCAGACACACACACACACACACACACACACACACACACACACACACACACACACACACACAGTAATGCAACCTCCTCACCCCCACAAATAATCTTATCTATCAGCAGTCTGACACCTGCAGTGAGAGAACACTTCCCACGAGTCCTTTCTCACAATCAGACCACTGAGGGAGATCAGTCAACCAGGAAAACAAAAACTCACGAAAAGATCTCTTTCTCTCTCTGCCCTGCTCTCTCGTTTGTTCTCCTTCCCTTAGAGACCATAGGTGCTGTGCCATCTGCTGGACACCTTGGAAAATACATTTTCTTTCATCACTAAAAATACAAAAATACACAAATGCAATTGTCCTCTTTGTTCCACTGTGCTGATTGATTCTTTCTTTCTCTGTCATTACCTCTCTGTCTTACACCTTTGCACTGCGATTGTTGTACGTCAACACTTGCTGAAACAATGAAATGACAAAGTTGAGTATTAAATGCTGCTATCAACCTTTAAATAAAATAAAGTATAGCCTGTTTTATGGTGTTTTTTGAGAGAGTGTATTTCAGTGTCATACACCATTCCCCACAGTTTTCACACACAGCCCTGACAAGCTGTAACATTCCATAAAACATCAAGTCAAGTGAAACATTAGCAGCTGATAGACAATGCCTCCTGTCAACACAACATTCGGATTTCCTTTGGGCTCATCCATAAAATGCATCACAATCTCAGTCAGCCAGGGCTCTATTTTGATGACATAAACACAGTGAAAAACAAGCTTTTCAAACAGCTTAAAAAAAGATGAAAGATGTGAAGATAAAAAGAGTTCCCAAAGTTGTTTCTGTAAGCAACACTCAAATAAAAAGTGACAAATAAATCACAATCTCCCCCGTCTTTGATTCTGACTCTAATATTGACGTAGTCTGCTCCCGCTGCCTCTCTAGAGTCTAAGTCTGCCGCCTTCTGCTTTTCATCATTAAATCATAGCTAGGCAGTTCTGAGAAACATCTGCATTCTGCCACATCCACAATGAAGCCCGATCAGTCACTCCCTCGCTCTTTGGTTCAACACAAATACACACACACACACATACACACACAAAGACAAACACAAAGATGCATAAATCTAAGTCACTTCTGACCCATTTCCCAAATTGCAAGCTTGGAAGAGTGGACATGCAACAATGTGTGTGTGTGTGTGTGTGTTATATCTAACAGTAGTGCTTTGTGTTAGTCATTTAGAGAACACTTGCTTAGCATGTGATTATGAGCACAGTCCATCATTTTGACTCTTTCTGGGCAAAATGATCTTCCGCAGATTTATGGATGCAATGTACAGCATGTTTGTTTTTTCTCTAACCCACATAGAATACACTTAGACGTTTCTTTTTTTTTTCCCCATGGAAAAGCATAAATCCGTAAAGAGTATGACAGGTGTCATCTTGTCATCTTTCATAGATGACAGGTGCTGTAACAAGCTCGCTTTCACTAATGCCCTCAAAGTCCAAATAGTTTGCTTGTCATTTGTCTGAACATCTTTAATTAATTCCATCACATCACACTTTCATACACAAGCAGAAACACTCCTCCCCCCTTTGTTGTTGAATAGATATTTGTACTTTAACCTTTTTTGTTGTAGCCATACTAAAGATATCACAGAACAAACAATATGTAACATGGTAACACACTGGAACAAACATATCAATTTCCTTTACACTTACACTTATACTGATATCAAAGCTGATAATATGATGCAGAAATATTGTTTCTAATGTAATTTATCAGTTCATTTAAACATCATGAATCAAAATGCCTGTCATTAAAACAGTTTGAACAGATTTTTCTGGTCATGGGGGCACTGACATATTATAGAACTGATATGGTGAATGTGATAGTAGACACTGTGCAACATTAGGGATGATTTGGAGTCATGTTTCTGATCATATGAATGTAAGTCCAGTCTTCATTATCCTTTTTTGCCCTGTTTCAGTTTCCAACCCCTACGGCACATTTCTGGCTCTTTGCGTCTGAAAGCTCCACTGTGTTCACGCCAACAAGTCGCCAACTATGTCTGACCACTAGGGGGCAAGAAGACGCCTTGAGCGGCTACTTTGTAATGAAACTGCAACAGAAAAAAGGGAACTGGTGTATCTGTTTCCAGCGCAACCAGCTAAACTTTGGGCTCGCATGATTAATCCTGTCACAGTGTTTTAACAAAGAAGAAGAAAGAAGACATTCAGCAACATCATTCCACATGCTGAACTCATGATTAAATGTTGTATGCATCACTTCCTTGATCCAAATCCTGAGGATCGTAACTTCAAAGTTACGCAATGATATTGTAAAACATTGTGTACTTGTTACAAGATTGCTGAAATCCAGGAAACATGTTTAGAGCTTATGAAGCTCACTCAGTCTTTCACTATTTAACATAGTCATGTTAAAACCACTATATGTAGGATTTGACCCTGGAACGCTGAGATGAATGGGCTGAAAGTAACTCATAGACTGCAGCGATTTCTTACCAGGATTATTTCATTTCTCTACAACCAAAAACAGAATAGATGCTGGAAGAAGGTAAGATGCTATAATCAAAGAGTCTACACCTTGCGGCTTTAAACTGTTATGGCATAAGCTCCTTTAGAGCAAAAAATACATTCAGTATTTTATAGGCCGAAAAGCTTAAGGAACAAACCTTCCAGGATTATCTCTGTCAACTTCAGAATAGCTCTCTAAGTATCTGAAGTTAAAGCTTAAACTGCAGCTAACGGGCGCGGTGGTGGCTGAGCTAACCAAGTCTGACACTACAGGCTGCCTACAGCTGAAAACATGAAATGAATACATTGCCTAAGCATGCATGTCTAACTTAAATATACAGTAGTTACAACTTGCTAGCCTACAAATGGCCGAATCTACCCAGTTCGCTATGGCCGGTTTGCTCTGCATCAGTGGTGGGCATAAAAGTTTTTACACTTTACATTTTAGTCTATGAATAAGGAGCAAAAATCACTAAATTAAACAGAGTTTACCTTAACAGACTTCTTCAAAGGATGAAATTTCATTTATAATTAATGTTATCTAACAGCACCTAGGGCTAGATCTGGACATCTTCGGCTCATCCACTCTTTTTTATCTCTCCACCCTGCGTTGACCTCTGACCTTTTCTGAAAGAGGTTTCCCCACCTTCTCCCACTAAACATCTCCCTCCACCTCTTCATCCCAACTTTGGTGTGCTGTTAAAGAACCTGACTTGGCTGAGGGAGAATGGCGAGAGTACAGAGGTAGTTCAACCGCTTTCCCTCTGTGCCTTAAGCAGAGCTGAAGAAACCTGTGCAACTGCCACAGAGCATTAGCTACAAAGTTAACCACTACTGACTCACTCATCGGTTCTACCCTCTGCCGACATCCACAGCCATAAAATGAGAGACACAGCAATTCTTCTCTGTGTGTGTCTCCTGCATCAGGATGAAGGATTTGACACTCAGAGACAGTTAACTACAGAGCAGAGCAGGCTAGGCCCTGAGCACTGAATGTGGAAGCTTGATGTGTTTATGAGTTACAGTCCATGTGATCTTGGTGCTGCACTCAGAGTACACCGAAGTCACTGTTCTGTGGCGCTACGGAGGGTGTTGGCTTATTTACTCACTACAAATGCTTCTGAGGCATACATATGTGTCATTGCGCAAATAAAATGAATTAGAGATATTAACAGGTAATCACAAATAAATAAAATACACTCGTGTTGCATCAAAAGCCACACGTTTATTTATACTCATTCAAAAGCATAATCATAGTGTACTCTATGATTCATAATAACCTACAACCCTATTAGCTGTCATGAAATCCTATTTGTGATTCCATTACACCAAATAGGTACAGAAGCACACATTTGTTTAGTTGGATCACTGTTTATCCTGTGGAAATAATGGCTATTTACACAGCCATGATTATCCAGCTTTGAGAGATCAAATGTAAATCGATGCAGCAGGGGGGTCTGGTTGACTTTGGCAACTGGCGATTTTTATGGAAATTGCACAAAATCCCCAAAATATAAGGAAGGCTGTAAGATTGTTTTTGTTTGTTTTCGGAACAGCCAGCAAACGGCTATATCAGGATAATTTAACCTTTCATTATTTATTTAACAGCTGAAGGGTGCCTCAGTATATTGTAACCTTTGTGTGGACTAAATTCAGCGTGTCTTGTCTATTTATTGAACATAATGTCCATAAAAACTGAGCAACAGTATAGTTGTTATGCATAATTTGCACCAGATATGTTTTACAATGCCCACTCCTTTTTCAGCTAAAATTGGTGGCTTGGAAGAACAATGATCTAAAAAGCTAAATTTCATTTCTGTTCTCAACACTTTAAATAATTATCCCTCGAATAAATGCATTTAGAGAAGGCAGAGTGAGTGGTGAATTTTTAGCAGGGCCAAAGTCTGACTTTCTTAGCTGTACACTTAATACAAAAATAAATTGTTTCCTCTTTTTATATGTTGTAGCACTTTCCTTTCCCTTTGCTTCTCCCGGTTACCAATAAATTGAATACCATTTATTTGTCTGTTAATAGAAATAAGGTATTATGAGGGTGTTAATCTAATGAATTTAGGTTGGAAATATGCAACTAATCCACATGTTAAATTTGCAAGCTTCAACATTATCACAGTCTCTCATTTAAAAAACTAAATCCAACTGACTGGAAAATTAGTGAGGTGCTACAAAGAACTAAAACCTAATGACATGAACAACAACTGATTAGTCTGATACTGCAGCTTAAAGAGAATCTGTATGCACAGTAGCTGCTGTTTAAAGACAATGAAACAATAAAAGGCAACACAGTGATATCTCTCTCACTGTAACCAGCATTTTTAAATTGTGGTCTGAGATTAATTAGAAAGCCTTTGAATTGTAGCCCCATACCACTAAGAACTTCAACAGGAACAGGAGAGGGACTATTTGTAATCTCTATTTGTGTTAAATCACTTGACAAGGCTTGTAACCACTCCAAAAAGCAGCAGATGTTCATGCCACTTGATAATAGGAAGAAAGTGATAACAGAAGTGATGTTTGATGCTGAAGCACCGTGGCAAGGTGTTGACAGTGCCACCAAATATCACTACGGATAGCCCGCACTTACAGTATGCGCCAGCCGTTATGGTGTTACAGTGGGTATGCACATGAGACAATGTGTCTGTATACTATAGATGCAAAATGTCTAGAACCTCTCAAAATATACAAAATGTTTTGTATATTTCACTTGGGTTAGTATGTTGTATAGGTGGAACATTTTCAGCATGCACTCACATTATTATTATATTCAGAGTTATGGTAAATTAGGTAACCATATCCCAATGTAAACCTATCAATACTGCAAATTACAGTGTTCAGTGTACAGTATAGTGTATCCTTGGCAATCAGTAGGACTCTGGTTCTGGACCATCAGTTCTTCATGACCTGTACTTAACAAAATGCAAAATGACGGTGACATTAGTGGGCAGATCAGTATTTTTCAATTGAATGGCTGTATCTCAAACTGTGTGTGTGTGTCTGCGTGTTTGTGGTTTAGAAATAATATTATAGGAATCTTTTAGCAACTAGAAAAGATCCTGGAGTGAATCTAAAACTATATGATGCAACATCAATTACATACAGTATGTCAAGACTAACTTATTAACCATAAATGTAGGTGGATAATCCATATGTAGAATGTGTGGCTTGCACACATCTTCTATTTGAAATGCAGGTGAAATAAAAATCTTCCACAAAAAAACATGCACATATTTCACCAGTGCCTAATGTGACATGTGATAGCATATAAATTTCTAATGTGATATGTCATAGCAATCTAAAGCATATACTGTCTGGCTCCAAACCCTTTTCTACTAATGCATCAATTATTGTAAGCAATCAAAGTTGCTTCACACTAATCCTCACTGCAGTACACAACATTGGAATTGTAAAACATCGGGTTTACACACCTGCTGTTTTGCCATTTCACCCATCAGGAAATTAGAAACTAACTTTTTCCTGAGAGGACAGTCACAGTGAGGGAAATACAATTAAGCTCAAGCCTTAATAATTAATTTTATGGTCAATGATCTTACCAACAATTATTTCTGATGCAACTAATCATCTGGAAAATAAGAATCACCCAGACCTTTTTCCATTTGTTTTGTTGCCAAGCAGCCAGCAATTTCCCTGCAAGAGTATCTAGTGAAAGTAAGGCACCAGCATAATGCATAGTGGTGGATAGTGTGTCGCAGTGCATAATTTGTTTTTGTTTGTATGTGATCACCTGCCCGTTTGCATTTTGGGAGACTGTGACAGAAATGGAACACATCTCTCTCTCTGTTTTTTTTTTTTTGTTGTTTTTTTTTCATTGATGGAAAACCATTCAGCGAAAATGTAGACCAAAGCAGCATTGTATGTTTATGTACTGTAGCACAGGAGCAATTTTCAGCATTGTTGAATTTCTTGAAATGACGTCTCTTATTTTTACAGTAATTGTGAACATGGAGCAGGATAGAGAGTAAATCTGCACATGATCATCCGAGGGAGAGCAAAAAAAGAGAACATGAGAGACGTAGAGATGTAAAAAGAAAGAATATTAATGGAACAGAAGACATTTTCCACTGTGATGTGGTCCATGCATTATCTGTTTTGTCAGATACCTAAAGAAGAATGCTGGTCTTAATGGCTTGCATGGCTCTTTGTCCTTTCCATAGGTTTAAACTTTGTATATCTCATATCCCAACCAGTGAAGACCAATATAATGAAGCATACTTGAAAATAATTTTAATGGTTTTCTCTCTAATGGGTTTTCAAATGACGCTGAAAGTATTAAAGTACCTTATTATAACTAAGTATGAAATAATTCATGTTAATTAAACATAATAATAATAAGGAAAAAAGCCCAGATTCACTGAAATCCTGTATACTGTTTTAATACAGCTGAGTTGTTCTCATTTACATGCTTTTCTGTGTCAATGGAACAAATTTGAACCAGTGACTGAAATGCAGCACATTCAGATTGAAACATTGGACAGAATATTCAATTGTGACGGCTGGTGGTCCATTCATGTCAGTGAAAGCATTATTAGCAAAGAGACTGAAAGACTGACCGTGTATCAAACCCTATTACCCTAATTCATGTGCTTCAATGTCTGTCATTCTGTAGGTGTTCACTTAACTGTTGTTGCTGCTGTTTCTTTAGTAATGGATGTATATAACAAAAATTCTTTCATGGCCCATGAGCATCACCTGAACTGTCACTCCAACATTCACCAATAAGCTAAAATGCTGCACACACAGCAGCTACCCACATTTACTTGAATCATCTCAACTGACTGCCCACAATAAGAAACAACTCCATCCACTTAGATTGCTGAAAATACAAAGAACTAAAAATGACACTGGCATTGTTCTTTGACATTCACATCCTGTGCCCTCCATCTTTGGTTTAAAATCACTGTATCAATCACTAAACTGTGATGATGGTTTCTGGTTTGACAGCTGGCTTCAAATATACAAGCATTTTCCGTGCTATGAAGTTATCCTCTGAACAACTGTAAGGCTTTCAGTAGATCCCCTGTAGAGAACCACTGTCTCTCATCGGTACAACTGAAGCCTCCCTACAATTTCCGGCCTAGTTGCACAGGAGGGTCCCCTTAAATAATGTACAGTGGGAGCAATGCTAACTTCTTCTTATGCTCCAGTGAAATATGCGCCAACCCTGCCTCAACAAAACAGCTCTGTAACTTTAGTGTCTCAGTAACATCACTAAATATGCGCCAGTGTTACCTACCTCGCCCTCCAACATTGCCCTCGACACTAGTGTCACCCAGTACTGGTCAGGATTGTGTGAGATAGATAAAACATGCATTGCATCCTATGAGCATCAAACTCACTTTGTTCTTCCTGTTCATGTTTCATAATTTCCTTGTTTCCTTATTAGGTCACCTTTCTTTCTCTCCATGCACTTCTTTTGTGACCCACTCAGCCACAGCTTCTGTAGTCTAAGTGCTTACACCAAAAAGCCTGAGGCAGGATGCCCTGATTTCCCACAGCGGGGGAAAGGCTCGCCTGTGATGACCATCTCTTTTATACCAGTGGTCAGGTTGTGCAGGTAGATTTATGGACTGAACTGCTGATCTTCTGTACCCACCATCATCACTGACATACTAATCTCTGTGCAGCCATTCCTAGTGCTATGTAATCTTCTGTTAGAAATCACATTTAAATAATTTCCTTTAGCAACCCATATACCAGTTAGTCACATGCTGCTCTTCAGTACAAGCAGAAGCATGTTTCCATTTAAATCTTTGGGGGTTAGGGAGGGGGCTTGCTTGATAATGGCTTTGACAGGTGAAGTAATTTTTGATAGGGACATATCACAGTAACGTTGAGACAAGTCAGCAGGGACAAATGGAGAATTGCGGTAATTCGCAGTGTCAATGAACTGACTGACAGATCATCTGTGTGAAGCCTTGCTCCATCTCTGTAGCCATAAACTCAACAGCCTACAGGGCGTTTTACCCAGTGATCAACGTGTCAGCTGAACAGGCACTTACTTGTCTGCCTCCCTGGAAGATTATAAATTACAAATAAGTAAATAATTCAATAAATGCCAAAACCAACTTCCTATTTTTAAGTGAATACTGAAGTGAATACAAATATTGAAAATAGCCCTCAAGGAGCTAGTTGTTAAACATTTCAACAAACTCTTCCTATATTATAACTTTAATAAAATTAATTATTATGTATACCTTACAAAATACAGTGAACATGAAGAAGAGGATTAGTAGTTAATAGTATTATTTAATGATAGTATAAAATATATTGGTTCATTCAGGTCCACAATGTACATGCCCAATTGCAAAGGTAGTGCTAATTGTAGAATTAAAAAATAAAATTTCTAGGTAACTTTATAATGAATGAAATTTTGAGAAATTGAAATATTCTAAAAATTGAATAGCATAGAATACTGTATTTATATTTGAGTTTCACATACTGTAGAGCCTGCATGGTATTGTAATGTAAGTCCACCATGCAAGTATATCTTGTTCAAAAACAGTACGAGTGGTATTAAAATACAACAGTGGACAGTGGATCTTATAATAGCACAGTTTTTACCCCGCTGCAACTGAAAGAACTGACCAACTCAATTTACACAACACAATTTTGGAAGGTATAATGGAACTCAGTGCAGGAATAATTGCATATCTAAGGAAAGGCAGCTTCCAACACTTATCCCACAATTAAAATCAGATATCAGATTGCTAGAATGGCAAAAAAAAAGTGTGACAGTTTGAACAGATCTCAAATGGGCATACATTTAACTGTATTACAAAGTAAATGAACCCATTTAAACCATGTCACTCAGTGTTGAGAAATCCCACAACCAGAGTACGTCAGATACACCATTCCTGGTTAAGACTGCAAGCTTGTCACACACCCCCATAATATGACTGCGTCATTCCTTTTCAGTAATATTTTCAGTTTGGCATAAAGATATGGTTTCCATGTCATGGATATGCACTCAAAATAATGTTTGCTGTTGAAAAATGTCCCGGAGCAATAAGTTATTACACTTCTAGTAATAAAATCCCTAGAGAGAGAAAAACAAGGATGTCTGTGGGTTACATAAACTGTAACACAAACTCAGCTGTTTTTGTAAAGATGGGTACCTCTATTCCCTAGCCATATAAAATAAAACTAAATGGCACAAACTCAGAACAACTGATATATAAGTGTTTGTAAATTTGCATGTGCTCACTTGGGACTCTCTTTCAACCTGCCAAGTCATATTCCAACTGGGACACAGCACTACTGTCAAATAAAAAAGCAATGTATATTGGTTTTTCCTCTCACCATCCCTTGTTACCAATTTATGACAGAACAGCAAGGGGAGTAGGATAATATTGGTGTGAGGAAAATGGGGATGACAGACAGGATCAAGTGGAAAAAAAAAATCGTAGGCTGATAGTCACAAGATTAGTTTAAACAGATTGCTGCAATATTCAAATAATCATTCACAAGATCTGACTCCAATGGCTCACTGGCAGTGTGTAAACAAACTTAATGTCTGCAGTGTGTATCGCCATGAATCTCATAACCCATCTTTGCCCTGTAGCCTTTTCTCAGCCTCCCCCACAAGTCCAGTGGTTTATCACATAAACGATTATTGACTGCTTTGCAAGTCATCAATACCTTCAGTGCAGTTTTACATATGGTAAGCCCAGGAACCTCATCACTGTAAGCCAGTAGAGGCAGGAAGCTGAGAGGCTGTACAGACACGCCAAGTTCAACAATGAGAACAGAAGGGTCTGGAGTGGTATTTTTTGCTGCACTGTGGAGCTAAATTTGAATGTGGGTTACACTGGATAACTGAAAATGTTAATTATTTGACTGAGAACATTCTGTGGAAAGGGTGTGAATTTAACTCATCACAGATCCCTGAATATGGCACTTTAAAAGGTAAGAGAAAGGGCAGAGCGTTCCAGTATTAACAGTGAACTGCTACAAAACAAATCTCACGTAACACGGCTGTGTGATGGTGCAATGTATTGGTATATAAAATGGTGCCTCAGGTCTTGCAGCTGAGCCAAAACAACTTAATGGATTAATTGGGAACCAACAGAGATAATTAGGCCTTTGGGGTTGTATGATTCCACCCCTCGTCGACTGTTGCCTCAGAACTGTGATGTAGTGCGTTCCTGCTGTGTAATCGAGATAATTAGCAAGAATGTTATGTGTCACTGTCCAAAGATCAGCAAAAGGGAAGGGGCCAAACGACCTGGATGTGGTTCCAGCGAAGAGAGACTTGACAGGATTTTATATACTGACAAAGATTGCCTGTTGTTTTTTGCTTACCATATTTAAGTCCCTTGAGAAATGAAGATGAAAGATTTTTTCTTTTCATCTTATAACAAGCATTGTTCTCTTCCATCATACCATGAACAGACACCACAGTTGGAGGAATTGGTCCAACTTTTAACTTGGCAGCCATTAACCAGTGTCCACACAACCACACAGTGCAGTGCAACCATTTCTTTTGCTCATATGAGAGCGATGCACACTACTGTCATGCATTTGTTTCCCCTGAGGAAGAATTACTATGGATAGCTAGCTGTTAGTTGAGACTAACTGACCCAGAGCTTCAGTTGTTTACTGTGCTCCTATTATTGGATGCCAAGGTGTCCTTCTGTGAGGCTGACAGGCACTGAGTAGTAGGCCAAATTGATTGGTCTGCTCTTGCCCACCAAAAGGACCTGAACTCAATTTGCTTGTGATGGCTTCAATTTCCTGGCTGGACAAAATCCCCCACCACCACCACCACTCCGCTCTCCCTTGCTCTCTCTCTCTCTCTCTCTCAGCATCCCTTCCTCGCTCAAGAGCTGTCATTTAATTTCATTACTCAACAGGGGAGGTTCATGCCCTGTCACATTTGTCTGTCTTTCGTCCCTCACTCTGTTCATGTGAACCTCACTGAGAGCTACAGGGAGGAAAGGCTTGTTTTAAGACACTGGTTGTTTTAGCATTTCCTGGAATAGTCTCATTTGCAGTTTTTGCCTGGCGACATCTGGTAAGCAATGTTTTATTTTAAAGTGGGTTGGTAGCTTGATCTTCATCTGCCCTCTAGATGAGAGAGATGCAAGCAAGTACATTTTTAAGATAAGCTCCATGTCTTTTTTAGGGTGCCCAAAGATGAAAGCAAAGACATACTACAGCAACCCACACACACACACCCTCACACCCACACACACACACAGGCTGCCTGTGTGTGGGAGACTATGGTGAACAGATAGGTGTTACAGATTTTGATTTTGTCATATCTGTGTCATTATTCATGTCGGCATTCAGTTGGTTCTTCAAGAGAAGGTCATCAAAGGTTGGACTAATTTAGGGCTCGTTTTACTAAGCTTATTTTCTTGCACAACATTTCTCAGGAGCAAAGACCCAATTTGCTTCTCCCACCATGCTGTAGCAACATCTTGTAAACTAATTTCGGATGCACACAATGCCCACACGGTCAACGGCTGATTAGAAAGAAAACAGGATCTAACGCCGGAGTCAAGCGAAGAGGTCTTTGAAGTGATTACCTTACATGTTTTGGCCTTGCTTTTGTTGCTTCAAGATAAACATGTGGAGCCACTCAGCATATGCCAGCTTATGTCAAGATGAAAGATTTTACAAGCCATTATCAGAAACCCACAGATTGTATTGAGGGTATTAGCTAGCCTCAGAAATGTGCCACAACTGCAAAGATCTTGCTCCGATTTCAAACACTGTGGATCAGGGGGTCAGCCTCTCAGCACTTTTAGATGATCTGGATGACAGGCAGGAGATTAAGGGTTGGCAAAATGTGAGGTCCGAAAGATTTCTAATCACATACTGTATAATATAACAAAATAAGAAAGCATCCTAAAATGTTACCTCGCTTAATAATCTACACTAATCCCTCCCTCCTTTCACCCTCAACTACAAGCAATTTAAAATTCTTATAATCGTAAAATCACACATAAAAAAAAACAAACACACAGACTATTCAATCAGGGATCAAAAAAAGCTGAGAGGAACGTGCAACATCCTCCTACCCCAACCTCTCGATCATTTTCTCTTGCTTTTACTCCTCTTTGTCTCAGAGGATATGCTCTCTTCTGGGTGTATTTACCAGCGGTCTTACAAGCTTTTACCTCCAGGAAACAAGCGGCTGATCTGGCTCATATTTTACAATGATTCATCTCGCTCAGTATCAACCATGAGGCATAAATGCGATACAACCAAATTAAGGCCTCTCAGCCAGACAAACAAGCTGGGGAATTTCAAACCCATGCCTTTTTTTCATTTAGCTTTGTGAGCCACTGCAATTTATTGCTATATTAAGACTGATTTCTTAAAGCTGTTTTTCATGTTGTAGCTGTTCTTTCCCTGCTTTCATTATTTTCATATATATATATATATATATATATATATATATATATATATATTTTTTTTTTTTTTTTTTTTTTTTTTATTTCCAAGGGAGCACAGTAGAAAAAGGTTTAACTGCAAATAAATACATTGACTGCACACTTGCAGTGAGGCGACATTGTTTTCTAGCACCACAATAAATGCTATGGAGTCACTTGGCTCTTATACCCAAGTGTAGCTCTAGTGTTTTTGTACAATCAAATCAAAATTACATTTCACAATAACTAATAAAACATGTTAAGTAATTAAGTTACATAATTAAAAGGGATTGCCTCTAAAGCATTAATATTTATAATTGTATTCTTCAACTGATCCATATATTGAACTGCAAGCAGACATATATCCTTTAAGCTGTTTGATCAGTTAAAGCAAACCTGACTTCCGCAGAGAGAGTGTTTAGTCTGCACAGACATGCTATGCCCTGCCATCGCTGGAGGTGTCTGTCCTGGCTCTCTTCAAGTGAATCAAAAAGCCCCAGAGGGACAAAGCCAGAAACTTATCCATTGTGTATGGGGAACAAGGGAGAAAGCACCGTGTGAGTGCAATGAAGGGAGAGAGCAAGCTGGACACTGACAGGTCTACCTTGCTCCAGGGAAATTACACAGATACAGGCTAAGAAATTGCACTGAAACATTGAAGAATCTTTTGCGTCTCCATATCCATCTGTTCCACATGGTGAAATGATCATTTCCATTATCTCATCGATCCCATCATCAGCCAAAGAGAAAGATACAGCAGGATTTTGTGCTGCAACTCAGAGATTAGGTTGTGGGTAAAGGTGATTTCCCTCTTCACTAATGATGATTCCTTATTATCTTTTTATGAAACAATGAGTAAATCCAAGTCCAACTCTAATTGTGCTGCAGTTTAAGTAGATTACAAAGGGTGTTCCTGTATAGTAGAGTCCAGACTGTCGTAAAATGTATTTGTAATAGCCTGGAACAATGATACTGTGAATAATGAAAAAAGGTGTGACTGTTTAATGTGTTAAATGTTATAATTATGTGTTATATTGTCAAGAAATGAGTATCTGTACCACCTTATAAATGAAAAATAAGAGCTTGAAGTAAAGCTTTTCTCATTCATTATTTTCTTTTTAATTATTAAAGATAAAATTGAGAGGACATACTGGTGTGTATGTAATATCAGTATCAGTGCATCAACAATTCCTCCAACCTCCAACCTATCCCTCCCTTTGTATAAGACCCATAGGAGCATACAGGTGTATTTCATCATCATGGTAACAATACAGCTCTCTGAGAAACTAACTTTAGTTTCCGAATTTGCAATAATTAATAATTTGTCATAAAAAGTAGCGAATACAAAGCAGGTGTTTCAGCTGGTACTTTGGAAACCAGGTACTTCGGTACAAGTTACAATAGGAAAAGAAGCAAAAAAGAGAGAAATTCTTGTTCAGATGAATTCAGATGACTTTCTCCTGAGACAGAACAGAACAGGGTGAAGCTCTGTCTCTTCTCTCCAGAACTAAGACAGTTTCCTGCTCGTGTCTCTATTTGAAGGGTAGTGATGTGTATAATAGTTCTCACCCTGACAGGTTCAGTGGTAGATAGAAATGACAAAGCCAAAGGAAAATTCAAAGTAAAACTGCGTGGTAGCAGTTGGGGGTTAGAGGGTCAGAAACATTCGGTATGTGGAGGTCAGAGAGTGAAAGGAAGGAACCATGTCATCAACATATTCCATCAACCTACCTATACACGTGCATATACATTTGTGTGTGTGCTTGTGTGGTGTGTGTGTGTGTGTGTATGTATGTACACACACACACACACACACACACACACACACACACACTCACACACACATATATATGCTGTGTATTGATTTTCTGTCGGGGAGCTGTTGTGATGCAGCCAGTAAAATTGCATTCTAAAACAAGATAGATTGTAGTGCGCACACAGCTGTGCCAAGCAGATAAATCAATTAAAGTGACCTGATCTGACAAGTAGCCACGTCCTCAGACAGGCTTAATATGAGAACACACATCCATGAGACTCATGCCTCTCTCTATCGCACCGTGGAGCCTTTTCTTTCCAGAAACTCTGATTAAAAGATGGGTTGACAATGGTTCAAGAGGACAAGCCAACCCTTCATTTCACTTGGGCAAGTAGATGATAATATCTTTGTTGTCTTGAGCGGATTAATTTTTAACCATAACTTTTTATCGAAAAGGCAGATGCATGACCTGCAAGTCATTTTTAATATGCTTTAATAATAGAATAACAAGAGAAATTATTCTACTCTAATGACAGTTACACTGTCCTAAACTATCTATCTATCTATCTATCTATCTATCTATCTACCTACCTACCACATACGGAACATGGATACCCATCAGCCTTGAATCCAGTAAAACCCTTTTTTTTTTTCAAGTCACCCCAATTCGTCCCTCTTTTGTCAGCTGAGCATCATCAGTGTCACTGCCACACTGCTGGCTGTGGTAGGATTGACATCTTGCTTCTCGACGGTTCACTACAAAGCTCAGTAGATCTGCAATAACAGACCATAAGCTCTGCTTTGACTCACGCTGAATCATCATTTATATCAGGATCAGGTTCTGATCTCTGTAGGTTGTTACAATGGAACTGTTCATATTAAAAGCCATTTGGTGAAATATTTTGGGGAGTGCAGTCCATGTACTAAATAGTGAGTCTTCATGATCAGGGTAACAACTACTCTATTACCAGCTTATCAGCAGCTACTCTTCCCATTTACATTCTGGTTTGTTAATTAAGAAATCTCAACCACATACAGTGCCGTGAAAGCCCACCTCTACAGCATGTATTGGAAAATGGGCCTCACTTCTTTTTGTATATGTGGAAAAATATTCTGGCACGCACACACACACACACACACACACACACACACACACACACATATATATATATATATATATATATATATATATATATATATATATCAACTATGAGCTTTTCCTGTATTAAACCAGACCAACAGAGAACCTACTTTAATAATGCTGTATATACGTAACTAGAACTGGATGTTGTATTGTAAGATTGGATATTTTGGCTGATATGTTTAGTGATCAACATATTTGTTGACAACATATTTGTAACTTCTTAAATAAATCAAATAATGTGTTTATATATATGTATGTGTATATATATATATATATATATATATATATATATATATATATATATATATATATATAATTTGACCCCAGTATTGCTTCCAACAAAATGTATTTTCTTTTGTGTGTAAACCTAATTTCTACAGTGTTGCACCTCTGCTATGATTACATATGTATGAATTTTTACTTTTCACTGTTGTTTCTGTACAACATTGCATTTGCTAAATAACATAAATGTAAATTTAGAAATGTATAATTTACCAAAATATAACTGCAGCTGAGTCCACACATCCAAATGATTTTTCAAAAATCCACTTTGCTTGATGTATAGGCAACAAGCCACAATGCAACTTAGATATTAAGACCAAAAATCAAAGATTCAGGATTGACCTCTAAACAAATCCTTTTTGGAGCTGAGGACGAAGTCATTCCTTTGCAGCGTAGAGGACGGCTCTGAGGATTTTCATCCTTCACTCATCAGTGGCTTTCATCTTAAGGGTCACTTTCTAAGTATCAATCATCTCAGTGCTCCAGCCTCCAAAAAGTCTTGCTAATCATAAGATCTAGTACAAACACATCAAAGGGATTTTTAGAAAAGCTGTCTTCAAGGCATGGTTGTTTCAAATTGTATTACCACTGAAGAAACAAATGGATTTACATTGCACCTCAACATGACAAGAGCAGAGCGAACACTTACCCAAGGTGATCACAATCCAAGGCAAAATTGATATGGCTAATTAATGCACATCCAGAGAGGTCTCGGTCTTTAATCATCTCAAGTATACGCTCTCTTTTATCAAACCACAGAGGGAGTAAAATAGTGAGGCTGGTAAAATGCTATTTGTCTCAAGTACATCAAAAAAAATATTTAATTTTTAATCATTTGTCTTGGGAAATAATGTTGTACTCGATTCAAGGAGTACAGGGTTCTCTCAAACATTAGTTTGATGGGCTTTTCCACACTGTAGTGTACCAACAGTATCATCACTCAGAGAATTAAGAAAACAAAGAGGATTTTTTCAAGGAGAGAAAAAGAAAAGAGGAAAATAGGTATGGAGAGAGAGAGAACAGGAACAGGAAGAGAGAGAGAGAGAGAGAGAGAGAGAGACAGAGAGAGAGAGAGAGAGGTTTTGAGTACATGTACTGAGACAGGTAAGCCCTCTCCGTTGCTTTCCGAGGTGCTAAGTGGCTGGCTATCATGATAACCCTTCACTGCAGTTGTCAGCTGATGAAGTTCAGCATGCAGAGAGAGAGAGAGAGAGAGAGAGAGAGAGAGAGGAAGACGCAACACACTCACTCTATCAGTCTATCAATATATCCCTGTCTTTCTGTCTCTGTCTCTTTCTATCTCTGTCTCTCTCAATTCAGTTCAGTTCGAATCTACTTCACTGGCCAGACAGGGAAAGGATCCACTGTATACTGCCAAGGAGAAATACAAAAGATCAGGACAAATAATGGAACAAGACATTAATAAGTGATGGAAACTAAATAAATTATTAAACATATTCTGCCAATATCAATGATAGCATTTGAATGCATAGAATATGGATCAGTTGAATACAATACAGCTTAATTTAATTTAGTGTATAACAACAGAGGACTGTGGGGAAGGGAGGGGTTGCAAGACATGGTTTACAAAATTTCTCCGAATCTCCATTTGTTCCTTATTTGGTGCCATTTTGGAAACAAACCTTACAGCAATAAAGACCATGTTTTCTTCTTTCACTTCGTAACATCTTGTGCTTTAGTGACACTCTCACTCAGTCAGTCAATGTTGAGATGTTCGTCATATATACACACAAGTACACACCTCTGACTCACGTGTATTGTTTTACAAGGAGGCAACACGTAACCGTGTAGAATCTATTTCTTGGTCTTTCTGTGCCATCACCTTGCAGTAGCAAGTCCATCTGTCTTTGTCTCTCCCTCTCTATTTGTCACTCACACTCACACTCTCAACAAGCCTTGTGGGTTTTTTTTTTTTTTTTTTTTTTTACATATTAGCATCTTTGTTGGTAATGTCTGATGTAAACAGAAACTGTCAAGTTTCAGAGAATTTAGGAGGGCAGAATGTTTACAAAGCACTAAACTTACATACAGCAAAGGTCTTGTGTTCACAATTTCTTTTTCATTTAAAAACACCCTATACATTCCAACATTCAACCCCAACATCCTCAAAATACGGATTAAATCGTATAGACTGCATCATTGAAATGTGTTATACTTACTCATTTAATTTCAAAAGTTCACTTGCCAGACCAGACCATTGTTAACTGAGAAACAGCCAGCCTTCTAACTGCAGCTGGCAATGGGTGTCCTTGTTCTGCTCTGCAGCCTTGGTGAATTTGGTGTAGCGGCACATGTACCAGTTCTTCTCCTGAGCAGAACAAGAACCACCGTCACCAGCTGCAGTCCAAGACAGTGAAGTTGCAGTCCGCGCACAGAACCAGAGACCTGGCTGAAAGGGGAAACACGAAGCAGAAAGAGCCGGGGCTAGCTGGTCAAAAGCAACTGAATTTTCAAATTAAAACACTTTCGTATAGCACCTCGTAAATAAATAACAATGCTGTCCAAACAAATACTCCATATGAGCAAAGCAAAAACTATGATTGAGTGTGACACGATTTGAAGGCAGAAGGCAGCATTGTGGGCAAAGGATAGCAGCATACGGCATACAGCAGCATGCAGACAAACATTTGAAAGACACATCAAAGATAGGAATCAAGATACTTCCAGTCAGGGCTATCACAATACAACCAGAGCAGAAACAGGATGCAGGTCGTGATTCAGATTGTGGATTGAAATTCTACTCATAAAGATTATCATATGATTTTTTTTTTGGCTAAAAAATTACATTTAGGAGAAATTTGTGATATTGGTCCGATATTAAGAAAGTCAGTATACATTGGTTGTGAAGAATTCGCAGACATCCTCAATATAAACACTTCCTGATTATTCTGATATAATTATAATTTGCGTGGTACTACATGTATAATGTGGTGACATCATTTTTAGGATCATTCTTCTGTCCTTGGTTTAAACAAAATAAATAAAAACTGTATTTTTTATTCCACCAGTAGAGTTGCTGTTACAGAAACATGCAGTCAAATCCTGGCTTTTTTTAGTATTCATAGAAAAACAGAGAAATCACACCAGCTTTGATGATCTATAGAGGGTTCTTCTCATGTCTCGTAATTCCATAGTTAATTCCATTCTTGATCATATTTCTTTTTAGATATTTTTTTTTATCTTTTTGTGAAAATATACCTGTGAAACAAACAGTCTGCCTTCTTTTTTTATAGGGGTTCCATTGCCCGCTCCCATGTTTTCATTTGTTCTTTGATCAACAATCAAAATCTCAATCTTAGCAGAGGATAAATGTCAAGTTCCCCACATGGAAATTCACACACTCCTTTGACTACATTGGACCTGCATGAGAAGGAAAATACATAGCATACATTTGCACTGTGTTGATTTATGTTGGCTTAATAAGTCAAAAATACATATATCCCCAGCAGTCTTTAGCACAGGAGCACAGAACCAATCCCTACCCAAAATGATCACAGCAATTTTATATGATTTGTTTCAACATACTAGTCCCCTCTCAGAGAAGAAATAATCTGTTTGTTGAAGAAAGCTACTACCATTACCACTGCAGTGAGTGACACCACAAAAACATTTCCATTCATCTCTGGAAGGTATGATGGGGTAACTTGCACATTGGGAATTTGGCAGGCTGTTAACCTCAGACACATCTCAAGAGATTTTGTCCCTCCTCTCTCTCTCTCTCTCTCTCTCTCTCTCTCCCTCTCTCTCTCTCTCAACAGCTGTGGAACATTGGTTCCAGGTCATGTTACTGCCTCTACTCTGACCTCCCAAGGTAACCACCAACCTTTAGGTCTAACCCTGTGTTTCTGTCTCCACCTTCATTCATCTGTGCCTCTATCTGTCTCTGTTCTTGCCTTCTCTCTCTGTCCACACACAAGCACACAACCACACGCAAACTCCCGAGCACTTACCCTCATGATCCGGTAATGCGAGTCTAGCACTTGTACTCCAATTATTCTCCTGTACTTGTTCTTGAAAGGGTTCTTGCCTCTCTCTTAGCTAAAGAATGTCATGGCCCTTGTGATTTCTGCTGGACTCTCAAAAGACTACCAGTGTTCATCTCTTCAAACTCATCCATTTTCAAATGCACATTTCAATGCTATTTGCCCTGAAATTGATTCAACACAAATAGTTTAGGGCAGAGTAGATTTCCGAGTCTACATATGCAAAGCTTGATCAGCTTGTGCATCCAACCACAGAGAACCAAGCAGTGCCGTAGTTTTCAGGGTTTAGAATCTCATAATTCCACTTTTGTGATTATTTGTAATAATTTTTAGTCAGTATTCTGCTTTGCTGATGGGAGATAAAGCAATAATGAAGGAAGAATGTGTTTCATAAGCAATTGAAGGTGAGCTTTTGATGCTTGTTAGACATGGCCTTATTGCTTGTCAGCACTTCAGCTCAGACACATCCCACTCTCTACCTGTTCTATAAAGAAACACACACACACACATGCACCCACACATATATAGATGCAGGCCTATTTCACAGCCCCAGTTCTCTGTCAGTGGTGTCAGTGGTCAGCCTCCGCTTCATCCTACTGTAGTTTTCCCAGGAGGAATGACACTTTCATGCCATCTATAATAAGCAGATTTTCTCTGACCTAAAACAGAGTTAATCCTCATATGAGGTCACTGAAGAGCATATATTCATCAGACTATAGTCTCTCTGTAGTTTCCATGTCAGACTGATGATGGTTTGTGTTGATGTTAGCAGCATTAGCACTGCAGTTGTTTTGTTATGCAATTCCTTTTAGAAAGCTCGCAGAAAAGTGCCACGTTCTGATATCATGAATAAACTAAAGCTTTCAGCTGCATGCAGCCGAACATTAGGCTACCAGGGAAACTGAGAGCATCAGTGCTAAGTTACAGCAGTGGAGAGATATCTGCATACAGATAATCTGCTCCATCTCTCTTGCACATTTGAGGAATAATCTCCATCTTTCATGGTACAGTGTCATCAAGAGCTTAAAACCAGTAGCGTAATGGTGGAGACAAGCAGAGCCATCAAGGCATCGCAGAGTGACAGCCGCACACAGTATAAGCTCTCAGGGCCGTGCGGTATTAATGGCATCTATACAGGCACAGGGTGACCATATGCTGGGACATTTGGTACAAGATACATGCACACACACACACACACACACACACACACACACTTTATTGCAGAAACTGTAAGCAGCCAAGTAACACAAGGTTCAGCTCCGATGTGTCACCCTTCTGTCTGTTGGTCAGTTTGGATACATTCCCAGCATAAGCCATGAAACCAGACAGGCTGCAACTTGAAATATTATCATAACTGCAACTCATTATTGCCTGCAACTCAACATAATTGTTATGTGCATTTTTAACTCTTTATTAAACCTGCTCATCTTTAACGCCATAACGCTGCAACAAGTGCAGAGATGCAACGGTTCAGTACTCAGCTCTACCATCCTCCTCAGTGGCTTCCCTCTGTCTCTCCTCATTCCTCTGTCTGTCTGTCTCTGTCTTTCACTTGTGCCCTTTGAAAAGCAGTGGTCACCATTAGTGGGCTGACCTCCATTGCTCTGCAAAAGCAAGAAGAATCAGAGGATGTAAAAAGGAAATCTGTCCGGATATGACAGAGATGTGGGCTTTTAACTGGTCACTTAAGCTAAGGAATAATCATATTACCCAACGGAGACAACATACTGTACCGCTAGAAAGCATGGAATGGCAGAGATAGTCACTCAAGTAAAATTCAAAAAGCCATTTTCTCTTTTGCTGTACAACATCTGCCAGCGATGACTGATAAGATTTCCCAATTTGTTCTACAGACGGACTAGGAAAAATTAAATATCCGGCAGATTCAGTCCGTTTCTTTCTTGTTCATGACAATAAAAGAAAAGGTCATAGTTTTTTGTGAAAAGGACCAACTCCTATATAATGTATTTAAGTAAAGTATTTTCTTTTTTAAAACCTAACATACATACCAGCCTTATAGACCCTGAGATGTGGGTTCAGTTAGGGATGCAGCCGTGAGACAGACGGCTGCGTGCTGAAGCCTGGGATGAGGCTCACTCAGTCAGAGAGCTCCTAGCTGCTGTAAATCACCTGTAACATTGCTGCTTTCCTTCATGCTAATTAAAGATGTGTGGCTTTTTGTATGAGGAGGAATTAGGAGATATAGAGAGAGTGGGCTAGTTGCGGAGACACACAGACAGAGAGATGGAAATTTAACACAGGGCTTAATTTCCATGCACTTTTTATTCCTCAAGGGGGAACACAGTCAGTGCACTCAGCAAACTCCAAACCCCCCCCCCCCCACCCCCCCCCCCCCCCCCCCAATTTCCTCACATGCTCCGCTTTGGTTTTAAAGACACACTGCAAATACATCCTACCTGCTTTCCAGCACCACAAGGGGGAAACATTGTCCATCAACTCTACACTCTATGTTATTATTGAAGATTTTTTTTGTTCCCCTCTTTTTTCTTCTTGTAATTTTTGTGACTGTATGTTTGTCTTTCACCCCACTTCTTTTCTCTCCCTCAGTAACATAATCAATGTGATTCCTTCCCGTCAATCTAAACCTTAAAACTCACTAACATCAAAAACCCACATCCATCATACATCTCAAGGTCATGGATGGACGGAGGATGAAGGGCCCCGATAAATGTGAGTGAGTGTTTTTCCTGTAAGTGTGTGTGTGAGTGTGTGTGTGTGAGGACTGGAGATTGAATGTGTGTGTTAGAGAGAGACACAGTCAGACACAGAAACAGCGGCAGAGACAAAGGCAGAGACAGTGGTGGGGGGCGACTAATGGAAGAGCAGCACGGAGCTCAGCACCACCCTAAGAGCCTCTGTAAGCCAGACTGAGTCGTGGTCTGAAATTAGCTGATTTTTCACTGTGAGCACTGCACATTATCTGGGTGGGGAATGGGGAGAGGAGTAGAGCGGAGGAGCACGGAGAGAGGAGGTGGGGGTCGGCGTTTAACTTAACAAGATTAATATGTTTGCCTCATCTCTCTGGGTTTTATTTCCTTCTCCTTGCAGGGCCCTTGTCAAATCTCTTTGGACAGGCTCTCACACATGACGCTGGAAGGAGACCTGAAGGACACTCCGCAGAGTGTCAAGAAAAAGGAAGAGGCTCCATTTTGCGACTTTGTGATTAACGTGGGTGTAAATGTACGCCAAAGCATGACGGACCCTCTCCGGTTGAATTCCATTGACTTTGCACTCTGCAGTTGTCACTGGGCCTGGAAACCATCATTTTTGAAACATAAGTTAACCTTTTATGTGAAACGGACAGTCAGCTGCCTCCTCCGTGCATTTTGAGATATCAGTTGGACATTAGTGTGTGCATGTGTGGAGGTGTGTGTGTCTATGGGTAGACGCACAGATGTTTGGTGGTTAGCTAGATTAGTGAGGAATAATAAAATCAAATCTCAGGCCCAAAAGAAAAATGAAACGTGCACATTCAGACCATATATCCATAATGATTACGTTGAGAATAACTGTGTATGCAGACAGAGTATTTCTCTGAGGAGATTAAAGAATAGGTATGATGAGATTAAGGAGAGGGATGAAGCGATTAAGACTGACTACTTTAAAATGATTATGAAAGGCTTAGAAGGGTTGGTCGCATACGGCATATTAGAGAGACACAGAGAGAGGCAGGACACAGAGCAATCTGGAGTTTTTGATCCATGGAAACAACAAAGAAGAGCTAGCTGTGCTTGTTATAGTCTTATGTCAATAGCATTTTCAACAGTGCTGCTTGATATTACTGTGGAGAAAGGAAGAACAGAGGAGGGAAAACAAAAAGAATAAAAAAAAAAAAAAAAGGCGTATGCACTCCCACATGACCTAGGAGAAACAATGACAATCAAATGGCCTGCAGCAGACTCTCCCCTCCCTCTCTCTCCCTCACTGTCTCTCTCTCTCTCTCTCTCCTTTTCTGTGTACTTTGATGTACAAAATAGCCCCAATCCATAAACAGCACCATTACTTTCACTGCCTACCTACAGTGCTCTCTCTCTTTCTTCTCTTTCTTTTCCATCACCCATTCCTCTCTCTCACAAATCCACACACACACACACACACACACACAGACTTTCCACATTTTCCATTCTCTCCAAAGCTACTTTTAAAAGGTATATTTTGCCAAGGGCTTTTTTTTTTTTTTTCATGGTCATGGGTAATATATAAGGCGGTAGAAAATTGAGGGTCGTCTATAGCATCCATGCTCACCATCAGATACCACATGTTGAAAAATGACATATGACTGACAGTGACATATAGCAATTCTTCACACCTCCTCCATTGTATCAGCTTACCTCTCTTTATTGTTCTATCATTCTGTCAAACCTTTTATACCTCAGCAGAAAGCAGTATAGATAGGAAATTCTGACCAAACCGAAATGGGTGAGCAATGGTACGTTCCCTTACGCATTTATTTACCTGGTTCTGTTATACTGTGTGTCCATCAATGGATGGTTTAGTTGAAGGAGTCCAGAACGGATGGTGGGCATACAAAGCCTCTGATTTCGACAATGTGATTCAGCCTTTGTTTCCTGCAAACTCTCAAAAGTTGGTTTCCTAACTATGGCAGAGATTTTTTTTTTTTTTTTTTATGACAGTGATAGAAAATGCTTTGTGTTTGGCTTTTAAAAGAATTGTTGGTTTAAGAACAAGGCTTCTCAAACAATGGTGTTTCTACACACATGTCATGGTTCTCTGAAAAGGGACCCAAGAGCGTGACTCAGGAGACAGATGTAAAAGTAAAGAGTCTTAACTTGGAAAAAAAAAAAAACAAGAATACAAAATCCAAGCAGGAAAACAAAATATAAAAGGTAAAAAAAAAAACTGGCAAGGCCAAAAACACAATCAGGATCAAAACAGGCAGACAAAGAACAGAGCACTGAAAAGCTGAGGCGCGTGGCACTAAGACGATGCTGCTGAGAGCAGGGCAAAATGGACTTGTACATGTACCAGTGAGCTAGTGAGGAACAGATGAACAGGTGAGTGGGGAGGAGGAGCAGGTACCCCAGGTACATACCTCTGGCAGGAAAGGCAGGTAGGTCAGAGGGGCAGGGTGCGAAATGGCAGCGGAACCAGAGCATGTATACAGACTGAAACTCATGTGCATGACAGCACTGAGTGAGAACAAAAACTGCCTTTGCATCATTTTAGCAGCATTTCAGCATCTTTATATTACATATGAATGCTTAACGACAGCTTGATGGTTGCAAGTTACTCCAACTAATCCAATTAAGACGGAGCCTTAGTTGAAACACAACAAAAAAGTCCCATGTTTGCGGTTACCCTTGAGTCAAGGTATGGTTTCAGATGTCTCAAAGGTGCCTCTTTGTTCCGCCTTTCTAGGAAGAATCTTCCCTAGCAACCAGATATTTTTCTCACACAAAGGGGCATCAAACGGCAAATTCAGATCAGGCAGTCAGGTAGGTAGGCAGCATGTCTGACATTTCATTAGTGGTGACTGTCAATGAATAGAGCTTTTGTGTTGGGTGACATGTTTGGGAGATCTGAGTTATATTTGGTGGCAACTGTCACTTAAGCTTACTGTGTGTAGCTGTTGTTGAATGAAGGCATTCTTAGCATTATAGCAATTATGGTCACTTACACTAAAGTTAATGTGTAAAGGATTCTAGGTAATAGGTACATTTTGTGGGACGGGGGCCACCATTTACTAGCAATAAGATATTAATGACATTCCGTAATTTGGTCAAAATGTCCCCATCATGTTGAATTACCAAACATAGAAAAAGACAAAGGCAGATATACACATACACATGTATGTATCATATTATTTATCTGGTGAGTGAAATATTTTCAGGTGATGGTCATCCAGTTCGCATTCAAATGGCAAAGTGCCCTTTTTTTCCGTAACCCTGTCTATACAACCTATTATACTTCATTTCATGTATACAGAATGTACACAGCAGACAGCTTTTGTCCTGAGCACTAACCATGGCAACGTGCTGACAGTGAATCTTCAGCAAGTGAAATGCTCAGCCCTTTTTTCCATGCAGAAGACAACACCAAAAGACAGACATTGGTGAAATCTGAAAGGAGACATGACCGTGAGCAGATTTAAATAGATACTTATGACAGTGACAATGGAGCAAATAAAATCACAAGGATATTCCTAGAGAATTTAAGGTAAAATGAAGCAAAACCTCTTCTTAGGCTAACTGAACCTGTTGCATATTACAGTCACATCAGGAAAACATCAACATCCAGATATATAAACCAACACCTCAACACGACATTCAGATTTAAGAATCCAACCGTTATACAACTGTTTGGTCACAGGCATCTTGGTGATTGTCAGTGGCCTGTAACAGAACAACATGAGGCACCTGCAGGTTTCATTTAGCTGAATGGCCTTCATGTCACATATCTAAGGACATTGGTGCTGGCTTGGCAAAATGATATGTATGAGTAATGGGATGCCGCCCACATCCGGACACTCTGGGAAGGTGAGGGGCTGCTGCCAAGCTCCAGTCCCTGTTGACCTCTCCTTCCTGAGCACTCAGCAAATTTGCAGACGACACCCCATGGGCCACTCTCACCGGCAATGACATATGTCAGCCATTTTTGTTCTCCTGTAATTCTGTTACGTGACTGCATGCTATGAATATGAGTAGAATGCAAGAAATTACCATTAAGGATCTGCACAGGAAAATACCATCTTCAACAGTTTGCCAGCCTTTGAACTGCACCATTGAATGAATGAACAAACAAAAAACCTAGAAACCCAAGCATGTCACCTCGTTGTGCACACAAGCCAACTTATGTTCTTTTCCTTTTTTTCTTTCCTTTTTCTTTTTTTGATGAGCAGAGTTTGGATCTCACTCTGGGGCAGGCAGACACAAAAAGGGCCTCCTAGCACACTGCTGATTCAAGACTTTAGCCGAGCAAATCTTAGGCAGAGAGCTGAGAGCAAAGAGCTGGCCATTTCGCAGTTTGCTCTCATCTGCCAATTTCTTCCTGGGGCTTTCAGAGTCAATCAAAGAGCTACCAGAATGCTCACACCAGTCTTTTAATTATTCATGGTAATTCTATGCCACTACACACACTCTCTGCAGCCCCTGTCGCCTTCCCCAAGCAAGGTGTGCTCTGATGTGTTTATGTGTACTGAATATATAAAGAAAAAAATCCTCCATCCATTACAAAACAGACTTTTTGCTCTGCCCTGTGCTACGCTGGCAGCTTTTTCAGGGTCGTCTGGCTTCCACTTCTGTGGGAAGCTGAGCTGATAAATGTTTGGTCCCATGTAACCCAGTTTTTTTGCCCTTTTAATCTTTTCACTGGACATGTTGCACACTTATATCCAGCTTTTTCAAATTTGGGCATCTGTAATATTTTTTTATTTTTTATTTCTTGAATATCTAGCATTCCATTACGATCTCATACATCTTTTAGGGCGAGCAGCCTGACCTCCTGATACCATCTGTGTTTATTGTGCCCATTCAAACAGCTTGAATCTCTGATAATAGTCCTGTGTAGAGGGCCAGCGTGGTGTAAAAAGGCCTGTCTATCATCATGTCTGCAGGAGGATTGGAATTTTTAGATAAGCGCCAGCTTTGCTGAAATTGCATTCATTTCCTTCTATGAGCTAATTAGCCAGAGAGGGGGCAACTCTGTCATTCTTGGCTGTCCATCAACCTGCCAACAACCATTGACATCACAAGGTAGATGTCAAGTTCAGCCTTTTGTGTCTGAGACAAGCCTATTACCAGGAAGTGTGAGCAGGAGGTTTTAAGTGGGGTAAAAGGCAGCCGCTTGATGTTATCAAAATCTCTTTGTGGAAATAAGCTAAATTGCAATGAAATTTCACTCCTATAATAGCTTATCATATATTCATATATATATATGTATATATATATATATATATATATATATATATATATATGAATGGGGAAAAGGAAAAGTAGATGCCGAATACAAGCTGCAACTTGAGCATCCAGTACAGTAGCCTACATGCTAACGTCAACAACGTTGATTTCAGGAGTCTCAAAGAAGTTGCTTCTGCTGTTTAGGACGTTGAGAGAAAGGTGATCTCTCCAGTGCAGAGAAGCTGTTAAAATTTGTTGGTTGGCGGTTGAAGAAAAATGGCACACCTCCTGTCTCCGACTTGTCTTCACAAGTCTTGTCAAAGATAAAAAAAAAAAAGGGGGGAAATGTTTCATGTCTCCTGTCTTTTCCTGCAAAAAGCAAAAAAAGGAGGGCAAAAGAAAGCTGGGATAGATACAGTGACATACCAAGGGAGGATGTGGCAGGGATAAAAGCACGTCATTTTGTAAGGGATGATCATGAAACTGCCCCCTTTTTTTCTTTTTCTTTTTTTTTTTCAAAAAACTTTGTCAGAATTTGAAGGATATATTGTTTCTGCTTTGCCCTTCCACTTGAAACAGGAATGACACTTTGAAATGGGGTGTTTACAAGCCAGTCAAATGTGTCCTTTTGATATAAGTGTCAAGAAGCTGAAGAACCAGACTGAAAGGTCTGCAATCAGCTCCAAATGACAGTGTTGTTTTAGCTCAAAGAGGTATCACTAATTGATCCTTTTAGAAGTCCCGGCCACTCATCTTGATGAAGCTGCAACAGCCAGCAGTTGTATATTGATATATTAATACATCTATTTATATATACTAGATCTGCTGTGAACACATTTTGGGTATATTTTAGGCCTTAAAATGATTTTTGATCTTGTTATGTCATGTTTGGAGATTGGGTGGACACTAACAGATGACAGAATGTGGATTCTATTCTCTGAAGAGGAAACATTTGCCATAATAGCTCTCATTCACTGCAGCATCCTCTCCATCTTCAGAGCATGGCAACAGATGCTCTTTTACACTCGTTATCTGCAGTGATGCACATGTGAACAGTTTGTCCCTCTTTGTTTTCCCCTCATCTTTTTGTAATAATTCCATGTTCTAATGCATTTATTTTTGTCACCGCAAACACAAAATGCTCAAATAATTCGACTGCAACTGGTACAACAGCAGAAACTGCGGGAAAAGGTTCCACAACAAAAGTACATTCTTAAAAGATTTGAAATAAATAGGCTATTCTTTAAAGCTTGATATCAGTGGTTGACAAGGTATTTTTCTTCATTTGTACAACTGAGTGTTGTGTTTTATAGGTAGGTAAACATTGTTCAGCCTGGTCTCCACGGCAATTCTAAGCAGAATAAAGAATAAAGAACACTGACTACCAGATGACTGAAAGTAATATAATTAGTTATGGATGAATTTATGAAAAAACACTTAAATGAGCCAATGTAACATTTACAATTATTTACTCATCTAATTTAGTTCACTAATTTCCACAGAATAGTTTGGTGAAATAGTAAACAAAGATTCATAATATGTGTCCCATAAAAACACAAATGCCTATTTGTAAACATCCCATTTGCTAAGTAATCCTGAGCAGCCTGTAGGGAAGAAATTCCAAATCAAAGTCCTCTAAATAATGGCGGAAGACACACTTGGCCTCAAGCATAATGTTTATCACTGGCAACATCAAGAGACCAGCATCCCATAATACCACTCTGCATTCACAGCATGTTTCCTCCATCCCCACTGCTGTGGTGATAAATGGCCAACACTGGAGCAGTGCTCACCTCTGAGAACCCTGGCCTTACCCTTGTGAGTGTCCTGTAAAGCTTTCTGTCTGATTATAAGCAGCAGACCGCGTTCACACTGGTGCCACAAAACACACAACGGACGAGGAGATCATTGGTTTTTTTTTGTTTTTGTTTTTTTTACACAGCTGTCCTTCGTGTCAAATGATTTTTGACTCATTCATTGCTATCAGTGCAAGTGATATGGGAGTGTAATGACATAAATTGTGTGTGTGTGTGTGTGTGTGTGTGTGTGTGTGTGTGTGTGTGTGTGTGTGTGTGTGTGGATAGAAGGGGTAGTTTTGGGTGGGGTTTGACAGGACTTGATTCCAGTAAGCACATGGGACTAACACCATCGGAGGAGCTGGTGAGAAATGTGGCAAGATGGTGGGCTTGACCACAGCTTAGTGGGTGAGTCTGCAGGAGGAGATCAGTGATGCATAACACAACACAGAAGCATGTAGCTGCATCTCATACACTAACTGGGCAGCCAAGACCATCCCTCTTGCAGTTCTTCCAATTCAAGTCCCTGCTTCGTGTCTTCCCTCTGTCCCTCTACATGTTTTTGTCATCATTCTTTCCTCTCTGCCTACTGAATCTTGAATCTTGATTGAGTGGTTAACAACCATAAGGACAGAAAGTGCTGCTGCTTTTCCTAAAATATGGCCTGAACTAATCATAATGGTCATGCACACATGCTGCATTAACTTTTAAATGCTTTAACATGGGTTATGATTCTGACAAATGCTTCTACTGAAGTGCCAGTTCCGAAAAATGCTCAATTTGTCTTGCATTTAGTGAGAACCATGTAGGCGGAGTAGAGAATAAACACTGAGAAGCATCAAGTAATCCCTGAATGGATATTTTATATTGAAAATAACAACAAAGTGTGTCTGGTGTGTTTGGGGGTCATACTGAGCCTTCAGAGGATAACAACAGAGGGAGCACAGGCAGCAAGGGAAATAAAGTGAATTCTGTGATGTCTGTAGGATCCCTGATTTCCGCTGCTCAGTGAAAAAAAAAAAAAAAAAATACAGCTGGGCTGCCAAGTATTGGCTTCAAAATTTTGACTCGCTGTGATGTAGCTGTCATCCTTTCAAAGGAAGTGGATAGCAAGGGGAATGGGTGCATGTACCATGTCTTTCACTGAGCTTTTCTGAAGTCCACAGAAAGATGCAGGACTTCTATTTCAATCTGCATGGAAAGAATGCTGAGCTGGGTGTTAATTCAACATGTCATTCCCAAGGCTTTTCTTTTAGAGTAGCTTGACCTGTGATGGGAGATATTCACTTGCAGCTAGCACCTTTGAAGGCGAAAAAAAAATCTTACATAACGTACAAAAAAAAACAAAAAACAAAAAAAAAACCTGACATCCAAAGACTCCAAAACATTGGTTTAGCAGTTGGTGTCACGGCAGTCACACAGGCCAAAACAAACCGGATTTTGCTGCCGTCTGCCTGTCTGATAGCCTTGAAACTGGGCCACCATTTTGATGGAAATAAGTGATCTTACATACAGTAAGATGGAATGACAATACACAGTAGTGTTCTGGTCAATGTCAAAGGTGTACGGCATTTTCAACTGCCAGTCAGTTCATACGTTTTGCTTTATGCTTCCTTATGCTAATGGTTGTCAGCCCCTGCAGCAAACTGCTAATAGTAGTTTGAGCTGACTGAATACAGCACTACAATTTTCTGAATACATCTGTCAGTGTGAACAAGATGGAATGTGAACTAGTGATGGAAAAAAGGAGAAGAGGTGGGTTCGATCCTGAACAAACACAAGAAAGCCTTTGAAAATTCTCTCATGTACTTTCAGGTTTGATACAGTGCAGCATGTAGAAAGGAATGGTCATTGCCGTTTTAACTAAACCTTTAGAGTCACGTCTTTTCTGGACTGGTTGTAGATGCACCCATCATTGTCAAAGAGTCTTCAAGAATCCAGAATGAGCAGCAATTGCACCATCAGTGAGTGAGCGTGTGCTGACAACCTGTCCGCCTGAAAGGCTTTTTATTGCCACAGTTTGCCTCCAGGCAGAACATCACCCATATTCAGCACACTCTGCGCAGACTGAGGGTAGGGTACTTCCGGGCCTCTAGACTGCTACATTATCTATTTAGTATTGAAAACACACATCGCGGAGAAAAGACACTACAAAAAAAGTACGATACTTCCCAGAGCTCCAGTCACTCCACTTTGACTGTCAATGTTGCACATCTGTGCGCCTTTGGCAGTAAAAATCACAGTGCTTTACTATGAAATGCTTTTAGAGTCATTTTTCTAAGTTGTATAGAATATGCTATTATATCATAGTGTTTCCTTTTTCTTTTTTAAATTGTCACTTGTAATTTCCGTTCATCTTTCATCTAAGCTTTATTCACTAACCAGGGAGTCTCCTTGTGGAATGTATTGTTGTAAACTCCTGCAAATTAAAGAACTCCTTAGAGTATATGTTTTTCATTGCCTATTATTAATCTCAGTAAATTAGAAAATAGAGTAATGAACCATTTTAATGACTTTGAATCCAGGTTTTCTTTGTGTCTGACATGACTGAAACCATAGCCCACTTCCCATCATTTACAGGAACTCAGAAGGTTTAATGCTCATTAAGACATACTGTTATCCACCGTTAAACACTGACAGTGTATTTTCATTTTTATTCTATGTCTGCAGCTTGTGTTTGTTTTGATTATACGTTGTTTTCTTAATTTTATTTCAGCAAAGCAAGAGTTTTCTCTCTTTGTTGCCTCACCCCATTTAACACTTCAACACTTCACTGGCACAGGAAAAAAAATAAAAATAAGTAAGATCTAACCTACTGTAGGTGCAAATTCGTACTGATTTTCCCATTTGCATATTGTAAAGATCACATATGAAAGTCAAGTCTACAATATTAGACACATGAAGCCATCTTGAACAGCTGCAATAATATCTGTCTCCCTTCCATTTTAAAAGGCTTAGCAATGTGATTTACAAAATAGAGGAAAGAAAATGATCCAACTCGCTGCATTCCTTCTTCTTCTGCTCCTTTTCTCCCGCACTAATGTGTGTCTCGTCTGTGAAATGCAATAACGGATTTTGAAGTGAGAAACCATAAAAGGTACACTAGAAGGTTATGTAGAAACCATTACAATTGAATGTACTTCTTTTAATACATATGAAGCCTTCTCATATTGAATGTACTTACAGTGCCGACCTGAAAACTTGATTTGTGAAAATCAATAGGATGTTTTTTAATGTACTACGTTCTCACACACACACACACACACACACACACACACATACACACACACACACACACACACACACACACACACACACACACACACACACACACACACACACAATTTCCAAGCCAACATACTGTCTGTACAGTCTCACCTTTATCTATAGATCAGAAGTAGTGATCTCCTCTATATGACTGAAAGCCTTTGAACCGCTCTCCATACAACTGAATTTTTCACCCCCTTCCTTTCTCAAGTCTTTGGTTATTTATTTCTTTATTTCCCCAGCAGTGAGCAGGATTAGTCAGGAGTGGCAGCCCCACTATCAGCCCAAGATGTGCTCTTCCATCCTGCTGCTTTGCTCTGATAAAGGAACTGCTCGACGAGTGACACAGGTGCACAGAGTGCCTTGTAGAAAACAACATTTCTCTCACTGACGCGCAGTCCTGCATGTCAATGACTGCCAATGGGCAACGAGAGAATCTTACTCCTGGTACATGCAACGTTCTACCTGGCATACATAAAGACAGAAAAACCTTTTTGTGTAAACCTGCGTAAACTTTTTCCCCAGGAGCAAGATACGAGATGTACTTTCCACAAAGTGGTAGCTCCACAGTCGTCGATGTCTTGCGCTGGATGAAACAAAAGTTCTTAAATAACACATAAATCTCGCATTTACATTTACATGCGCTTGTGTGCAAAGCATGTTAGTGAACAGAACACATTACACATTGCTTAAAATATAGTCCGAATATATTGTTTAATGCAAATAATTAGAAACTTCGCTCTAAACAGAATAACTTTAAATCCATTCATATTCATTTAATGTGTTTTGTGTATTTGTAATAATAGGGTGTTCACTTTTCCCCTTCTTTTACATCTAAACTAGCTCCCATCCACTTCACTTGTTCTGGAGAAGGCTGATGCGGAAGCTTTGCTGTAGCCTTATCGCTGCATGTTACAGTACAGTATGCGGCAATACAAACACCAGCGTCTCACCTGACTGAATACAAGGTGACAGAGCCGGCTGCTGACCTGAATTTGTTTCCTGACGAATAAATATGATGTGGGGGGTACAGGTTTCATACCAATTAATAGATATTATTACAATTTACCCATTCTGGCCACAGACATCATCAGGATTTTAATGTCAAATCTTTCAGCTACTTTAGGAACATTTAAAAGGTCGTCTTTAGTTTGTCAATACTGAGACCTTTGATTAAATAATGTGTTAATGACATCCCCCTAAAGTTAAAGCAGTTTACACATCTTACAGGAAGATAAGCATAAAAAGACATGACAGATTAAGTTAATATATGCAATATGAATTATTATTTGATAATGTCCTCTAAGGCACACTGCTGTCCAAACCAGAAACTAGTCCACCATCAGACAGATACATTTACTCTGCACACCGGTAGAGGAGTACGTTGAGAAGCTTGACCAAATGATGCAGAAATAACATGTGTAAAGTACTCTTACTTTCAGGGAGGCAAAATTCCCCCTCATACTGTTTTACCGAGTCTAATTTCTGATAAGCTCAGGCATTGGCTACACAGTGCTGGGCCTCTGAAGTGCTCTGAATTACAAATGAGTCAAAATGACTTTTACAGTGATCTCAACTGACTTCTAGAGGAGTGGGAGCACCAACTTACAAGAACAGCAAAAAAAAACCAAAAAAAACCAAAAAAAACTGATGCATGCATCTTTAATAGGTAAAATAGAAAATAGGTGAAAGATGAGTCACACTATGCCAGATTATGCACACTTTGCCTTCCTCATACTTTCCCTTCCACAGGCCTTTTGTTCTGTGCCTGTTTAAATCTACTCAAGATGCACCGAGGACCCGCTCTCCTCCCCAACCCCCAACTGCTGACTCTCTCTCTCTCTCTCTCTCTCTCTCTCTCTCTCTCTCTCTCTCTCTCTCTCTCCCTCTTTCTCTGTTTCTCTCCAACTGCTTAGCTCTGAAAAGCGGCAGCAATGCAAAAATGCATTCACATACTGTAAGTACACAAGGGACTCCTGAGAGACACAAAGCCACACAGCTTGGATGGGCATGCCCACAGACACAGATTCACATAAAAATAAATGTTACTATAAGGCCCACACACACATACATGCATTAAAATTACTATAAATGTGATGAAATTGTATTAATCTACCTGAGGAAATATGTATATTTATGCGTAAGTGCTGTGTTCTAACATGATGTTAGAACAGAAAATTATAATCATAGTTGTAACTTTCATTTCCCCAGTAAGAGCTGAGTTGCCAAGAGATGAACACCAAGCACGACCACCCATCACATGAATTCTCTGAATATGTAAACACTTACGATGGAGCACTGCATACCAGCTTATGCTACAGCTTCATATGTATAGTAGCCATTCAGTAGGCTTGCTTAGATATAAGTATTAGTTTGCATTTCAAAGTAATACTGAATTAATATGAAAGAACAAAAAAAAAAGAAGTATTTTTATGTTATCAGTACCTTAAACAGTTTTGAGGATTTATTTGGATCATCAGAACTAAAAATACTGGTATTTGCCCACATGCAATGTCACATTTTTTTCAGCCGAATAAAAGCTTTTAAAGAACTGTCAACGTTTCATGCGATGCCTGGATGTGTCTCTTAGTCACTGCCCTAAAATGTCACATGCCGTATGTCTGAGGTGAATCATTTTTAAATAATGAAAAAAGGAAAAGGGGGAAGAGATGTCCAACTGAGAGGATTCAAAACGAAACATGTGAAATGAGGGAAATATGAAATGACACTGGGATGGTAAACAGTCCATCTGTGTTTTCCCAAAGGATGCCTGCCATACTTTGGAATGCACTTAAAGAGGAAGTAAGGCAGTTCAATATCAATCTAGGAGCATTCTAATGGCATTGTGGCTTTGCTTTTTTTTTGCCTGGAAAAGAGATAAAAGAGATGCTATATAGAGTTGAAAATAACAAAAGGACTAATGGATTATTGATACACTCAGTATTTTTCCTGTGATGTTAATTTTTTTCATAGAAAGCACAGAGATGACAGTTTCTCAGTGATTTAGCTCATACAGTAGCCTGTGACTATTTCCTTTATGTGATTTTATTAATGTATTTTGATGTATTACTATTATCATTTTTATAGTAATGGAATTTTGTCTGCCATTCAGCTTAAAATGACAGACATTTTAACATTGTGAAAACAGACTAGCAATTTAACAATTACTCCAAACCAATGAAACCTCAGTTTCTGAAGGTGCATTGTACATGGTGCACACAACTAGAGATTATCTAGAGAATGGGCAGGGCAGTTTCATTTTAATTATTTCAAAATGTATGTCATCATCCACGCCCACTCATCATTTGACATTTCAACATGGACTGAACTGTGATTTCATTCTAATTATAGACAATTACCTGGTTGTAATCCTCACACTTGATCGGACATTAGTGAACATGCCATCTCTCAGTGTCTCACTGTCTTCAGTTCTGTTTCCATCCACATTGATCAACAAGCTGTGGGACATTTTTAGATGCTAATTCTGTTTCAGTACTGAAGCCAGCATTTTGTAATTGGATGGCACCGTGGAATTTAAGGGTGGACCACTAGGCCATGGTCCAATAGTAAATGTGTGTGATTATTATTTTTCCACAATGCAGCCCATACTGCCCAGCAAAGGAGTTATATCTTTATGTTCATGAATCAGGTTATATACATTGAACACACCCAATCAGTCAAACTATGCAAGGCTCTTCAATTTTAGGTCATTTGTATTAGTTTTCCTCATTATTTTAATTTTTAAAAGTTACCAGAGCAGCATTACATTTCCCCCCAAAACCGTGCTTTCGCGAACTGAATCTATATTATATAAAATTATTACATACAAGTTATACAAAGTCTTCAGCTATGATACTGGACATAGCTCAAGTTATTGTGTAAATATTAAATACATTTGCTTAAGGAAGTTGGCTTGACCATGACACTACTTAAATAAGAACACAATTTTATTGGATAAAGGCTTTTCTTTCTCTGGACATTTTTTTTTTGATTGACAGAGTGTTATGGGAGCTATATGTGTCATTTTGCCTTTTCTGATGGTATAATATAAGCAGAAGAATTCAGGTGACGAAAGTGAAATCTGACTTGATAGCTCAAAAAAAGAAAAAACTGCCGAAAATGGCCTGATATGAAGTAAAAAAAAAAAAAAAAGAAAGAAAAACATTTCGCTCAAGTGTGTCACATGTCAAACTATGAAAGTGATTTTGATGTGGCACCTTTTCATCCTATCAAGTTCATTTATTGCATTAATATAATGGAAACTGTTTCAACACTTGATGTACAACAATGAGCCTGTATGTGACAAGGGATCGGCGGTGGGGGGTATATCAGAGAGGGAACCAATCATTACTTATCGAGAGACACTCAAAGTAATTAATGACTTGCGCAAACTGTTGCAAGTGGAAAACATTAATGAATAATTTTCGATACATAATCAAGTAATTAGGAAATGAACTCAAGAGTAAATCCAGGAACCACGATAATGAATACTGGTGATTATCAATTTGAAGCCATCTCCCTTATGTCCCCAAGAGACCTGTGCTAGTTTTAGAGGGGGAGAAAGGGGGAGGGAGGATTTCTGTTCTGACACCATGATAATGTGCCAGTGCCACTCAAAGATCCAGAGTGACACACAGCTGTGGAGAAACTGAATTTCTTCTATGTCCCATAGTTTTCTGTCTGAAGCACTGTCACTGTCTGCTCCATTTCAGTCCATTATTTCAAGTGGAATCATCTTTATGTCTACTAATCTGTAGCCTTGTATGCCAGGCTTTCTCCACTTCTAATGACAAACATGCTGAAAACAGTTCTAATTATTTATACCGGGTCCTCATTCTGTCAGCGATTCAAGGATAGTTTCAAGTGTCTCGTGAAGATGTCTGATTTTTATGACATGCCAGGAATGGGTTGAGCCATCCCTGCCTAAACCACCAATTTATTTCCCTGAATAGCCTCTTTTCCAGTTTGTTAGTGACTTAATAGATCCTTTCTGACTTCAAACGCAGTCTGTGTCATTACTGCATTTGTGACTTTTTACTTTAAATAGGTGCCATAATTCAAATTTGTGCTTCATCTTCAATGAAAGACAGCCTCGACTCTCGTCTCAAACTTAAATAATCTTTAAACAGCGATGTTTTTTTACACAGTAAAGGTTTGGCAGGAGTAAACCTCTGAGAAAGACTAGTGTTCTAGGAATTTGAAAGTCCCTTCTGGCTATCTTTCCTATCTAGATAGTAAAAGAAGGACAAATGGGTTCCAAAGCATGCTGCACAGGAGTGGTCTGTATCTGTCGTTCCCTTAAGATGGAGTAGATGTAAATCTTATCTACATCAGCATATTAATTAAGAGTCTGATCTCATGGTAATTAATGGAAGTTTCCACTGAAAACTTGGACTTACTGGTTTTCCAATGGCACAAATTTACAATTTTCTGAACAAGGAAATCAAGTTAGACAGATTTAACTGTTTAGCTTTAAAATAAATGCCCCAAACTGGAAATAACACTTTTCAATATTCATTTTTTTACTTTATTTATTTTTGTTTCAATTGATCGTTAAAAATAATTTACATTAGGCCCCAGTCTTTCAACTATGCTCCTGACAAATCAGCCATTACACTAAGCCATTATCGCTGCCAAACAGTTTTTGTATAAATTCAATGGGTGTGTATGAGTAAAACTGTCAGCCGCTCATTGTTTTGACACCAGAGATTGTTATTCACATTTGTCTTTTACTGGCAATTTATTTTGTTCTTTAAATAATCTAATCACAAATCAGAAAACTCTCATTCGAGCATAGTTTCTGAAATGTTCATGTGGGTCATAATACGTAATAACAAACGACCTCTTTTGCTGCTTAGGGTTTAGGAATTGCTTGATAAAAGGGACCTTGAGGCAAAATCATTATTTACAGTGGCTACAGAGGGTTATAGATGGTAGAACAAAAAGTACGTACTGATCTTTTGCCTCAAGATGGTTATAATTTAGTCGCATGTGTAAACATAAACTCCCTGACTAAAAGTTGTTTCCTTTACCTTAAAACCTTAAAGCAGCCAACCTATGTCAGGTTCTTCTAAGACAGGCGAGTTTAGGATTATTCCCTTGTAACAGTAAGAGCAATAAACCCTCACTGAAAGTAAACAGAAAAATGGCCACAGATTGGCCATGCTCATCAAAGTACTTCATCTCAAACTCACAGGGGGAAAAAGGAAATTAGTCTAACAATGAGCTGGGCAAGACTGCCCACTGCGAAATGTGTAACAAAACCTTTCCTGCTCTGAGAGTGACATTCAATAAGTAAGTAATTATTGCTCCTGTTGGTCTTTGTCATATTGTTACTCTGGCCAACTAACACCTTTGAGAAATAACAAATGTGCTGGTGGACAGAAAACAGAGACAGTGGCGGTGTTAACGCGCTCTGCTTGTACACACTCTGGCCTTTGGTCAGGAACTGAGACTGGACAGACACAGAATCAAGTGCTGTTGCACCAAATGAAATGACATGAAAACAAAACAGCTGCTGGAAAAAGGAAAACTGAACTAAAACTAAAATTCTGTAATACATTCTTCATTCATAACCTGCACTTGCTTTGGTTCTCTGTAACTTTACTGCTAGTCACAAATCATATTTATTTATGTCTATAATTATTGAGTGGACTCAGAGTGATTGAACTTGTTTATATATCGATGGCCATAATGACATTTGTGCCATCACATGTCCAGCCGTATATATTCTAAAATCAATTCCCTCATTTTGTTGTTTTTGTTTTCCTCTGTTTTACATCTCTATGGATGTTCTATTTAATTTGGATCAGTATTATGAAGGAAGACAAGGTATTGATTTCTGTCTAAGGGGGCTTATGGGAACCAGGATAAGCTTGTCTTCTTGAGGCTTCACAGCGGGTTGTGACAACGCACAGAATATACCCTTAAATCTTGTTGCAAATCTGCTGCCAAAGCAGGCTAACCTAAAAATCACCTGATGCCTCCCACCTTAGCTCAGGTGGGTGCAGTCACATACGCACTTCTCTCAAGAGAAGGGATGGCAATTAAAAATATCTCATTGTTAAGCAAAAGTATGATATTCAGGTCTGCCTGAGCGTGGAAGCCGTAGGAGGCTCTTGTCCAGTAATGCTGGGGTGCAGCATCCCAGACACACATAGGTCAGGATGCTGACAAGCTGAAGTTGTTTGTTGTTTCAAAAGTGGTGATAATTGTCCACTGCCGCACATCTCAAAAATGGCCTCTGCGGTCAGCCTCGCTCTTCAATCCCTAACTCAGGAATGCATATTCACTTAGACGAGAGAGGAACAAGTGGGACAGAGCACAAGTGGAAGCCAAATGTATGAGAAAACAGAGAACTTCAGCATATTATGCAAAGCAGCTAAACTTTTAATGAGTGCTTCAAATGGAGATGCAAAAGAGTGCTGTTGTAGTCAGTGAGCAGGGGCAGGTGAATTTACCTCAGTTGTATGTTTGAAAACCACCTCGAAGCAAGTATGACAGAGAAGCATTTGGTGCCATTTGTGAACTGCATGTTAACATTATTAGCCGCCAGATGCTTATTGTTGTATTTACTTGGCAGGCTGATGTAGTGGTGCTTTCGGTTTTTCCAATTCAAAATGACTTAAAATGAGTGAAAGTGGCCGTTTCAGGAGTTCGATTATAGAGCAAAATCTAATTTGTGTCATGTTGTATCTATAATGAATTTTATGTTTTCTGAGCAAAATTACAAGTAAGCAGTAATTCTAAATGCACATCAGCATGGTGGAAAGTCTCAGTATTTGTTCTAAAAAATAAATGCAAAAGAGGTGAAGAGAAATACCACATGGGAAATGGTAGATAAATGTATTACCATAAGTGGTTTGCCGGTGTCAGAAAAAAACAGAAGCATATTTGATGATATGCTTGCTTGGTTGATTGGGTCAACTATCCTTGCATGACTGAAAGGATTTTACAGGGCAAGAGTTTATGAAAGGAATGCAGTAGGGGCAGCAGGTCATTTGGATGGTTGAAGGGAGGATAAAATGAAAGCAAATTTGTGAAACAAGCTAGCATATAAAGCCATGCTGCTTAATCCAGGGGCTGTGCAAAAACAACAGACGACACTGGGGGAAAAAGCTTTGAGAATGGAGGCATTTTCATCTTTTAGATGCCATAACTGACCAAGGGATAATTGAAACTGGGTGCTGCCTGGGCAGACCTGATCCCATTCCTACTGATGAAATCACATACCATCCAAACACACACACACACACACACACAAACACCCACACATTACATACATACAAAAAGATCCACAAGGATAATGAAAAGCACAGACAGACTCTGCATCAAAATAATGCCTACAGGGTTTCTATTTTCCTGTTTGGTCCACTTCTGACTCGCATACACCATCCCTATACATCACTGTTTGGCTACAAGCTAACATAATATCTGTATTATTTATTTCAGCATAATCAATAAACCATGGCATCCTCTGTAGACATATTTTTTCGTCTGAAAGAGTGACTGCCAGGATTTATTTTTCTGAAGATATTGTGAGGCAAATATTCCTCTGTCCAGTGATAAACACCACTGACACATCACTCTTGGCGATCTAAAATTATTTGTTTGTGAGCATCCGAAGAATTACTGCCCAGAATCAAGCCAAGTCACTCTAACTTTGCCAAAAAAAAAAAAAAAGAGAGAGAAAATGAGTGTCACAGAGGCTGCTTTTGTCCCAGTATTTCACTTTGGTGACATCCTTTATCTGCAGTCTCTCCCTCAACCAACACCGTGCCCTTTTCATTAGTCATTTTCAGTCTCGTATTCTGTTTTATTTGAAGAGTAATTTATGGCACGTAGCAAAAAAAATTATCTTCATAACCCTCAAGGTGTCACAGTCCAGCCTTTTGTCATGCCCCAAGACTGATGTCCTGCTACATGTCCAGTGACATGTGCCATTAATTTTTCAAGCAAGGTCAAACTCTGTCTCTGTTGTTTGCACATGTCTTGTATCAGCAACAGTTTGGATACAAATTGCACCACTTTACAGACCAGCTGGGCTAGAGCAGTTGTTTTCTCTTTTGTGCCCCAATCACCTTCTGCAATCATTTATCATGCAGTTGTTTTTAACTTCTTGCCCACTGCTGCTCTTTATATATGGCTTTCTGTTTGTGTCTCTTACACAACACTTTGTGCTATTGATCCACGCTGTGGCACCCCTCTCTTAGTGTCAGCACTGAACACAGGATCATCAGCCTCTCAGGTTTCTGTCCTGTGTTTACAAACACAACTGTGCTGCTGTTGGACACACACACACACACACACACACATGCACAGTGTACATGTATGCGCACATGAACACACACAAATGTCCATCTCTGGCTTAGTCCCATCCCAACCCTGAGGGCTTTAACCTTTATTGGCTTCTTTGCCTTTTCCACTCTGGGGAACAAGGTCAGGCCTCATCAAATTTAACCTCAACACCAGTTAAGGATTAAAGGTCATGAATTCATCCTTCACATCTTTCTTGACCTCTGATATTACTATGCCATAATACATCAGGATTAATGCCTTACCTTACCTCTGGACCTTCTTATCTTATACCACACTGGCCTTATTTCATTTATAGGATCCCCATTCTCTGTTCTGCTCTTTACTATGTGTGTGGAGTGTCCGGTATTTCTAGAATCACCCTGCGCTTGGCGGGCAGCTCAATCTCAATATCATGTTATCGGACTCAGGGGCCAAGGATATAAATACCACGCACCATAACTCTCTCCTGTTCAATAACCATTATATGCTCTACTTTATACATTAGAAGCACCTGATGGGGCAGTAAATTCAAAGCTGCAGCTCGACCATCTCGGAGTGCATCCAGAGGAAAAATGGACACCGAAGCCAAAGGAAAAAGTAAAATGGAAAGTGCAGATTGAAAAAAAGGGAATGGAAAAAAAAACAATGTAAAAAGAGTAAAGAATTACAGAGTAACGCATGAGATGCAATAGGTGAGCAAGTGAGCAGAGAAATTGAGGGAAACAGAGTAAAGAGCTGAGGTAAAAAAAAAAAAAATGGAGGGAAACAGCTAGAATGAACAGTTTTTATTGGCTTGACTTTCTCACTGTTACAATTATCTATTGTATTTCAGTAATAAGCTTTGTACGTCCAATGAATCATGCATTTCATTTCCTAAAGCCATTCTTGGGCCTGCCTAGCCCTGCAGTATGAGATCTATCTGCTCACACAAAAGGTTCATGTTCCTCATGCTGAGACTATTTCAACACCACCGCCAGCATCTGTTCACTTTCCAAGGACAGCAATCAATAGAAACATATTTCATTCCAACTCTACAGATAAAGTAAAGCCCACACTGAACAGGGCATGGAAATGGCAATAAATGTCCATCCTCAGAACTCAAAACACACCACACACGCACGCACATGCACGCACATGCACGCACACGCACGCACGCACACACACACACACACACACACACACACACACACACACACACACCGTTGTTTACCACATGAGCATGACTGGATGCAGCATAGAGTTTACGCTTCAATGCACTTTTTCATTTGGAAAGCTGGGGTGGTTACCCACCGAGTGAGAGCTGATTAAGAAAACAGTCCCATTTAATTCCTTTCTCCTCAATGGCCAGCAAGAGAAATGTAATTAAAGCCACTCAATCTCCCGTGGGCCCTGCTACCTGCTACATGACCAACATGACACGTTGTGTAATTCGCCAGACCTACAAAAGCGACGGCAGTTATTTGCCATGGTTGCAGGGTGAGAGGAAGCCTTTGAATGAGACAGCAAGAGAGAGAGAGAGAGAGAGAGAGAGGGCAGGAGAAAAGGTGAAGGAGGGGAAAAGGAGGACGAGACCTGTGATAACTGACCTCTGCCGGAGGTGTAAGGACACTGGACAGCCTTCACAAGAATAGAGGTATACTGAGCATGGTACAGCCACAAATACACTCATATACACAGGATGCATTGCATATATTATGTGGTTTATATATTTGGCTATATTGTTAGTGCACACAATTGATCATATCAATCACATCAATCATTGTAAGAGAAAAACATAAACAAAGATGGTCAAAAGATATAACAAAAGTCTGGCATGTGATTATTAGCAGTCTATTTCCCACCCCTGTTAATACAATCCCCAGTGTCAGTGACGTAGGTGGCCATCTTGAGACTGATTTCATAATACTTTTTATTATAGTGAGCAACAGAAAGACAAGTTTTACGATGTGTCCAATGACTTCTTACAGCATAATTAGATTGGAAGAGCATTGTAAAGGACAGTGTGTGTCAGCATTTTCCCGCCCGACCCATTTGTGTGTCTCACAGGGCATATTAATTGTCTTATTGACTTTGTGGAGATTATGTGGGAGTATGTGCACACATACATATATGTGTGTATATGTGTGTGACTACATGTCTTTCATTCCCAGCCCCCTAACCAGTTAGACTCTAGCAACAATTTCTGGCTAAGCAATTACAACAGGGAGAAATGTAACACACGTCAGAAATATTTATGTAAAACACATTTGCAAACTTTAACTGACACTGACTTTATGTGTCTGTGTAATGTTCATTTAATTCTGCCAAAAATGTGCCGGTCATGGTGGTGTGTTGGGATAGTGAGTGGGCATGTATTTGCCTCCAACACTGGGTTACTGGTTTCATCACCCATTTCATTATGGCCAAGGTCTTTCCCACATATCACTAAATGGTTTCGGCAGCCTAATAATAACCATACGTTAGTTGCAGTGCTAGGTATTGTGGGAAGCCTCCAAAATGTAACTGCTAATGTGACTTGAACCTAATTCAGTAGAGATATCTATTTAACTTATAATGAACAGACACTAAGGTGCAACGCTGCTCCGCTGGAAATACTCTGCATCCACGAAATTACCCCACACGCTTCAAATTAAAAAGCATTAAAAGGTATTAATTGCTCACCTATTTGCAGCAACTAAGTTGTTTTGTAAGTCATTTTGTTTTCTTTTTTCAATTGTTAATGAGTGACGTGAGTATTTTAAAAATTAATCTCCTTCAGGCATATAAACACACAAATGCTTTTAATGGTGATGTTGTTTTACTGAGCTGAACAACAGGAGACATCATGTAATATGCAAAAACTAAATAAAGGAAAAGCAATGCAGAATAAAACCTCAAATAATGCCATAAGGATGTCAACCAAAAACAGAAGATACTTCCTGGCAGCTGGTAACACGAACACTCGCCCAAAACCCAATTTCTTCTGTAAAGTTCTGTCACAGTGTGTCTTAGAGGTAGCTGCTGTGCTCCATGGGAGTCTATATTCTCGGGAAACAATAAAACCAACACACTCACTAGCAAGCCAAAGAAGTCATGCTTTATTTCTTTAAGGAAAAAAGCCATGTTTCTTTTATAAATATAAAATGAACAAGACCCTGTTGAACTCTTATTCAGTGGAAGTCCACGGGCCATTTCTGAGGGGCATCAGCTATCAGCTAGCAAATTCTGCTGGACCAAGGCTGTTGACAATGTGAAGCTGTGAAAATAATGGTATAAAAGGAATTCTGTTCACTGTAACCCCCTCCCAAAAATTAAAAAAACACCAAAAACTTGTACATTTTGTCAAGATCTTTTGCTAAGTTTTATTTCTACATAACTCAACTGAGGTGACGCAAACGTTGACCTTTGCCCTGTGACTTACAATGATCATGTTTGTTGAAGCCAGACAGTAGGAAGTAATCTACTTAGCACTATCACATAACAAAGCAGTTACAAAGACAATGTGTTTGTGCTCCTTCAGCCATTTAGGGAAACAGCAGCACACGGGCCCGCTATGTGACAATCTCTTGCTGCACAGTGGCAAATTTGTGAAGGCAGCATGAAATATCTGTGGCGAGCGCTGCTTTGTTTGCTGGTTTCATTAATTCTTCAGGAGGGTATATCTCAAAAGTGCCAACAAATACAGTGGAGAAACATGTGCTCTGGCACCAATCCATGCTTCTAATTGGGAACCTTGGGCTTCAGGAGTGCAAGATGCACCTTCGCTCTGAAAGTCTCCTCCATTATTCATCGAAATGTAAGAATTATAGAACAAGAACTAGCAGCCCTTCTGACTAAGCTGGTAGAAAAGGATGAAGGCTGCACACCGATAAAATGCTTAATAATCTACTTTACTTCAATGGCAGAAACTTAAATTCTTAATAACTCCACCTGCATACTTAAATAATCAACATACTTTAGAAACAATGTTACAAATAACAATAACATTTTGTCATCCTCCTTTGCTGAGATCCAGTGACCTAGACTTACAGTAGATTGATCAGAACTGGATTGCCCTTTCCTCTGGATCTCTAGTTGTAAAAAGGGGTAAGATCAGGGTGGATGGACATGTGTTGTGTAGATTAAAACCTTTGACTTCCAGTGACCCAACCCTCCAAAGCTGTGAAACAAGTATCCAACATACCCAAGTTTGTTATTTAGCATTATGAAGGGGCAGGTATCCAGCTATAGGAAGGTTTTTACAGCTAAAACACAAAGAGTACATTTCCCAAGTGTGTATGACGAGCATTTGAACTCACACATTGCAACACTTAAAATCATATACATGTTACCATGGATATCCATGTGACATTTACTTTCCAAATACCTTACAATTCAAACTTTATGTGTGCCATATGCTTGGCTTCTCCCACTCACAGCTATTTTGATGGCTGACCTAAAGATCAGCAAACAGTGAAAGACAGATTTTCTATAAATGCTACAGAAAAACACACAAGTGGATTGGTGTTAAGCTTGTATAGCCACAAGCATTGTTGCCCCTGTTGATACTGCTAAAAAAACACACAAAAAAAAAAACAAACCACTTAGAGACCCTTTTCCACGACTGAACATCACACAGACTTGCAAGTGATCACAAAAAACTGCACATCAGAAGGGAGGGAGGAGCACCAGTATATATTCTCAAATGGGTAGTGTTCAAACAATATACTATATATCAATGCCTCTCAACTCACTGATACTTCCTCTTCATTTAATGCTTCTTTTAAATATATGCACACAGCTGTTTGATGGCAAAATACAGAAGTACAAATTCTGAAACCCATAAAGTCTCCCGACATCCCAAAGCAACACAGGGGCAGTTCTAAGTGACTTTTTTCCCTACGTACCTGCTCCTGCTCCTCTGAGAATGTTGGGAAATACAAAATCTGAGAATACTTTATTGCATTTGATTCTCCATTCATCTCACATGTGGTGGGCCTAACCAGCTCCCAGAGGTAGATGTGAGTCAAGAAGAAAAGAGAAAACTGCGAAAAACTGCGACCATTCTTCAATAGTTATTAGAGATGCAGCCGTCAGTGTCAATGAGGTAAGCAGACAACACAATGTAGAGAGAATAAGGGAGAGGAACAAAGGAAAAAGACAGAAAGGAATGGAGGTTGGGGGTGGAAAGGGAACATAAGAGAGATGAAGAGAAAAACGGAGTATAAAAGAGGGCTAGAATATGAATGGGACACATAGAGAAAGAAGGAGTAAGAAGAGGAGATGTTCGAGGACAAAGTAAGTGCTGGACTATGGATTGTGATTTTCAGGTGTGGTAATGATTTAATCATGGGAGTCAACAACCCAGTATGAGAGATACGGGGTTTCAAGTTAGTTGCAATTTAATTTTATATTAAAAAAAACCCTAAAAAAAACATCCAGTTTTGATTAAGTGCATTAGATGAAAAAAAAGCATCCTCTCAGGAAATACTTCAGTGAAATGGTTTAGTTGTAATTAAGTGTGTGGGCCTTATCAGTTTCCGCTAATATGGGATATTTGCCACAGTTACCATACATGAATACATTTAATTTCACACCAAGTATGGAGAACAAACACATTGTGCATTGTTTGTTTAGATAGATGGTGTAGCACAACTCAAGTTATGGTAACATTTGAAAAAAGATGAGCCTCAGAGATCAAGCTTCTTATTAAGAGCTACAATACAAAGAACACCTCATAAGTAATCACCAGGCAAACACGTAAACAAATATACAAGATTAGTTACCATGGAATTTTTCCTTGACAAGAACATGATCATAACACACGATGTCCACAGAAAACAGTACCTAAGGAAACACAGCTCTAAGAACAGAATCTCTTTCAAGTCATGAATGACAAACCACATGACTTCAAAACACATCTTACTCACACACTGTGACCATCGGAAGTCAGAAAATGTTTCAGTTATCCAAATTTATGCAGTCATGTTATCAATAAGGCATCATCTTTAGCCAATGGATGTGAGGCCCTATGAAAAAGATCAAATTTAAGATAAATTGAACAGTATAATATTGTAGACGCCATTTAGATATGGATCACATACCAGGAAACAAACATAAAGACCCATCATTTACCATCATCGGTTACAACAAGAACAAGGGCATAGGTTGGATTTCAGCGATAGGAGGAGAAACATTGTAGTAAGAGTCTGTGGTTTAAAACCAAAACAAACAGACACAATAAATAGAGAAATGCCATTTCTACATACCTGTCTGCATGTGTTTGATGCTGCTTATGAGCATGTGGTGTAATATAAAAATGTCTTTTTATTTTTTTTTTTAACAGCTTGTTGATACAGGGGGTAAAGAAATGCATCTCTCATGGACAGAATCAACACTGCAGAGAGTGTATATTGATACCATTTCAAAGTTTGGTGTGTAAACTACACTTTTGATACATTTATATGTTCAACTCTGCAAACTACAAACAGCGAAACTAAAAGTGAGAGAAATGTGACAAAGAATACCTTAAGGAGTTTTATTTCGTAATGACTGAGGACAAAGGATAAGAGATTGATATACTACCCACATGACACACAGAGTGATTTAGATTATCTTTATTTCTTTTATTTATTTTTTTATTTATTCAATAGTGAACACACAAAAACAACCGCATTTCTTTTTAAGCTTCACAAATCGATTGCTCACCCCCTGGGTGGTATGTAATGAGAGTTACTAGGCATGAAAGAAAAGCAATCTTTCAGCACTTAAAAAAGTTACATGAGGTAAGTACTCTAATTTGTTTTTCTTTTTTTACCTTTTTGTCCAATACCTGAATCCATTTTCTCCCAGGTTCAAAAGATAAATGAGTCAATATGAATTGGGATGGTTTCGATTTCAGCATTACACAGAAATCAAGGCGTCGTAGACAGAATTCTTGATAACCCATGACTATTTTGATAAAAAGTGAAGATACTCATTAAGTACTTTTAATGAGCAAGAGCATCATGTGTAGAACTGTGGAGGGGGAAAAAAACAGGATCATCACTCTCTTGAAATATGTTATAATGACCAATTTTTGGTTGGCGTATTGCTTTTCTGTGCAGTCACTCCTCACCATTCCGTTTTCTTTCATGTTTATCAAACCTCTGTAATGACTACACTGTATGTAATATCTCAACAAACTATGCTGTCTTCCCAGAAAAATAAATAAATAGATTTTTTTTTTTTAAATATAGTAGCTTGAGGCAATGAGTACTCTGAACTTCAAACCTTTAATGATTTGTGAAGTTGCCATGAGATGGCAAATTACACGAAATGCTTATTAGATGTGGTAAAGGCTGATAGATTAAAACAAGCTTTGTTTGGAGAAGAAGAATATAATGATATGCAAAATATCGAATGAACCAAATTTAACAGGCACAGCACAGTAGGCTTGAACCTATCCACCAACACCATGGACATGTTGCCAGACTACTGCAGGGGGTACCGGATGTTCTAAACAATTACATTCACTCCACACTGCAAAAATACATCAGAACACAGGGTGATCATACAAACACAGGACCATCTGCACAACTAGCCACCATGCCATCATAAATCAATGTAATCATAAACTCTAAATATCTAACAAACATCACAGTGAGATGTCTATAACCCCAGAGTGATTACTAGGCTGCATTTTTTATTTTGTTTGTGTTCCCTAACATCATTGAGATATGTTAGCAGCTAACTTTCCAACTCTAAACTCTGTTTCTGATTAACTCAAATCTTGCTGCGGTAATATAGAAATGTGTCAGTACACTGTGGCATGAGTGTGGTTACAGGTTCAAGTAAGCACACATCCAACACCACACATCAGCTGGGTATGGTCAGAGATGAAACAGACTTGAAACCTTCAACCACAGAGGCCAATGAAATACTGCTGTTAAGCCTGGTGTCAAGTTACTCTTGAAATTATGGACTTGTCACATTTTTGTTCATTGGCTGATAATAGCAATTTAGCAAGGGCAGCGCCTGAGGGTCTGAAGCTATACACTGAGTCACTGAAGGCTAAAAAATCTGTAATATGTTGTAGCTTGAGGCCATATGCATCACAGGTGATCAATACAATCTTTTATAAGCCAAACAGATGTCCAGAACAAAGGTGATCCGATTTTTCCTGTGCATATCAAATTTGTACTATCTGAACAGTCACTAATGCTAACTTGTAATGGATTAAAAAAAAGATTTATTACAGATCGCAGAATTAAGAAACATTCTCATTCAATTTTCATTGTAAATAACCAGTTTAGCTCAGTATTTGTTAAGACCCACCGTGTAACCCTCATGCTGAATGCATTTTTTTATTACCACATTAAAGTGATAGTTTGGGTTATTTGACTTGGGATTGTGTGAGGTACTCATCTATCAGTGTATTACCTTTTAGTAGTTTTGGATCAGCGTGCTCCCAGTTTGGAGAAGTAGCCTGGAGCACCGGCACAGAGTGATGCTCTGCTGTGTACTGGGCCATCTGCAAAGACTGCTCACATACAAAAACTAAAATCAGTTTAAATGTGTGCTATACTTTAAATATTTGCACTGCTTTATCTTACCATCAAACAGCACTTTCCTTTAGAACTACAAGTTGTCAACCATTGAACGTATTACCACTCACTGTATTACTCCAAAGATCAGCTATTTGAGTCAGAGAGAGTGTAGGTGCACTTGTGCATAGGAATACAACAGTTCAGCAGTTGAAAAAATTTAGTTCCAAACAAAAGGGCTGTTTGACAGCAAGATAAAGCAGTGAAAATATTCAAAATATACAAACACTTATAGTGATATTAGCTTTTTTCTGTGGGCATGTTTTAAAGTGGCTAAAATACATTTTTTTCTGCTGACCCCGTTCACAGCAGCACATTGCTCAGCTTCTGCGTCAGTGTTCCTGGCTGCTTCTCTAAACTGCCAGCGCACTGATCTGAATCTGCTGCAGGTAATACACCGATAACTATACTTTTGACAAGCTCACATTAAATAACCCAAACTACCACTTTAAAGTCCTCTTTTAAAATGTTTTGACAACTGCATTGTTTGCAATTGTTTTTACTACCACCAGACTACTGCCAAATGGAAATGTGTATGTATCTTTAATCCAAACTATTGTCATATTGACTGAAATAATTGAAACACTGACAATTATTAATGTTTGCAGTCCCATTGAGAGAGAGAGACAATCAAATGTATTTCTTAACTACACATGTCCTACTAATGAAATGCCCAAAAGAATGAAATATAGCTCAAGTGCTCCTGAAATGAGACAAATGTTGGAATATTACTGCTGTAGCTAGTAAGACGTCAAAAGTTGCAGACAGTGATGTCATTTGTCTCATTAAGGAAAAGTGTGGGCTGTTTGGCTGGGTGAGTAGATGGGTGTCATCAATGCAGATCCCTAAGTTTGGTTAACTATAACCATGTGCTGCAGATTGTTCCTGCACTCAAAATGATAAAACTGATGTCTAAGATTAAGGTGACATTTTCCCCTTTTAATTCGATGGTGCTAAACTGATGGTAACGTTATTTTATACGATTGTAAGTATCATTTTTAGATGCCTTGTAACTGTGTTTTATACTTATATACATTTTACAGTTCATTGGCCATGACACGCATCTGAAGAGAATTTTTCATAAATGTCTGAAATACAACCTGGAAGCCAAGGACAAGAAATGTGAGGGCAATGAGAGCATGTTTAATTAAATGACAACTATGTTTGGCTTTGAAAATTCTAATTGATGACCTCAGTAAAAATTAATTCTCCTTCACCTTTCAATCAATTAAAAAACACTTAGGTTAGTAAACTGTGAATATAAATTATGAGATCATTTCTTAATTACTTTCCTTCAGAACCAAATGGCTCACGACATGGAAAAATAAGTCAGTATGTGTGTTAAAGCCCAGCATTCGACAAACATCACCCAACCCAAGGAGGCTATACTTGAGTTCCTACTGGCAAGGTACCTAAATATAATGCTGCAAGCAAAAAACAGAAATAGCTGCACATACAGTTGTTTTATAGTGTAGATAGGTAGGGAAATAGAGAAAGTGTCTAGGAGTGGCTTTTATTTACCACAGTTTGGGAGCTGCACAGACTATGGAAAGATGGATCAGAGTATCACTGAATCAAAGACTCACACCACACATGATATAATGTCAAACTTATATGTTAACCAATATGAGTGTTGCCAGATGGTAGATGGTAGACTGATACTGATATGACTAATGGCTTTGAACTAACATTAGTTATATTTTTTTGAAGACGTTTTGAGTAATAAATTATATTAACCCAAGCAGTGACAGGCATCCCCGTCGGGATCACCTGTCGATAATAACAGCAAGCAGGAAGAGTTGACAGCCACATCGCTGACCCCACCTGTGCACAGACCAGCCATTGGGAATTTTGGACAAGGGATCAAAATTTTCCAAAATTGGGCCCCTCATCAACATGGTCACGGGTATGATGGCTATATAGTTCTGTTATTTATTTACGTGACAAATAAATAACTGGACGGTATACAGCTCTTCCTCTGTGTTTGCTGCCAATCTCACCTGTTGCTTCTGCCCTAGCTGGCTCTCACACAGCAGCATGTTGACTGCTGCCCTCCTCCTCCTCTCCTCCATCTCTCTCTTCATTAGCTGCAGCTATTCCTTCCTGACCCTGTCTTGCTGCTTCAGCTGTCAAAGCAGCACCGGCTGAAGCCTGGATATTTATGTAACAAAGTAATTGGATAGCTCATCACACTGGTTGGACCGTTCAGCTTTTCCACGTGTGTTTTGTCGAGTTTCTCTGTTTTGCTAATACTTCTGGTCCAGACTGTCTTTGCGCCTTCTCAAGACAAGCATTTTCAAGTCTGAAAATATTTTTCAATATTCATCTGGATTAAGGGAGCAAACATTCAGTGTCAGAGTTAAAGAATGAACATTATCGTTATTCACTTGCCTGAGTGGTCACTATTGATTAGCAATTATGCTAGCCGTGTTCTCTGTGGGGAAAAGCCAACAGTCCTTCCTCCCACATGATCAGGTTTTGATTCAGAGTGTGCACGCAGAGGACAGGTTGTTCAAAGATGGTCATATGTCAATGTGTTTGAGTGAGTTAGTGAGTGAGTGAGTGAGTGAGAGAGAGAGATTTATTTATATATTTATATGTAAATACATATAAATTGTATTGTCAAGGATATAAGTCAGTAAGTAAATTGTCCCACTTGATCCCTCTTAAGGGCCCCTGCATTAGCCCCCCTCATGGGCCTGGGCCGGGGTCATCTGTACCCATTTTTTTGTATTCAGTTGTCCCTTCTTTCACAAATTTCAATCATAAAGCACAGGTCAAACCATGGAGCACAGAAGAAGCTCACAGTTCACAGATGTATTCAAACTTTCTTGTCATTGTATTTATCATTGTACTCATCTCATAGCTAGTAGCCCCCAGAACTCATTCAAGGAACATCTCTACATCTTTTTGGCATACAGTGTAAGTACCAAGTTAACCCAGTAGAATTCAGTATTCTGTAACAGAATGTGACTTTTCATTTGAACATATCATTAAACATCAAGGAATTTTGCTTTGCTTAGGTTTGAAGTGACTACATTAAGAGTAATAATGTTGCCACTGTATGAAAAAAATATTTCTCTTAAAATTACGTCAACACTGTAAGGTTTGCATCATCCTGTTTGTGACAATGGATTTATTCAATAAAATAATTTATATATTTATTTTTTATGTTTGGTTGCACCACCACAGCTCACTGATAAATCCTTTAATCTTGTAACATACAGAGATGGATGACATGCAAAGATACAAAGAGTCAACTTGAGCTGCACACAGAATGTTAAATAACGGTGAAGTCGCCCAGAGATCTTGTTCTCGTACCAGGGTCAGTTCTACACAAGGCTAAGTGAAGCTATGCAATCAATGGAAGCACAAAGTCTACTATATCATGCTTTTATTCTGACTTTAAGAAAGAAGGATGGTGCTAATGACAACTACCTCCAAAATTTTACAACAAATAGAGAAAAGACAAATGTTAGGAGCTGTCTCTTGGGTCTCTCTACTGAACATCCCACAATAATGATTTGAAATCTGTGAAATGTACGGATGTACTGTAATGCTCTGTCCCATCATAAAAGACCTGTATTACATAGTTTAATACAAATGTTTATGTAAATTGAGGCACTCTCAATGGAGAAGATCGTACAGTCACTTACAGCCCCTCATCACAGTGTAAGAGATACTACCTGAGCTATTAAATGGCCTGCCTTCCTTGACGAATGTAGCATTATGAGCAAAGAGGTGCAGTAGCTTTCTTTTGTTGATTTGTTTCGTGTTTTTGGAGGATGGACCGTTTCTGGATTGACTTCCAGTTGGTATCTTGTGAATGTATTCGGTCACAAAATGCATTCACCTTGCATTTTGTCACTAAATGCATTCACCTTGCATTTTGTCACAAAATGCATTCAACGCAAAAGCACTCATCAATTCAAGAGAAGAAAATATTAGCAAAGTTATTCTGTTCAACCTTGGCTTGAATCAAAGACTGAACAAGCTGCAGTTTATGACATGAAGCAGCCCTCAGGAAACTGTATCATCCTTATATTTGTATCTATAAATGTGAGTAAAAGGGCTTTGATCAAATTGGAATTCTTATGACTTAGATGTTCCACTTTCTACCACTGAAACAAGTAAGTACAACAAAACTATTTGCACTCAATTCTGCTCTCAAGCGATTCCACCACTGCAGTGAATGCACAGTGATTGTTGTGGGTTTTTTTTTTTTACTTCTCTGGCTGCCAAGACGATAATAGATGATAAAATGAAATGGCATTGTAATTGCATTTCAGTGTTTTGAATAACATTGACTGGACAGCCTTTATAGGATTTTGAAGTTATGTTGGTCTTAGAACTGGTTGTTCCTAAATCCAATCAAACCGGATTATAGTTGGGTTGCTAGCTTTAAAATCTACCCCATCAATTCATCAAGCATATGTATCAGACCCCATCCAATTTTCTGGCTATACTAAATTCACTCTACTTCCAAAATATGCGTTTGTTTTCAACAACTGTTATTTTGCACTAAAGTAATGAGAAGGAACCATAGGATATATTCTGTTGCATTCAAAAAGACAGTTTGGAAAAATCTAAAAATAACAAATCAAACCCTTTTCATTATACTTTTTTTTTTCAAATCCATCAAAAGCAAAGCTATGAATTACTGCCAGAGACAAGGATTTCAAGCCCTAATAGCTGCCATATCTGGGATCAAAACACTTATTTTAGTGAACTTTTCAGAGTTGAGTGGTGCAGAACAGCGGCAGGTGTCAAAATTATACTGCAGAGAACCTTAATCAAAGGTGAAACACAGAGATTGTCAGCTGGAGCCTGCAGAACGCTAACAGAATCACATCTATCAGTCATCCACAACATACACTCACACTTACAAATGTCTGCTCAGATGCAAAGGTGCAGGCACAGCTGCACACATACAGTATGTATGTGAGCACGCGCACGCACACGCACACACGCACATACACACACACACACACACACACACACACACACACACACACGACATGCTGCTGACATTCAGTCTCACCCAAGCATTAATTTAATAATAGAGAAGACAACATAGGTTGGTCCCGTGGACTGTCATGTAATGTCAGTCTGTGTGATTTCTGGAAATATGTAAATACTCCTAGTAAATGTTTTTTTATAGCCCAAGCCAGCAATTACTGATGCTGTCCAACTATCAACCAAACATTTCACTGGGATCTTGGTATAAGGTATTTTTAACTGCCTTTTCAACAAAACAAAAACTGAAGAACCATAGGGAGGATAATCACAACCTATTAGTCTGTTTTATTTCACTGTTGAGAAATCAGTGGCTTTGCTTGAGGTGTAAATTCTGCACGTGATGAGACAGAGAGAGATCATGTTGCTCTTTTGTAATTAATTACTACACAACTGTGATGTTTACATTCATGTAAAAAATGAGACCTGCAGATTTCAAAAGGGATTGAAAACACCAGAAAGACACAAGAGAGGTCCCAGTCTCCTGATAAAATATTGATTTGTTATTTTTCTGCTCTAAAATGTCAACACAATGAAACACTTTAAGCAAACTAAATCACAGGGATTGGTGAATTTTAATTTTTGTTGGCTATTATAACTGTCAATTAAACATCACTGACATCAAATGTTATTCCTATCCTATGTCCTAATGGGAATATTAGCAATTACCAGTGTTGCCCGCAGTCTAATAAATGCTGTATATGTCAGGGATATTCAGAACGGCAAATTCCAAGTATAGAAGTTCCTGAGCTCCGGGAAAGTTTGCTGCGGTGGAAAAGGTCATTAGAGAACTCATGCAGGGAGGTCAGCTTTTTGTGTAATAAATTGGGTTATTGGTTGGCTGTTGGATCAGTGCTCCATTAATATTGTTTGCCTCAGGTATCATCGCAATCTGCCAGCAAGTATTAACATCCAGCTATTATTGCGTTTACTCTGCCTTCCAAGTGGCTTTCCTACTGCTTGCAGTTCCATGCATGTGTTGCAGATTAAGCGGATAATCTAATCAGAATACAATCTGCAAGGATTTATCTGTTTTGACGGCTCAAGGTTAGAACTGCCACAGTAAAACCATTCAATGGTGCTAAGAGGAAAATTACATTTTAAAAGTTCAGCCCCCTCCCCTGAGAATGGTACTTGAACCAAACACACTCAAAGAGATTACTTCAAAGACAGTGTTCCTCCCAGGAAAAAACAGCATTAACATATTGGAAACAATAACCCTTCAACTATATGAGTAAACCAAAACAATGTGCAACCATACAAAGACCCCATTGTCATGGAAATTATTCAAGGAAATTAAGGTGATGCCGTTACAGCAGGCTACTATGAGAAAGCCTTACGCCAGAAACTTTAAAACTGCAGTGGATTCTCTTTCACATTCTTCATAGTCCCTTTGGTATGGCTTTGAGGACTGTTTCAAAACAAAACATTGTTTTCTTGAAATAGGTCATTCAAGCTGAAAGGATGCCTATATTACATTCAAGGATTATCAAGTAGTGGGTATTCACCAAATTTCAATTCTAAAGTAGGTCATGACAACATACACTAGGATTAGGGAAATCCATATGAAATACAGATGATGATGTTATGACATTTTCATCTGTATTGAAATAACCATCTGTATTGTAAGGTATTTATATTTCCAATTTACTGTACAATCAGAAGAAGAAGAAAAAATGGAAGTAAAAGACCATTGGTTTGGTTTACAGGCTTTGGAGACCATGATCAAAGAATCTATATTTCTCAGCGCTTCAGGCATCCTTGTTATCTTGTTACCTGAAATGTTTGGTTTATTTGTGTAAAAGATTGTCATTATTATGACCATGAGTCTTGTGAGGATTTGATCTCAGAAATTCCCTCCGTACAGTTCAGTTACAGTTTAGTTTTTGTTTCACTCCCAGACACAGTTGTCATTAAGATAGGAACCAATGCAAACGCACCACCAACCACTCATTAACTTAATATTGTTTACATTGAAGAAGAAATAGATACGTTAATAATTCTTTGAACGATAACTCTTTCCACCCACACAAGCACATAGCCGGAAGGACAAAAAATGGGCATGAATCAAAATCCCTGATGTATAATCCTTCAAATAGAAAATCCACTTCAAAGTCTTATTTCATCCATCCAAGATTCATATGCTCATGTCTGCACCACTACAGTCAGGCCCCTCAGGTACTAGTTTTAGGGTCAATGTGCTGATAAAACCAGCTAATGATGCCTTCAAAGACCACTAGGTCTATGGAGGCTGACCACAGGAGATTCAACTTTTTATATATATATATATATATATATATATATGTATATACACACACACACACACACACACACACACACAGATATATATGAGCCTATTTATTTATTAATTTAACCCCTGCACCTTAGCTTAATTCTTTACCCTTTTCATTTAATATTCATCAGTGAACTCTGCTCAGATTGTGAGGTGATTTTGTTTGGCAGGCCTCAGGAGCCTCTGATCAGTTAAGGATTACCAAGTTGTGAGCTTGTTTGTGCAAGTGAATGTATGTATTAATGTGAATATGTATATGGGAAATGACCCAATGAATAAATAGATGTGATTAGGTGTTGAAATGGCATTCTGCACAAGAAAAAAAAAACATAAAAACACAAGATTTATCTCATTCCTTTTTATATCCTCAAACATATTCCTGCCCCTCAGGTGCATCAGTGATCAAAATCAGCACTGCTCTGTGACTCCATTTGTTAAGAGCTGCCTGTGTTAAACACGCTCTCTACTCTGCAATTTCTGAGCTACAAACTAACAATAACACAAGCAAGTCCTGGGAATTCCTGACAGTCTCTATCAGTACGTACCTCTGCAGTGTAGGGGCAAATAATCAAATCCTTCCTCAGATGTTGTTCAGGAGCATGTTTGGGAATTTAAAATTACTACCTTCACAAACTAATTTCAGAAAAAGAGACTAAACCAGTAATCCACTGACAGTTGGAACAGAAGGTTGATTTATTAAGATGGAACAGCCTGATAAGTCATTGCTAAAACCCTTTGGTTGCATATCATTATCACACAGGATTGTGGTTTGCCATATTTCTGTAACATTTCTTTTGTTATATACACATGCTACAGAATATGATAAATTTAGATGAGATTAGTTCAACTGTGAGTGAGAAACAAAGAGGTGTGAAATCTTGCCAAACCATCTACACATTTAATCTATACATTTCAATACACTAGGAAGCTCCATATTCAGACTCAAAAGGATCTAAGTGTGTTATACTATTGTTCTTGCTCATCTTATGTTTATCAATTTCCTTGCACAGACTCGTGAGCAAAACAAATCTGATTTTCTGTGTTTCAGAGAGCTGAACAGATAATATCCGCTCAAGGACACATTTAGCAAAGACTTAGTGTAGCTATACCAAGGCCTAATGTAAAATTGGTGAACTTAATGCTGTAGGCTCATAATACCCACAGCTTCCTCCTTTATCATAATAGGCAACTAGAGAAGATTGCAGTTCTGTGGTTCACTAATAATGACCCATCATTTCTGTGGTCCACTATTCAAATGAATAAAACATATACTCAGCAAATTAGCGCATATATGTGGTCAAGTGTCACATTTCAGGCTGATTGTGCTGCTTAATCGCTGATAGCTACAATACAAATCTGATTTTCATTACCCATTATTTTACTCATTGGATGGGGGAGGAATGTACCAGAATAACAGGACTTAGCAATAACTTGTGCACCTCTTGCAGTTTGGGCTTTGTAACTCACAACATCACAGATGAGTTTACACTGTACACTGTGCTGTATTAAGCTAATGTGTTGGTATGCAATACTTTATCAACTTGAAGCAACACTATCCATATAAGAAATTATCTAAAACTTTCTCTTTCAACTCTTTTCCTCTCTTATAAATGTGCATACAACTCTCAAATAGTTATGGGGATACACCTATGTAAGGTTTGGGCTTCAGTCACAGCCCATCACATAATATGTGCTTGCCTTCATGAGAGTCAACTCTACTTTTGCTGATTGCAATGGACTGCTCAGAACTGCTTGATGACCACAAGGAAATCTATGAAGATGAGTGAAGGAACTTATATGTTGCCGCGGTTGAATCGTGAACTCAGCAGAAAAGCTGCTTCAACCCACCCATAACAATATCATAAATGTTTTCTGATTGATTTTGAAAGTGCAACATGTTCCGGTGTCAGATGAAGGTTTTTGATATCTGGTCCTGGTCCATTTTTATAGGTCAGACCTCTGAAAATCCTCCAACGCACTCGGGACAAATTCCAACATGTCGACTGCACTGCTGGCTTGGTGTGAATATGTTGTACATATCAAGGAATTTTGTTAGTATCCAGACTCAAACTGCATGGGTTCTCAGTACTGGGCAACACATCAAAAGCTGCTGCAGCATCTGCTGCCCACAAGGCTGAATTTTGTCACTGGAAAGTTTTTGATGATGACACTTGGTCACATGGCCCCATTAATAAATATAAGATGATTTGCTACCACCAAAACACACTACAGTACAGAGTTAGTTTTGAGGAAAGGCTGAACCATAGGCAGACTATATAGTCAAATGTTTATGGTCTGTTTCATTCCTAAATATCCTTATCACTGTCAATTATTATTATTATTATTATTATTATTATTAGTAGTAGTAGTAGTAGTAGTAGTAGTAGTAGTAGTAGTAGTAGCAGCAGTAGCACTAAATTAATTTATAGATTATCTATAAATTATTATCTATATCTATAGATTACTGTATTATAACTTTGATAATATCCACTGAATGTAATATATCAACAAGAACAACTTGTTCACAGGGCTATTGCCTTTTAATAAATGACAAAGTGAGACTTCACTCATTAAGGTTGAGAGTTTATGTGTTTCTTTTAAGGTCTACAAAAGTTTTCAACCTCTTAGGCTCAGAAGGCTTTTTCAAAATCAAGTGAAACATCTCAAAAATGAAATGTGACCAAGATAAAAATAAGTTGTTTTTTCTTAGTTCCTGAAAAGTTGACATTTTGGAAATGCATGTTTTTCACCAAGCAGTGCCAGTTGACGTTGGATCTCTCTGAACCAATTCATGTCACAAAATAAATAGATAAATAAAAATGGTGTTTGGTTGTCAGTGTCACAACATATTCGAGCAACTTAGAGTGAGCCACTCAGACACCAAAGAATAACAAGAACTGCTGCAACAGTAAGAAAGGGATGCTCCTCCAATTCTGTTATTTCACAGTTGATGCTTTTTTATGCTTACTCTGTTTGTTTTTGATGATGATTTCCCATGATAAATTGTACGTACTGTATTTCCCAAGGTGCACAGCATGTGGCTGTTGCAGAGTGACACTGAGTTTAAAGCTGCTAATGTTGCTGACAATGGAAAATCATTTTTCCACACATTTGAGGGGATGAACATTTGGCCCCTAAAAAGATGGAAGGCGGCTGGAAGAGATTAACTGATCACAGTTGGAGAAAACATTCACTAGAAGAGACTGTGTTTTGTATTTTGTAAACATATTAGATCTTTGTGGATGTGTGACTATGTCTATCTATCTATCTATCTATCTATCTATCTATCTATCTCTTTCTTAATCAATTATACCTAGAGATATTAATAGATCTTACATTTTCAAAAGAAAAAAGCACTCAGGGTTGGTACTGAGGGACAAAAAGTGGAATTTGACTTTATTACATCATGCACCTTCATGATAATCACAGTTGGACCACAGTTATGAGAGTCCACCACTAAGGCCTGTATATCTTACTACAAATGTATGCAGTGCTGCATGTAATGTGATAGTTTTTCATATTGTGTTTCTCTACAGGGTACTTTGTTTTGACAACAAAATGATGTCCTCTCTGCAGTTAGAAAGCTAAAAAAAAAACCCAAAAAAACAACCACCAACCAAAGGTGGAAAAAAAGGTTGAACACACATATTTCCCAAGAGAGTACCCCCGATTCTCCATTTCTTGTTTCCACAGCTCCAATTAACAGCTTTGGTACCAATTAGTAAAATCAAACCTTCCCTGACAGAAAACCCATGGGGTTATATGTGTCAAGAACCAGTGCTTGAGCTGAAAGAAAAAAAAAAGTTAGCAAAATAAGCGTGGATCTCAGGCGGGAATAATTGGGGCAATAAGGTTAAATGTCTTTGTTCTGTTCTGTTTTTATTCCCTTTTGTCAGTTATTTTACTCATCCAGCTCTATATATCAAAACTGGCAAAATTGAATAAGTTCCACATACATGTCAGTCAATGTTCTCTTGACATTGTTACACCAGATCTCCTCCTGCATTCCTGACTCTTTCCTCTAAAAGAAAAAAAACTGTAATATGTGAAGTAGTTTCCCTCGCTCGCACTGTCTTCTCTCCTCTTAAGCATCCTGTTAGGATAATGAGGTGTATAGCTCTAGATATGGCAGGAGTATCAATCTGAACTGCACAACCTACAGGCCTTGCCCAAAGCCAACATGTTTATTAGAATGCCAGGGATAACAAATGACTTAACATGCTTCCCTCTTTAATAACCCTGTACACCTACAAGATAACAATAAGAGAGATGCCACACTGAGTGCTCCTTAATTCAATTAAAGAAGCATGCACAATAAGCATGCTGTGTAAAAAGAAGTCCTTGAGGCAGTGATAAACCTCATAGCTGAGCATTTGAGATGCCAGATGGACATTTTATGTGAAACTTTAGGTTAAAGGGAGGCTGATTCAGGACCAGTAAAGTCACATTTCAATGAAAATTCTTATTTTTCTTTCAGAATATTATGGTGAATAATGCATTGGTACACACTATACTTGTGTATAACTGTTCAGGTACAAAATGTATAACAGAATGTGTAGATATGAGCCTTTAGTGGCTAGCTCCACTCTCCCGTTGGTATACAGCTGAATGCCTACTTCTGACTCCTAACAAGAGAGTAATAATTATTTATAGAGTTAGGTTTAACAAGTTGCTTCGCTGCAAATGGATTATGTGGTTGGAGTGATTCAAAATCCTTATTATATTTCTAAATCACTGCTTTAAATGCTTTATTCTGGGCATTTTTGAGCATAATGCCATCAGCAGTGGGCAAATTGTTAATACTGTATGTCCTTGGACACTATTCAAAAGTCCTCAGACACTCAAACATTGAACTGTAATGTATTTGCATGAACTTATGTATCCCCATTTAAGCTGTTTCTATTCATAAATTAACAACATAATGTGAACATGAATGCCCATGTAAAGAATTACTGTACATTTACAGTGGATTTACAACAGTATAATACAGTATTTCATAATAACTGTAAAATACTGTTAAATTTTCATCCCTCATGTAAATAAACAGTTATTGTTATTGTATTCAGTTAACCAATAACAGTACATATCTGTAATTTAACAGCATGAAACTGTATTTTTCAAGCATCGGAAATACACACTTTCATCCCTTTGTCACACCAGTCACTTCGCTCCAGTCAATCCATCATCGTCGTCCTGATTATTTGAGACTTATGCTTCTGTTTCAATGATAATATTCTTTTAATAATAAAACTTCCCATACAACACATTTTTGAGTGACAAGATGAGTCTGGCTGTTTCTGAGCTTGACTTCAGAGAGCACAGCTTCAGTGGACAGCAGTCCACACAGACTTCAACCAGGAAGGTAACATTAAGCTTATCATGTGATAAGTCCAGCATTGTTTTGTCTGCATGATTACTGAACTGTTGACATGTCAGATAATGTTTTATTAGCTCTGCTTCATTAGGTAAGATTGCTAAAATTGGCAAACAAAGCTCTGTATTTCGAGCATCATTAGCTAGCTAACAGCAAACAGGGTGTTGTTTTCAGCCGTTTCATTAAACTGTTCTGTAAATAAGGTAAATAAGGTGCAGTATCCTTAGATACTCAGCTGAAGCCAGCCAACAACCAGTAAAGTTCACTTTATTAAAGTTACTCCCCCACTGCAGGGTGAAGAAGTAGCTAAATTGTGTTTACTTGTGCTACTATAGAGCCGACTGTACAACCGGTAAGTGGAAGGACGGGGGCCTGGACTTACCAAAGTGTCTCTCAGCAGATGGAGAAGTGGGGTGAGCCAGTGTGTTATTCCCAGGAGCAACATTAAAACCAGATCAAAACGCATTTTATTGTGTCTGTTTATTTAAATTGGATGATATTGTTGTATTAACCTAGCATTACCGTGTTTGGCTAACAAACAGTACTTTGCTGTTCCTAAATGCTACAAGTTTTTCTTGTATCACACTTAAGCTGAAAATACATGTTTGTTGTCGAAGACATCATGTCATTGAACTCTCATAAGTTCAGAAGATCGTTGTTCCATATCAGGCAGTGCTCTTTTTTTTTTTTATTGTTTGCTTGTTTTACAGGTACTCATCATTGGTGATTGAGGATACCAGCCAACTGTGCAGTTGTCCTCTCTCACCGGGCACTCCATCTTTTCCTCTCTCTTTCCTTCTGTCATGTTTGCTGTCATACAGTTCACATTCACTGCAAAAGACTTGTTTCCAAGCTAGGCTGTGATACAGTTCTGTTACTCTGGTCTTGTACTGAGGACATGCAAGAAACTACAGCAATGTTTTATTAAATGTATATTCTCTTACTTTACCTTTCTTTTTATATATATATAAACAAAAACAAAAAAAAAAAAAACAGGGGATTCATAGGAATTAAATGCAAAAGTAACATGCTGGCATATACTGTAAAATTATAAGATACAGCTTGCCTTAACTTTAAATAAACTAATAATATATAAATGTAAATAATGATTTACAAGTGTTATACTGTTAATTGTTTAATGAAAAATGAGTTTTATTACATTAGTACATTAGTATTATTACAATCACAGCTCAACAGGTTGAACCTGTAGTGGTGGAAGTGGGTTCGGGATGGTGGAGGGCAGTTTCGAGAATAGTTACACCCCTAGAAAATGATGTTTGAAGCTGTTGGAACAATAATGCTGTTCTCCAAGTAAAAATAATCTATTCCTTAGAACACCTGCCAACCAAGATCAATTTGGAGATACTGGGCCCTATCCTACACCCAGCGCAAAGCGGCGCAAACTGCGACGCAAGTGTCTTTGCTAGTTTCAGACCAGCGCAGCTGTCAACCCATGGGTGTGTTGGTCTTAAAATGAGATGTGGCCAGGTGCATTGTTGGCATATTGCTATCTTGAGGCAGCGGAAAAACCTTGTCTGAAGAGAATGGCGCAGTATTTCACTGTTATGTTAAGGGCCCATTATCAAGAGAGTAATATGCGCCTACATGGCCGGGCACAAGGCGCATGGTGTGCGTAACAGGCAGAGTGTGAAACAGTTTGATAATGAGCCATAAATGTATTTAACATAAAAGATGTCTAATGTTATGACTTGTGCCATAGCTTCTCTGTAGAGCTGTGTGCAGCACTTTGATTTGCTCTGTTCACAGAGCTGCTACGTACATGTGTCAGGACTGGGCTCACTGGTCAGTTACAATAGGTAATCAACTCACCACAAATAGAATCTAATTCTGTGTGAAACACTGCGCCATTATAACAGCAATCCACCAAGGTGCATTTTAAAGGGAGTAGGAGATGGCACAAAGTGACTGTGACAGCGTTTTTACTGCCATTGAAATAGCAAAAGTCATATGGACATGCCCTGAATGCTCTTGCGCCATGCACTTTATACCATGCCCTTTGGACTGTTAAAATACAGCCCACAGAGCCTAAACCTCTTTTAGAAATCACTTGATTTAAAAACAAAAGCCATTCTCCAATTGTTATCTGCCCTAAAGCAAGACTGCATGCTACAAAGAAAATGAGGGGAGCCTCCTGGCAGGGGGCTTGCAAGCGCAGGTGACAAGAAACATGACTTCCCATTTTCAATAATAACAAAGTGTTGGTGATGTAAATAGAGGAACTAATGGATTAAATATAATTTACCATTCTCATTACACTGCCACAGCATTAAGATGTGTAGAAGCACAGCTATACTAAACCACAACAGCTGTTTTTTTACAGCTTATGTTAAGATGCATGAACTATTGACACTTGCCAGTTGCAAACAGGCTACATATTCCTGAATGAATTGGCAGAGACACAGAGGGTAAAACAAGTCTGGAACTGTTGTGAGGTAAAGGTCACTGATAATTAGGACACTAATTAATATGTGACCCAGCTGTCTGGCTGACCGGCTGTCTACCTGCAACATGTTAATCACTCTAATGTGTACTCTCTCTCTCTCCCCCTTACTCTTTGTCCTACACATGCACACACACAAACATATGGGGAAACTGGAGGGAGTTATACATTAGCTAGGGAAGCAATGGAAGTTTTTCGTACATTTTTCTTAGATGCAATTTGGAGCAAACATTATGCAATTTTTGGATTCCTTTCCACACATATGCACGCCTGTGTCCACCTTACTCTTTCCGCGTTATATTCAGAGAAGCGGATCTCTATCCAAGAACCTGGCCCTCTCACTAATGTTCCTCCTTGTCAGAGACAAAGGGGTTTTCAGACTGGAGGATTTGGCAGGCTCTACCACTTGCAGGCAATATTTCAACCCATCCATCTAGCTAGGATAATAGAGTGTCCTTGCCTTTCAACGCCTGGAGGAGTGACCAGTTATCACAAGCCACCAGCTCCGTTGTTAATAAAACAGGGGATGGGAGGATCGAGTCGAGGAGGAGAATAAAAAGAAAGGAGGATGGAGAGGAGGGTAGAGGAGAAATGGGTGCATAGTTTTTTTTTTTTTTGTTTTTTGGGGGTTTTTTTTGACAGACGCCTCGCAAAGGTGAAGTTAATCGCGATCAGCAGTCAGTTACCAAGCTGGCAGGAGTTCTCTTTTAACATCCTAGCTTTGGTTTCTGTGAAGATAAATTTAGCCCCATCACATCTCTCTTCAGACCATGGGGAGGGGAGGAGAAGTGAGGAGAGGGGAGATGAGAAGAATTGGAGTGGAGAGGTGGGGCACGCAGTGTTAGGCTGATCTAGCTAATGGCCAAACTGACCTTCAGAGAAAGTCGAACAGTAAGAAGAGTAAGTAGTGTGCCAGACAAAGCCACTGCAGCTTAATCCGGGTCGTTGCACTTACTCCTGACTTTACTACTGCCATATGATTTTAGGCAGGTAGCTAGGAATCCACTTTGGCTAGAAAATATGTTTACTCTTGTAGTTGTTAACCATTCATTTAAAAAATATACCATTTGAACATTGTAAAGTTTAGATGAGTTAGACTGTACATTTTTGTAAGCTTCTGTTTTTATTCACAAAATAATCTGCTGTCTAATTGGCTTCTAGAGAAAATATATTTGCTTAAAAGGCCCAAACACAAACAGCCCAAGCACAGCTCCGCAGTGAAGATCACACCAAGGACTACTGGTTGAAGCAGAAGTATAAAAGTAGTGAAAACCTGTCACACGCTCCCCCAATAAATGCAGAGAGTGACAGAAGCACAGTGCAAACATTCATGGCCTGAACACTGTGCATCTGTCTCCACTAATCACCACAATACATAAATCTGTCACAAGCAAGAGTCTGTATAAATACACCCTCTGGGTTTCATTGATTGCTCAGTATGTTTTGGACAACCGGGATCATCCATGTAATATAAGACGCATCGTAGATGATAAAGGGAAGGATAACAGGAGGATTACAATCAATGAAAAGGAAAGTGTGTGTGGATTTTATGTGTGATGTGCATTGTTGGAAAAAATGCTACCTACTTTTGAGGCATTGAGACATTGTATTATTTAGTAATTGCTAAAAATAAACAAATTAAGCTTTCCTAAGGCAAACGTATTTAGCATAATTTCAATTCTTTTAGCCAGCTTGTGCTTTACCATAACATGAAAGTACTATAGTGTTTCTCATCATGAATCATCAGGGCTCTGAATAAAGCATAATAATGTATAGAGGCAATATCATTTGGAATTTTAGAAAAGAGCAGAACAAATTTGATATAAAATAATATCACCCCGGGCCTTTCCTCGTCTCTCTGGTTTTATCACATTTACCACTCTGCAGTCCATGGAGCATTTCTCTGCTCTACCTGATTGAGACATAGTCTAAGGAAAAATCTCAAAATGACAACTGCACCTCTCTTAGGATTGTTGTTGACTCTCACCTTAAAGTTCCCCTGTCAACAGAGCCTGTAAAACATGCAGCAGTTTCCACAATCTGAACAAATAAAGCATTGTTGTGGAAAATAACACATCTGCTCAAAGGCTACCATGGTGTAGAATGGTGATTTCTTTTACTTGATTCACAAAAGGGTATTCACACTGTTAACAGAGGTGTGGTACATACTTTGCTGCAAGGCACTATTCACAGTAAGGGCTCGGAGAGAGTTCTAAGGATTAGTAAAAGAACTATTCAAAAGAGATATTTTATAAAAGATCCACTGTACTAAATGCAGGAATAGCAGGTCGTAATCAGTTTTCTTGAATTTCTTTTAGATACACTTAGTTGTTTTTTTTTTTCAAAGTAAAAAAAAAAACAAACAAAAAAAAACAGTACCTCTAAAAAGGCAGTATAACAAAAACAAAATGCTGTAATACAAGATTCATGTCCAAAGCCAAACAGATATCAAATACATCAAAAAGCACCAATAGCAAGAAAATGTATCAAACAACCTTTTGTGACTAATACAGGCACCCTATGGGCCAATCAGCTGCAAGGAGCATCATACATTTGGAGCCAAAATTAGACAAGTCATGTCACAAACATGGCCTTTAAGCGTTGACCTTTAATGATGCTGAGCACTAGAAAGCAGTTAATGCATAAGCTGCTCTTGTTTCAAACTGGCACTATCATACCGGTGTCTGAGGTGTATTTTTAGATGTGACTTTATGATGTTTCAAAACCTGAAAATTGACAGTACACTACAAAGAGTTGCAGCTCATTTAGTGCTGTGCGGTTAACACATTGTATCTTAGGAAGCCCGTTGTGGTTATTACTGTAGTGTTACTGGCTATTGCGTTTCCAAACCCCCTAAAGTCTCCTCTCTCATCTCAGCTTTTTCCCAAATATGATTTAGCACTCCATCACAGTCTCACTCAAAAGTCCACATACTGTCAACACTAATAGCTGCAAGTGACTGTAACATTTTGCTAATGTGATTTTCCAGCTTGGTCAATAAGTACATTTCAGAGAGTAATACATTTATCTTATGTGTAAACCTTGTAAGTGTATTCGTCATTGGCTCATTTTCAGCCTCTTCAGTGACACCTACAAGGATTGTTTCTGACAACACACCTAATGTCACCTTGGTACTGTGGAAGCTCTACGGTGTTATATGTACACTGGAAGTCGATGATGATGTTTCACTTTTGGAGGTCACAATTTCCCAAACAAATGACGACTTAAAACATGTAAAAGGTCACACATGCAGTTTTTTCTCCTAATGAATAATAAACTAACTCTACATATTTTTTATCTTAACTGTCATACTTTCCTTTCCTTTTTCAGAACATTTGGTTCAAACTTCTATTACACTAAAAGGTCTGTTGAGTTCACTTGCAAGCACCTGGAACAATGTGCATCTTAGAAGTCGTTCTACCTTCTCTCCACTGTGAGATCAGATGGTTTTCCTGCCTCTCGACTCCCTAATATTAACTTGACTCAGATGTTTCTCACACACCTTCCATGCAGTACTGAAATGGTGGAACCTTGATAATTGTTGTTAGGTGCAATTTAAAGCATATTACAAGGCGGATTAAACAGCAACTTGTCAAGAACAAGAATGTGCTCATCTGAATCCCCCACAGGATGCTATAAAGCCAGAATAGAACGTGCTCAAAGTGCACTCATGCCTTATGAATCCAAAAGATAAACATCAATCACTTGTTACATGTGACATCTGCCTTACTTTTTTTTTTTTTTACTAAGGGAAAAATGAGCTGGGGCTAAAATGAATATCTTCCTAAGTTGTAATACAATATTATTTTATTGTGAATAAAAAAAAAAAAAAATGAGGTTATGTATCACAGTTTATTTTATTAGCAGACAGAAATTTCTTTTGGGCATTCAGCTTTGATTGTTTTGGATTCCCTACATGCCAATATCTAAAAATAGATTTGCAGCCTCCAGTGTTCCAGACATTGGTAACAGATACATGGGGCAGTAAATATATTGATCCTTATGAGTTTGGGGACAACAGTCTGAAAGACTCTCAATAAATCAATAGGACGTACACAGTCTGCAAAGTAACGTTTCTTAATGTTGCTGCCGAACAGCAACCCTGGAGGATGCAATTTGTTGTGCCTTGAGAGTACTTGATAATCTGGATAAACTCCAGCCTCCATTCCTATCTACATGATTTTTGCATAAGATTAAACAATTTATAACTGGAAGGTCAGGTGTACATGTGTGGCCAAGGACTAATCAACAGTCAGCCCAAAGATTCACCAACCATGGGACGGATTCATCATTTCAGCCAGCTGTACCTTTTCACGTTGGCTCTTGCCATTCTTCAAGCCCCTCCCTCACCGTGCAACAACTCCCTGATGCACTCCGAATGACAGAGGAAAGGAAATTATCGAACACCAATACAATAAAGCTGTCTGGTAACTTAATAGGGCTGCTGAGTAGGGGCACCGTGGCCATCTTGCTTTGAGGCGATAATGAGAGTCATCAGTCCCTCCTGGGCTGGAAGAAAGGGGCCGCCTTTGTGGTGATGGTGTGTGTGTGTGTGTGTGTGTGTGTGCGCGTGTGTGTGTGCATCGTGTGTTTATCTTTGAGCTTCTTTAGTCCAGTGAGGCCCAATAAGCAAACAGCACAGTGCTTTAACGAAGCCAGAGAGATCTCCCATTGAATACAGCTTGGGAGAGATCTCTGAGAAATTCTGTTCATTAAATCGGGCTAAAGTCCAAATATTGACTTTGGAAGCATGAGGGAGACACAAAACATAGACTGTCCCATATATCATATTACAGATCCCTCCACCATTTCAATGTTTGGGGAATATGTCGCAGGTTGATAAAAGAAAGCTGTCTGTTTGTTAACAGAATTTAACATGAATTCTGATCTGAAAACAGAAGCTGCTATTATGCGTTTGTACAAGTGACAAGATGCTGTGGTACTCATGAGAGTCATTCATCAAACTTTAAACAAAGGGCTATTTTCCTGTTTATTTAAATCGCCTGTGGGTTTTCCATTTGATGAAATCATACAAATTCAGGTACACTGTCTACAAGCAACTTTGTGGACTTTAAAAGAGATCTTAAGGGATGCCATCTGAAGCATTTACATGTTGAGCTACTGCATATTTAGCTCTTTACTGTAATAACCATTATGACGTATTATAGACTGGAGAGAGAAAGAAAGAGCGAGAGGTGGAGGGAAGAAGAGAGTCTTAGCAAATCAGTTTCTCAACTCTCCAGTGTAGATGGCAGAGGAACATTATGGTATTATTGTGCAGTGCTTGCTTTCACTGTGTGCCCAGTACACTGTAAGTTGTAAATTTAACCATATGAGAGAGGATGTGTGATTGTGTGGAGGGACAGGCAGAAGTCAAAAGGGATCTTGTGCTTTCAGATGTATTAAACAAGGGTGAAGGATTCAAACATGGCAGTCCATTCATTTCAAAGAAAGCTGCTTACCCAGCACATACACAGAACATTTCTAACAGCTTTCTATTCCCATAATGCATGCACATGGGTGTCTTCCACTCACTCCGCATCAACTACTCACACAAGACTGACACAAAAACAACAGCTTGATACAGCTCTCAATGACTTTTACAATGATGTAAGGATTCAAGTGTCATGTTCATGAAATAGTTTCATACTTCAGCTGTTGTGCTGACTATAGCCGCCTCAGTGAAGTCAGTGCGCAACACAGCGCTGTACCTGGGGATGTGATCCCAACCCAGGGGAGTTTGGGTGAGAGGGATTTCACGTCCCTGTGTTTACTTTGTATACCTCTGTCTTGTTAGCTTTCCCCATTTGCTGAGGTTGGGCCCATGGGTTCACAACGGGTTATAAATGTTTAATGTAAGAACTGAGAACCACTGAGACTAGAGCTAATGAGAGTAGATGAGACAGATAATGATTTGTAAAACAAACAACAACAAAAAAAACAAAATGCAAAAAGTCCACAAAGCCCTCACAAAATATATGAGGTTACATGCACTAATCAGCTAATCGATACTTTGTATGCCATGTTTCCAGACACACACACACACATTATTTTGTTTTACATTATTTTCATTGAAAGCTTGGAAAAATAAACATGAGTGGTTCAGCATATTTGCCCATATTTGTTCAATATACTACAATCACTCAGCTGCAGTGCATATGTTTAAAATGAGTATAAGAGTATAAATATATATATATAGATAGATAGATAGATAGATAGATAGATAGATAGATAGATTTCTAACCACCATTGTGTCAAAGACACATGATGAGGAAGGAATTTACAGACAGCTAATTATTCCTGAATCATGAAAAGGGAAAAATAAATAAACTTGGGATTGTGGTTTAAAATGGAGGCAGAATATGGTGAGGCTCCAGATTTACATGAAAACCTCCCCATGTTGATATACCGTAGTTGATAACACAGAGTAAGAAAAACTGACATCATTAACATTCACCAGTGTGCAAGCACAGCAACACAAGCAAACCTCCAACCCCCAGATGACTATCAAGCACTGTGTTTTCTAAGCATGGAGGTAATGAGACAAATACTTATTACTCAAGTAAAAATGGCATGAATATTAGCATCGCATTAGGCACAGAATTTAATGATGTTGCAAGTACAATATGTCACAGTAACTAAGAGGGAAAAAATACTAAAACATTGTATAGAGAAGGGGAAAATATGAAGAAAGCAGAGTCTGTGTTAGTGTAGCCTCACAGAGAAGCATGCCTAAGCATAGATGGAGTCCTGAATGGGAAAATGATTCTGAATCTAACAAACCATAGCTGAGCTAAACATGCTTATGTGTGGAATGCTCACATACAATGTAAGTCGAGTTTATTTAAAGTAATGACTTGTGTTAAGTGACTCTATGGTGATCATTTAGTGAAAAATGGGACCATCAGTACTCACTAAAGGGGTGCAAGGGGTCCAGTATTCAGGGTTCAGCTCGGCTCGTGGACGAAGGTCCAGATATTCAGGGTTCAGTTCAGTTCGGGCACGGGTTAATGTTCCCTTCATGGAAAATTGGAAAAAAAAGGCTGTTAGAGTTGCTTGCTGGGCTTTGGTACATTTGCCATTTATACAAATAGTTGTGGAAGTAGACTAATTAGTTTATAGAGCTCACAAACCCCAAAGCGTTTCACTCCAGTACAAAGAAAAGTAAACATAATGTAAAATCTAAGTCATCATTTTTATCAAGCTTATTTTACTTAATTTTTTCCTCAAATGAGATTGATTCTGAACTCTCTTTACTGAATAAAGGTATACCATTAGCAAAAATCGTTAACTATAATGGCTATTCACAGTAGGGCAATTAAAAAATGCCAGTTCAAGATTCCACAATGAATTTTCAACGGGAATTCCTATAAATTTAAGAGTGCATTATATTCCAAATGAGGTTAGCATCCAGTTTTCTATTCCTGAGGCCCTACGGCCTAAATGACAGGCCAGTGGAATGGACTGAATCTGCTGGGCCCCACGAGGTCTGTGATGTATACTGTAATTATCTGCTGATTCTCAAAATGGCTGTGTGTAATGAGGCTATGCTGCATGAAGCCCCAGGCATAAATCACTGTCTTTAACTGACTTCCAGATGACCAGCAACAACACAGAGCAGAAGCAGCGAGAAAGGAGAGAATGGGTTATCTGGGCAGCAGCACGGTATAGCATCCAACTTGTGCTTCTTATCAGCAAAGGCCATATTGTTTGCCAAAGTTGCTTACTTAAGACAGTTTTCTGTCTCGTAAAAACAGTCAACTCACTTGCACTTATTCTTAGTTACTTATCTGTTTACAGTTTGGCTACCAATGCATTAACTGCTCACAGCTTGATTTAGCAATGCAACATAGGTGGAGACTGTCAGACTGTCTGCTGTCATTGGCATGAAACAATTTCCATAGCCTGACTCACACATACAAACATAAACAACTAAACAGCACCCACACGCACACAAACCTCAACATAACACACACACACACACAGACATTTTGAATATGAAGCAAGATAAGTTTTCTTTGTACACACATTATATAGATATATATATATAATAGACCATACACAGACCTGGATGAATGGTAGCATACTGTACAATTCAACCAGATAGAACAGGATCATCTGTTGACAGTTGCCTCCACAGAAGATGAATTCAATAAATAATGAGACAACAATTTCCATCCTTGGTTGGAACATTGTCATCAGCAAACATTACCAAGGAGTCGAAATGTCATCAGTAAAGCTCAGCTTGAATTTCAGTGTCAAGGCACCTCTTTTTATTATTTCTAGTTACCCAGGATAGCACTTTCTAGAAGGAAAAATGATATAACAAAATATGTTACACTGGGAATATGAGAATGTTTTATTAACTGTGTAGTTCCCAGGGGAAAATCCAGACAACAAGCAACTTTTACTTTTGTTGATCAAAAGGCACCACAAAACATAATTACAGCAATACCATTGAATCAGCTTGAAAATTAACCAGAGAAACAACACAAAATGTTGGCAGAATAACAATATCTCCGTGACTGAATAAAATGTAATGTAGCTCTTAAATATGAACATGATGAGCAGGTTACAAAACAAGCACCACTGACTAACAGGTCTATAGTGACTGTCACTTGAAAACATGCACAAAGGGGCACTTTAAATCTCAAAGTCACTACTTTGAAAATACAGCAAAGACGGCAGAGCCATTGGTGAAGTTGTTTACCTCATCCAGTGAAAATATCAATGACCAACCACATAAAATGACAGTGAGTGTAGCACTGTCCAGCAGTACTGTCTAGAAGCAACACTATACCTGTTGTGTCTGAAGGACCATGTAGGCATATGGTTGTGCTGCTTTGAATTGATTCATTTAAAGGATGGGAAAATGGTTATGGCTTGCCCATACTGTGATTTGTGTGTTTAACTTAATGTGGATCTCTAAACCAGCTACTACCCAATAAATCAACTGAAGGGGCATTTTAAAGTCATCCAGTGGTTATTTTTACCATGGCTAGCATCATCTTACAGTCAATGTAGCTGTTATTCTGAGCTGCATGCACTAATTGCTGGTGCTACTTTAAATGTAAGTGCTAAAATCACAGTTCCCTCACCAATTCCTCCAATTATTGGAGGAAGATGAGGAAAATAGGTGAAAACGGGCAGAGCAATACTCAGAACATTTATCTCATCGTGCATCTTCTTAATATATTCCACTTGTCTGTCACTCTAATTAATGGCAGTCCTTCTCCATAAACCGCCCAGAATGTGAGATTATTTATTAGTACCTAGTCATTTATCACCAGTGAGATATGTGACAGAGAGAGGGAAGTGAAAGTTGGCACATTATAATTGATCATTTTTCACTCCGCAGTGTCAGTGTGATCGTGGTAAATCCATGGTTGCAGTGTATGATTCTGTCAACACTGACAACAAAAATAAGGTTGCATGAATAAAACAAGTAATTGAGATTGATTGAGTACTGGCAATGACATGAGTCTTTAATACAATTTTCATTATGTGAAATAGCAAAATTAGAATGTTTTGGATCAAAATGTTGCTGCAAAGGACAAACAGAACATTAAACACATTTTCCGTGTTATGCGCCACCTCTTTTCTCTTCATTCCCTGAAATGAACATCAAAATTGATATTTGGACTTCTTCATTTATCCTGCCAGATAAAACATAACGTTCTGTCCACTGTGTGTACAGTATGTGATTTGGTCTTTTGGGATAAAATTGATTTGGTTTGCAATTTATTTGAGCCAGTTCAGAGGCTGAAGAGACTGAAGGTGGCATAACTGATGGAGAGTCTCACACTCCAACTCCAGCAATTTAAAGTGGTGTGGGGGCAGCTGCATCATAAATGTAGACCAAATGTGACAGAAATTAAACCAGAAGTGCATCATAATACAAAGCTTTTGGCAACTGATTTTTTGTCATTTTGTGGCGAGAGACATGTTGCACAACTATGCTGCAGTGGAATACAGTTGAGGAATACATTTTTAGTTGGTGTAGGTGGGATTGGCATCGTACATGACCAGTTACATCACAAAAGTCTGGACAAATGGCCCCTCCCTAGAAGAAACGGATCTCCTTGACTGATGCAGCATCATGACAAGTGAATATTATATATTTTTCATTATATTTGCGTGGGAGGATATACAGCAGCACATTTGCATACTGTGTTGTTAATTTCCCAGAGAAATCAGTGCTCAATTCAAGAACAGGTTAAATGATATTAGAAAAGCACACACTTGGGGCTGGTGGTGGACAGCATGGATAATTTGACAACAGGAAGGGGCATCCAACAGCAATTTCCTGATATCTTCAGAGGGTGCTGACACATTTCACACATCCTGCTGCACAATCTTTGCTGGCTGACACTCAGTCACGCCACAAACACATTTATACATACAATTTAAAATGAAAAATGTTGTCTGTTACATTCCCTGCTAGATGGATTGGTCAATACCCACAAAAAGAAATTCCACATTTTTGGATAAGATCTGTTCTAACTATCAGTGTGATTGGCTGAGCAATATAAGGGGTTAGGGATGGTTTGGAGCCTATTCCAGCGTGCACTGGGCAAGAGACAGAGTACATGCTGGGTGGGTCGCCATTCTGTTGTAGGGCTAGCACACATCAGCAATGTTGTTCGTGTTTATGGGCAATTTATTTTGCAGTTTACCTAAACTGTAAGTTGTTGAACTGTGGGAGGAAAGTGGAGCACAAGATGCACACAGATTCAAACCCAGAATCACTCTGCTGTAAAGTGACAACTGTAACCACTGAGCCACCTTGTCTGTGTTTTAAATTCAACACGGTTGAGTTCATAGTAAGACACCAAAATACCAAATGGGCACAAAGCACTAGAATGTGCCATCATGAAATTAGAGCCCTTGGTGTTTTTGCCTAGTTGTTTCCAAAGTGTATTTTCACTAATGAGTATAACTCTTAGCACTTGTACTGTACCACTGGACCTGCTGTTAGCCATTTGTTTGGGAGGGATGCACTTCAATTTTTTGATGAGACCTTGCTATGGAGGCTGAACATATTTCGTGTCTGCCAAATTAAAGTATTTCATTTATAGTTATAGATCTTACAGTGCTGCAGTAGCTTTTCATTTAAAAAGTTCAACTTTATCATGAACAACTTAGTATTGATTTTGATCATACTGGTGAGCCTGAATAAAAATAAACTTTATTTCCAACATGTAGAGGTGAGAACGGAAGAATAGATATTGCTAAAAAAAGACCCTGCAGAAGTGTAAAGCTACTACGTTGAACTTGTCTATATAATGTGGGTTGAAAAGATGAGCTTCATTAGGGAGGATAAAACACACTTTAATTAGCTTTACCACTGGCCTAGCCCTGCCAAGTCTTCCCAGTCACAACAGACCTTTAGTTCTGTTTAATTACCTTGGAGATACCACTCTGTGCACTCTTCCTTGACATCACAAGACAACATTCGTTTTTCAACAAGTGCTGTGTGTGTGTGTATTGCTAAGAAAAGAACATGATGTTTACCTTGTGACTATGGTTAAGACTCGTGAGGGAAAAGCCATAGTTTGCACATTAGATGGCTGAGTCATTCGGGCAGCTCTTTGATCATTATTTATTTAATTAGCTGTTTATTTCTTTATCAAATGATCCCATCAACGTATCAACACAATTACTGTTAAAGAGATAAATACGCAGATTCGACACAAGATTTCAATTATAAAAAGCTTTTTTTCATGAGAAAACTGGCAAGAGGGGCGCAAACTGAGTGCAGTCGTCTGGACAGATGATATACAACAATGAGCATATTCCACTAATAGTAGTGTTAATAGTTTAAACTTACAGCACAGTAAAATCAATCACAGCATCATCTGACTTGTCTCTGGAAATTGCCCAGTATGGGCTGATATATTATGGCCATAATCGCCCTGTGCTGGCACGGCTGTCTCTGTCTTAGCAGCCTCCTGACTTACAGTCAGAGCTGTGGTAATGCAAATGAGCCCATAAAGTGGCCCTGTGTGGTGAATCTCCCTCTGGACATCAGATGGAGATCAGCTAAGCAGCGCTGTCTCTCATTCCCAGATCCAATCCCTACTTCATACCAAATAATTAGATTTTGTTTGTTTTGGGTTTTGTTTGGTTTGGTTTTTTTTACATTTTGGCTGCCTGAATTCTATCAATGAACAATAAAATAAAAAATAAAAAAAGAAATGGACAATTGTGAGGGAGGAGGGAAAATGGATTGGAGGGGAGGAAATTGGTAATGATTAGAAAACGAGAGCACACAAGAGGGTGCTACTAACTTATTTATATTAAGCTGTTGAGATGGCTGGGTGAGAAAATCTGTGATTATTATTCTTTGATTTGCAAAGCTCTGCTGTGATTGGCCCTTCCTTTGGTGGCAGTGTTAAACTTTATGTTTATGGGTCCCAGTGTTAAGCCCATTTCCACGCTTCCCATTCCACACACTAAGTATTGACATTCCATTTAAGTTGACGACAGCGAGGAGGGAGTTTTATGACAGAAATGTGAATGCATGCAGCTGGTATTGCAGTCACACAATTACAAGGACATCTTTGCATAGTTGCAGAGCAAAGAGGATGCATGATGTACCTCTGCTTTGTTCAGAAAGAACAAAGGGAGAGGGATTCGTCTCAGCCCCTCCGCTCCTCCACTCCCCCTGCTGTATTAAAACACATACAAAGAGAATATTTTCTAATGGAGGGCCCTGTGTGTGTGTGTGTGTGTGTGTTTGTGCTGACAATAATTAATATAGAGATTAAGTTTACTATGATAATTAATTAAAACAGGCTTAAAAATGCCTCTATTACATGTAAATTAACACAGACACAGCATCTAAAGTGTGTTTGGAGAGGGGGGGGGGTACATTTAATACCGTAGATTGTTATCATGGTTATTCAATGAAGGTGCTTTGTGAGTGAATTGAAAACAAATTAGGTTAAAGTCTTGTGACAAGATAAATATCAACCACTTGATCAATTAAGTGGCTGAAAAAGACGGCTGTCCGACACTCAGTGGGGGCAGCCTTCCTACTACAGTTTCATTCCTGAGCCACAGAGAGGCATTGATTCTCCCTGGCACCCCGTCCGTGTCACTACAGTCGATGCTGAGGCCAGCCCAAACCATTTTCAGCAACCGCTAATGGCTTCAAGGAATTCAGCCGGACTTGTGTCAGGATTCTAATAAGCAGATTTTATGAATTTGGAGAGCAGGGACGAGGAGACAGGATGCTGCAGGTCGTTGAGAGAAAACAACAGCAAATGCATTAGCAAAACAATCCTTTGCCATTACTGCGCAGTTGGAGCTACCTCTGTTCTAAGATGCTGAAATGAGATCGAGGTGATGGAGGGGTCATCTCGTCTGATGAAACTGGCTGCAACAGGAATAACTGTAAACTGACTGAACAAACATTTCATCTGTTTAAAAGACAGTTTCCTTCCTAATAACTACCAAAACTAATATATGGAATTCAAGTTCACTGAGAATTTTTTTTGTTTTTCTCCTTTTTTAGTTTTCTCCTCTGTCTTTCATCTATTCTGTAAGAGCACCTTTCATGTCTCAAGTGTAGAACTTCATCTCACTGGGGGTCTGTCTGTGCATCTGGCCTCAGAATAGTGTTATCCCGGGAGTTCTCTCGAAGGAGCCATGTAAGTGTGTGAGAAGTTGTGCACTTTTCTGACCCTCATTTTCTTTACAGACAGTAGTTTTTTCTCCCTCCTCTTTAGGGAACAGTATTTTTTGGGATAGATAAACCTCTAGGTGTAGTTTGAACTCTTCTATGCCTTTTGAAAAGACAGATGTATGTTTATTTAATTTTCCATCTTTACTCTTTTGTCCACATTTACACTATGGCCTTAGAAACTATTTTTTCAAGTTGGCTAGGAGTGTGTGTTTAATAAAAGATTTTAAATGTAGTTCGAGTTTCAATGTCATTAGTGTCATGATTAGCATGATTCAATTGAATAGAAGAACTTTGGTATTATCTAATATGAATGTAATTTCTAGGAGTACTGGGCTGATTTGTATGTTACTGTCAGCTAAATAAACATATTTAATAGTATCTGCTCTTTAGGCTCTGTGCACAAACAATCATTGTCAGTCAGTTCAGGCCTTTTTTTTTTTAATCAAAAAACATCACTTCATTTAAATACATCTTTCATATTTAAAATAGTTAAACAGGGAGGGATGACGGGTGATCTTCTGGAATCCACTCAGTGAAAAACTGTCAGAGAAGAAAGTGATTGCTGCTTTATGCAGCTCCACGACCATACTCACACAACACAGACGTTTTCTGTCAATCTCGTGTATGTCTCTATCTATCTGCTGCTGCCTTTTTTTTTTCTTTTTTTTTTTTTGGCTCCATCTAGTAAAAAGTTCTTTGTTCATTCTTGAACTGCTGCTTTGCTTCAAAAGAGCGCAGAGAATTCAAGAAGCTGTTGCAGTAAAAGTGCTGCATTTAAGTCAGCTGAGCATCCCCTTGAGGCCGTACAACGCTTTCACCCATATAAGTCCAATTTACAAGGCATATGCCCACCTTCAGACCCACTCTACCCCACCCTATTAAATCTAACACTGGACAATGAAGGGTAGAATAGTTGTAAGAATTTAAAGTACCCTAAATCCATGGTATCCAATATGTGTGTATGGGTTACAAAGGAAAAGGCGGTCCCCTGCCATAAAGTATGCGCTGTATGGAATGAGAGACATTATTCTCTAACCTTCTGCACTGAGTGCATTACATTACTTCTTTCCTGATGGGGATTCTTACATTCCTGAAAAATACAGACTCACAAGATTGAATCCTGTACAGCCTTCAGGTAGGATGGTGTGTACACGCTAACTGAATGCCATTTCTTTTTTTTTCTGTGCCAACTTTTGGACATTTTTAGCAACACTAGCAAGAGAGCAGGGCTACAAGGCAGGCTCTGTCAGTTTAAACCACTTTAATCCAGAGCGAAGTAAAGAGAGCCTTCATGGGCAGCTAGCGGGCTTTTAAAACCTTAACTTAGCACCAAACAGATAGGCCACCTAAACTGATAAAACATAGAAAGGCTGCAGTGTTAATTGCATGCACCTTCTTGAAAAGGTCTTGTCTTCTAATATTGCCTCCACTAATTACCCATTTTATAATGACCAAATAAAGAGAAAATTACAAGCGCAATCATGGAACCAGCCAACAGACTGCAGTCTGCCAAAATGTTCCACAGTGTTCTGCAGGTTGTTCTGTCGAGTTAACAGCTGAAGCCTGAAAAAAGGAGCAGAAGTCTGTGTACTGATCATTGACCAGCTGTGCCTGGGATTGTCCCTGTGATATACTGTAAAGTGTGTAGTACTGGTGTATAAAATGTCCCACATGTCCCTTACCATCCTCCAGCTTTAATAAACAGAAGCAACCATTATTGCAGTCCCTGAACTCCATTACCTCTTATTGCATGCTGTAAGAATGGTCAACACATAAGCATTTTAAACAGCTTTAAATGAAAATCTCTTTTGGTGAATGTCCTGTGATGTTTAAATCAATTTACATATTCAAAAACGGTGAAATTACAGCTCTGAGCCTTGTGAGTTTCCCCCCTGACTTTCTACTAAATTTTATAACTCCTGTTAATGTTCTTCTCTGTCTCCGTCTCAAAAGAGAAGCAAATCAGATCATGAAATGCTAATAATATCACTGTGAAATTTGCTACTGGAAGCAGTTGTTTTGTTCTGTGGTTTTTCTTACTAGACACTAGTAGTCACAGTTGGGTGCCATATGCAAGGCGGGGGACCCACATGGCTCAGACAAAAGCCAAACCATCAGACCCAGATAGTCAATTAAAATTTCATCAGTTGGTTGAAAACATTTGCCGATGTGTGTCTGTCAGCATGTTGAATGCTGTTTGAGAATGTTTATGTTGAAATGTTTGAGAGTTTAACAGCTGACAGTATGAGAAAATGCCCATACTTGTCAGCACTTTTTTTTACAAAAATTGTGGGACTTTTATGTCAGTTGTAACATATCCATGCCTTTCTTTTTTCATTGGTGCAGCCAGTTTTTCAGAGAATTTAACAACAGAGCAACCTAGAAGTCATGATGATCACATAAGAGAATCCCGACTCTACCCTATGCTGGTAATAAACACTGAACATTTTACTTTACATAGTTCCTGAATAGAATAATGTATGTCAAGAGATCTTTCACTTTGCATACACTGTCTGTTAGCCACATTTTATGTCATCAAGGTGTCAAAAACCATTTCAATCAGCAAATCCCATCCATGCATTTCCTCTCTTGTCTAGGTTCAGGCACAGTGATGATCATCTGTGGAGAAGATTGTATTTACTCTCTCTCAATATCTTCCGTATCTGGAAAACAGAGCTTTCTTCACCCTCTGTCTATTCAGATGGGTTGAACTTCTCCCTCTGTTAATGGGTAGTTTACAGCTTTATATGTACAGTTGTTGGGTCTTCATAAAATATATTGTCCACAGCTGTCTCATAATCTACCAGTAAGATAACTGTCTTATTATTTTCCATGTTTGCAATGAGAAGCAAGATTGAATGCCTGAAGAAAGTTTAGCAAAAATGAAGTTATCCGGACAAACAATACTGTCATTTTTGGTTGATATATGGAATATATATTTTGTGTTGTCTGTGTCAAGGTAAAGTTAAAGGAAGATGCAGGTGATGTATCATTTTTCCAAGGTGCAATTTCGAATTGCAGACTGATCTGATTTATGTTGCTCTCGATGGTCTTCCCATTCTGTTTTGGACACAGAATCTTTTTTTTTTTAACCAACACACACACACACACACACAAATGACAAAACACTCTTACAGTTTGAGATGGACTGTGTGCTTGTTGTTGTGCATTCAAATGAGACACTCAGGGGTTCATTATCCTTGCTGATGTAACTGTCTCTCTGAAGACTGCACGTGTACCAGAACATAAGGTATCATAGTTATACTGAATAATTTGAGAAGAAAAGCAGCCCTTTTCCTGTCTGTAGCTATGTCAACATCCACTGCATCTCAAGCTTAATCTTTAGTGCAACAGTCATTTTAGAATGCACATCGTGAAAGATCCCCAAAATCAGTTTTAAAGATGGTCTGTGTGCAGATACACAGTGTAACGGACATAAAGTCTCTGATTGCAAACTGTAGCTCAATGGTTGATATTAATTTCTATCTCTGCAGCTAAATTAGAAATCACATTTGATTTGTATTGTGTTTTAGAATATTCAAAATGGCCAAAGACTAAGTCCAAAGTTATTTATTATAATACATCTTCATCATCAAATGCATTCCTTTAGTGTTTCTGTCATGATGTAAGTCAAATATAGTCAATTCAATCAATGGGAAACTACTTGCACAGGAAACAGCCAGAAAGACAGTGAACACATTTGCATGCAAACAATGATTATTAGTCACACTGAAGCGACGTGATTCCACCCAGTAACCCAGTTTGCATGCATTATTTGCTAGCCATGTTGCTTTATTCACTGGGTTGAGATTCATTTAGAGCCTACCCTGCATCATTTTAATATCAGGTTAAAATGTCAAGAGCATTCTGTGATAATTTTGATTTTTTTTTTGTAGAAGACCTAGATGCAAACAGTACTTCAAAATATGTCACAAAGTGAAATTAGACTATGGCTTAAATTTCCATAAATTTTGTAATGTTCCATTAATCACAATATTTATCTAAGATTATCAGAACGAGTTGATGCATGATAATTACTGTCACTGAGTATTATTTTGTGATGTGGTTTAAGTCGGATTACTTTGTGCACGTTCTGAATATGAGCCGGAGATGTTTCAGCAAGTTTAGCAAAATGTCGTTTGATGTAAAGTTAAAGTAAATGGTGAGATATGTGCAGTGGTTAGCATTGTCATCTCATGACTGTTCCAGTTGCTCCAGTTTCCTCCCGCAGTCCAAAGACAAGCAGGTAATGTTATTTGGTGACTCTAAATTGCCTATTATTAGTTGAGGATTGGCTCCAGCCCTCACGTGAACCTTAGTCCAGGTATACAATCCTGCAACACCTTACTCTAACAGCCTTATGTATATGTACTTCATTCTAACTAACATATGACACAAAGTCATTTTATACCCCTTGAAGATACTTTATCATATTGAAGGCTGAAATTAAACGAAATTGAATGTCAAAAATAAGTAATTTACTGTAATTAAAAAACTCTCTTGTATCAAAGGAGCATCTGCCAGGTTCTTCTGTGGGTTGCAGTGAACCTTCTCCTCATGAATATGTAAATCAACAGTGAACCTGCAAGAATCAACCTAAAGCCGAGAGCCAAAACCAGCCAGTGATAAATCACATAGCGATAAGAAATGATATTATGGTGGATTCAAATGAGTCAACAGTAGGGCCACATAAGGTAATCCACAATTAATTACACAAAGACATCAGATGTTATCTGTTCTGGTCAATTTCTAATGTCAGGGAATTAGATGAAGTCAAGTGTGTCAGCAAAGCTAATGGTCCAGAAAGATTATCTCTAGGCTGATGCAGCTTGAGACAAGCTAAAGTCATCTAACGCAACAATTCCTGTCAGTGTCACTAAGGTTTACAGCTAGTGTAAACCTGCATGATTCTGAGGATCTAGGGTTACACCGTGAGAGATGGAGCTGAGAGAAAAGACTTAGTAGGACAGCAGAGCTGTAGATGACTGTACTGAGCACAGCACTATCACCATTAGGGTAACAGGTTCGATTCTCAGTGTCAGAAGAAATGTAAATATGTTTAGGATAGAACTGCCAGAGCTGGGGTGACCCGATAGCCGAGTGGTTATGGCGCATGCCACATGGGCACAAATGCTCTAAGAAGTCATTCTCCTTCTCTCTGTCTCATTTCCTGTCTCTCTACACTTGTCCTATTAAATAATAAATGCATAAAAGGGCCAAAAAAAGAACTCTAGAAACATACTTAGTGCGTTATGATTTTGGACTACACTTCAGATTTAAATGTTATCCACAACAACTTTCAAAAGCTTGCTGTCTTTTCACCACCACACAGTGAACACCCAGAATTTGCCGGTCAGGGAAAATACAGTTAGATGTTTAACAGAGGTTCACTTGATATTGCAGTATCGATTCTGCTTCACACTTTAGACAAATTTCTTATGCCCCAAAGGTAACAAGAGAATGTAAAAGTGAGAGAAATCTCAGATCCAAGTTTTCAAGGCCGTTGGGAAGAAATTAAGGTCAGTTAGACTTTAAAGGGGCTGTTAGATGGAATACTGGATGTGATTTTGCCATCAAACTTTCACTTGTTTCACAATCTGATGTTACAATAAATTCTAAAAGCTGCTGGTCTCTGGCTCTCCCTCTGTTCTGTGCCACTGAGTAGTTCTGCTTGTGTGATTTGGCATATTACCCATGACATCTAACCCTGGAGCTCATGGATGTGAAACTTAGCACAGAAAGCTACTAATTGCACTGCTCTCATCATTTTTGTCACATGTCAGTGGAGTGCTAGATGAAGCACCTTTAAATGATCAAATGTGATTTTGATATTTTCAAATTCTTTTCCATACAAACAAGATATGCCATTCATTAGGACTCATAAGGTCTTGAAAATTGTACCCAACCTAAAGATTATTTCCCTTGCCCTAACCTAAGATATACCTGCCCACAAATAAAGAAACCAATAAATAACTTTAAAATATCCATTGTGAGTTCCCTCCAGGAGAGAATCAAGTTTGTCTCTTGTGGCACTTTGCTGTTGTGCATGGCAGCAGTGTGCACAAAGAGAACCCAAAGTTTCATAAAACAGCCTATAGTGAAATTCACTGGAGCTGGGCATGTCTGCCTCTTGGCCAAAATATTGAAGTCATTGCACTTGAAAGGGATAATGATCCAACAAGTAAGCATTGCATCTAGATTAAGTTGTGGGACACACAAAACTGATTTTAAGGAATCAGGCTGAGATATCCTGTCTTGTAGTCCCTAGTAAGGGCAAAGCCTCAGAAAGACTGGAAACTACATTTCCAATAATAAAATAGGAGCCATGCTGCCAAACTCCAGACTTTAGAGAGTTTTCTTCAGTCACACACTTGTTTTCACAGACCGAGTAGTACTTCTCACGACAAGGGAACTGATCTTTAAATTCATTTACAGACATAGCATGTTATGTTATGCTCTTAGAAACCGCTAATCTGATCTGATCCCTTATTTATTCCATTGCCTGTCATATCATACTAAAGAATCAAACACAGAAAATATAAAAGCATTTTCCAAGGGGATATTATTCTGGCAGCAATATAAACACAAACCACTATCAGTCTCAAACTACATGTAAAATCTTAAGATAACATATCAGGTGAGGTCACCATTTGTATTACAACTCTTTCTTGTAGGGTTACCATTTAAAAATCTACACTCATGTATCAACTCTGTGAACTGTGTGCTCACATTTGATTTAAGCGTGAAGCCTTTTATGCTGTTGAAAATTAATTTGTTATACTTTTTTTTTTCCTGGCAAGTACCACTGACAGTGACAGTCGACCTTCATCTTACTGCACATACTTACATGTAGCTGGCACACACACACACACACACACACACACCCATACACATACTTCCAAACCCTATAATAATGTGCAGATCTGCTGTAGTGATCATTGTCTCCCTCCTCAGAGATACTTAATGCCTAAATCTCTTTCTAACTGGCAGGGAATCACATAATTGGCTGTGGTCCATTTGCTCAGCCGCGTGTGTGTCCTCTCACTAACAGCAGATTTTAATGAATCGGTTTTACAGTGATTAGAGCTCCTGGTTATAGGGAGGTCAGGGAGGGAGTGAGAGACTCTGACCACTGAGAGAACATGGATGTCTGTAGTCTGCTTGTTGTGAGCACAGTGTGATGGGCTTAATCAAAACGCTGCAGTTTTCTCTCTCCCTTGATAACACTTTGTCTGCTATGTCACTGCACCTCGCTATCTCTTTCTAAGAATGTGCGTTGCTATCTTTCTCCCAGTCTGCTCATGCATATACACATACACTGTCTATATTATATCTCTATTTCCTCCTTGCCATAATGCTATTAGTCTCTCACAGTATCCATGGTACCCCAAAAAAATGTGTTAAGGGGATTGAACCACAGGCAACTGAAGCAAAAGAAAAAAGACAAACCTCTGTTTTATTTTGACCATTTGTTCTTTTGCAGTAACAACATTGTTTGAAAATTCAATTGACCTGGCAAATTTTACAGAGGTGGAATTTTGACCTCCTGTCATCTTACATATCTTAATGGTCTCTTTCAGATCTACAGCACAGCAGTAGAATGAGATCTCAATTTCCATTGAAACTGTAGGCATAACAATTTCTGAACACCTTTTCACAGCCACAAAGCCATATAATAAGAAAGTAATGTATACAATTACAATTTTGAGGTGCATGTACTTTGCTTTGATATATCCATTTTATGCTATTTATATTTCTATTCCACTAAATTTCAATGCTGAGCCGTTTACTCCACTTTATTTATTCCACTTCATTATAGTATACTTTACTGCCTAACAGCATAAACTAGTTAAAATCAGCTTAATAAAATGTTGTTTACAGAGTTGTTCATCTGCAATAATGATGCAGTGATATAATCTCACACTGACATTCATTCATTCTACTGCTTTTACTTTTGATGCTCCTCATTTTACTGCCCATAATTCTGTAACTCTGCTTAAGTGGGATTTTAATTGCCGGCCTTTTACTTGTAGTAGAGTAGTTTTACCTTGAGGTATTTCTAGTTGTACGTAAGTAAAAGCTCTGAATACTTCTTCCAGCACTGCACAAAGCAGCAGCGAATATGTTTGGTGCTTCATGTTGTTAATATGTGCCAAGATACAAAACCGTAAGTGTGAATATTGACAAAATGACAAAATGTGTAATTACAAGTCAGTGAGAGATGAAACAACTAAATGTAATCCTCCATGTTTATTTGTTTATTTATCTATCTATCTTTTTATTTTTACATTATAGCCAGAATTCACTCACAAATTCCATAACTTTCTATATAAATTTTGAATGATGGTAATTGGACCTTTGCTTTGTTTTTGCCCAATACTTCTGTTTGACCTTTAAAGAACACTAAACAAGAAATACTAAAAACACTAAAATCACAAATATGCACACATGCAAATACCCACACTAGCATCTGCTGGTTGATAAGCACGACTCATAGCCTGAAACCCAGCCTCAGTGGTGATACAAAGCATGGCTCACAGCAGTGCACTGCACAGCCAACTCCACTGATTTACCATGTCAACTTCTCTAATTCACCATGTTCTCCATGTTGGCCAGACAATCCATGTAGACAGCTTCAAACCAGCCACACTGACAGGAACGGCAACAGCAGTTGGGGGTCTGCCCAGTGCGTCTCTGGCTATGACACACCTGTCAATCAAATGGAAATACCACAGTATGCAAGCCAGAGAGCTGTTGTGCTGGTGCTCCTGCCAAAAGGAGCCACGGATGTAATTTCTTTGTCAGCTTTGCTACCTACATTCCAAATCACTGATACTACCAGCCTCTACTTTCTGCTATTGTCTGATATTTTATCATTATTCACTGGAGTGATGGTTTTTAAATAGGCCAGCCGTTAAACTTGGGTTGTGATATTTTCAATGCACTATAAATCCCCATTAATCTTTGTTACATTTTAAAAATTGATTCTGCTTAAATCTTCTGGCTTTGTGTCTGGTCTTTTTATGCATTACTTGTTAAATCCTTTATTATGATTTCAGTTTTTCTTGTCAAAGTCATTCGAAAGCGCACAGAACAAAGATGGGTAAGGGTCAAGGTAGGAAAATTAGAGGTAATTCATTTATGATTTATCTTTTGAAAAAGGAAATGACAAGATCACAAATGATTTTGTGGGAATCTAATATCTGTGGTTTTGTGTCATACTTACTGCAGTAAAATACAGTGTGTTTGTGTCTGTGTTTGTGTGTCTGTGAAAATTCTGCCCCCATACGCACTCACTCATGCATAACAGCAGTTCCAGTTGGTTAATCCCCCTTTTTTTTTTTTTAATTCACCTTTATTTGTTCTGGAGACTAATATAATGCCTTATATGCTCTTATGCTCCGCTCTTTAAAAAAATTCAATGAAAAGCCCAAATATGCAACAAGGGGAGGATGAAGAGCAAACAGCTTCCCCTTTTTCCTCATAGGTTTTATTTTCTGGTTTCAGTGTATTTGTATATCTACAGCATATATGCAATAACAAAAGAAAAAACATTTTTTCTTTTTTTTTTTTTTTTTGCAAATGTATTAAAAAGAAATATCACATTGACTTCAGTACTCTTTGCTGTGACATTTGAAATTTGGCTCTGGTGCCTCCCCATTCTCATGATCATGTTTGAGATCATTCCACACCTTGATTGGTGTCCACCTGTGGTAAATTCAATTGACTGGACATGATTTGGAAAGGCACACACCTGTCTATATAAGGTCTCACAGCTGAGAATAAATAGCCAAAAACAACTGCCAGGTCAAACAGAGCAATTGGGGGAGAAGGGCCTTGGTAACAGAGGTGACCAAGAACCCGATGGTCTCTCTGGCTGAGCTCCAGAGATCCTTGGTGGAGATGGAAGAAACTTCCAAAAGGACAATTATCACTGCGGCAGTCCACCAATATGGGCTTTATGGCAGAGTGTCCACACTGAACCCTCTTCTCAGTGAAAAACACATGAATGCTGCTTGAAGTTTGCAAAAAAAAAAAAAAAAAAAAAAAAAAAAAAAAAAAAACAGACTGTGAGAAATAAGATTTTCTGGTCTGATGAAACCAAGATTGAACTGCTTGGCCTCAGTTCTATGCGTCATGTCTGGAGGAAACCAGGCACCGTTCATCACCTGCCCAATACCATGGTGAGGCTTGGTGGTGGCAGCATCTTGCTGTGGGGGTGTTTTTCAGCAGCAGGGACAGACTGAGACTGGTCAGGGTTAAGGGAAAGCAGAAAGGAGGAAAGTACAGGGATATTCTTAATGAAAACCTGGTCTAGAGCAGAACATTAGACTGGACTGAAGGTTCTTCAAACAACAGGACAACGACCCTAAGCGGGAGTGGCTTAGGGACAACTCTAAATGTCCATGAGTGTCCCTGCGCCCCTGACTTGAACCCAATTGCACATCTCATGAGACCTGAAAATGGCTGTCCACCAACGATCCCCATCCAACCTGATAGAGCTTGAGAGGATCTGCAGAGAAGAATGGCGGAAAATCCCCAAATCCAGGTGTGCAAAGCTTCTCGCTTAACACCCAAAAAAACTTGTGTCTGAATACCTGTGTCAATGTGATATTTCACTTATTATTTTTAAAATAAATTTGCAAAAATGTCTCCTTTTTTTAACGCTTTATAGGGTATTCAGTTTAGATTGATGAATTTAAATGATTTTAGCATGAGGCTGCAAAGTGTGAAAGAAGTGAAGGGCTCTGTATGAATGCACTAAAGGGGAAACAGACTGGAATTTAGATGCTGCATTGTTAAAAAATAATCCCCTTAATAATGGGGGGAAAAAAACAAGCAAAATCAAATGATACACACCCTTCTGGATATAAATGATAAAGTCTCATTAAGATATTAAAGATTATTTCTAATTTGCTTGGATTATCCTTTGCCTCCATGTACAGGCAAATAGTGCCATGACGTGAGTTTTCAGAGGCATTTGATGGAAGAAATGATGCCAATTACTCACCCAGATATAGGTTGTGAGTCATTTGTGAATAGAAACATACTCAGTACCACATGAGAATAGAGTGGAGTACCAATTAAAAATGAATCATAAAATAATCAGTAATCAGCTTTTGCATTTGATTTTCTGCAGGTTATCTGTTATTGTAAAACACTGCTAATTAGAAACACATTCTATTCTCTGCTTGTTATGTTCACAAAAATCACTCATTACTATATATTCATATGTTTTGGCAATGTCCAGAAGAATTATGATCATCCTGAGGGCAGACAATATCAGCTATATCAGTTGTGCTTACCACCACATACTATGTCATAAGACTGAATGATTCCATTTCTTTTAATATGTCAAGCTATCAAAGGCTCTTTTTTTCTGGTCCTACAATTGCAAAATAAAAAATTAATTAAAAAAAAAAGGTGGCAAAGAGATGGAAACTACCTCATGTCCTTAAATTAGATCAGTGGCTGTCTTCTTTAATCTATAGTCAGCTTTTTTTTTTTTCAGAAGTGTCAATAACACATGCAAATGATGCAAAAAAGACAAACGAGGAAATGAATATACAAATAGAAAACTTATAAAATTGTGTTTTTAATCTGAGGTGACAGGGACGGTTGAGAAAGAAATAAGACTGGACACAGTTATGTGGATATGATGAGCTGGATGAAAAGTAAGCTCAGTCACTGTAATTATTATTATTTTCCTGCTTTGTTTATTTCATTGAATACATGTACACATCTCAAACAAAACCAGTCAGGTAAAAATAAACCCATCACAATCTGTGCATGTATGTACCAAGTTTTTTGGGAGATCAGCTTGTTGGTCAACCTACGGCTATGTGATGACAAAACAAAAATTATCCATGTGTCCCTGGCAGGTTGTATGCTCCAGTGCTCATGTTTACACACAGCCTGCACTAGCACTCACTGACTATAAAGCTGACTGAGGGACTGAATGGACTATTATTTACACCTACTATAAAAGTGTAATGTGCATCTGGATATGCTATACGGACAATGAACAATCTGATCATGCCCTTGCATTTACACATAGTACTTGATGTCTGCATCTGTTGGCTTAGTAATTGGATCTTGCTTTTTATGAGCACTATGCAAAATAAGGGCAGTGCAGGAGAGGTGAAGAGGTGCCAAGTCTGGGTATTGTCACATACATGAGCAGGTGTAGAGTCACAGAGGCTGTTGTTGCTGCAGAGCCAAGTTTTTTTATTTATTCTTTTTTTATTTTTTGTAGCAAGAGTCCTCTGAGACACTTCAGTAAGAGACATGGTAATAATCTTTCTGTCCTGTCAGTGGATAGTTTCTTACTAATGCAAACACACGGTGCAGATTGCATTTCCACCTGGCTGACTTCCTGGCTGAGATCTGATGAAAACATGAGCCAAACCACCTCCAGAGGTCCCTGGCCCTCATGTGGGTCATTCCATTTCTCTTAATAGAAGAAACAGTGCACCACGCTGTTTTGTAATGTGAATATTTTTTAATTTTCTTATCAGTATGCATATCCTGTATGGATTTTTACTCATTTAAAAGGGCACATAATCAAATAAAATTAAACCCAAAGTGTGACGTGACAAAAAGCATTCTGCTTTTGTTAAAACAAAACTCAAATATCAAACCATGACTGTGCCAGACCTTTGACCATTTCTAAATTGTTAGCTTCTGCTGGTCATCATCCATCATCCACAAAGCAGCTCTTATTTCAAAAAGATTTAAACTTTGAGGGCTGCTGTGCTTCCTACTCCTTCATCTTCCTCTACCACAGTGCACTCTAAGTAGAGATAGTGAGTGGCTCATATCAGTTTTAAAGGTTGACAGTTTACTGAAATAAAAGCTGCTTCTTAAATCACAAAAATGGCCACTTTCCTTGTATGCTGCATTTGTAAGACTCTACTATTCTCTCAATAAGAACCCATAAACAGTATTTTATAATAAACATACAAAAACATATTTCTTAAGCAATTTTATAAAACAAAAAAAAGATATGCATTTTAGTTTATGCTTTAGGTTAATTACAAAATCATTTAAAACAGAAATAATCAATAAATTACAGTCAAATGTCATTAATCCTGTCTGTGGCATGTTGCACAGTACTCTGTTAGAATGAGGGTTTGATTAAAACCTGTGACATTAAAGATAATGCAAGAAGGCTACTCTTGCAGCGTGGTAGAAAATGAGCACCATGACAGTTTAGCAGGAAAAGGTCAGAATGGAAATGACTGTTCATTCATTTTGGAGCTCCTGAGGCAACTTTTTACTGTCACTTGTTAACAAGTGTCAAGACAGTTGCTGCCACTGGCTGTTACTTTTGACTGGAGTTGGAGTGTACCTCACTCAACTACTTTTATGGAAGGTGGGAAATAATAAATTAAAGGTTACAGCAATTAAATACGTTCTTATATGTGTTTTAGAATTTTGAATCAGTTTTCACTTTTATGCAAGTTGTTTTTGATAAATGTAGATTATTTTGGTATTGATGACAGAGTACAAATGTATTCAGTGTTCCGTAAGCACCGCAGTGGAAACTGGCCGTCTGCTGACCTTCATACCATGGACAAACGTGTGTACCATGTAAGTGGAAACATAGCAGTGGAGGTCTTTTCTAGATAGGTCTGGTTAGTTGTTGTTCAGTAAAGGTAACTAAACATTTTGCTGTGAAACTACTCTTTGATTGGAATTAACATATTCTGTCCTGAGGACAGCCACACCAACATGTCTGACTGGCTTAAATAATATCCCCTGTGACAATTTCTGAGCAGATAATTATTATGGACTTTGTAAGTGCTTTTGTAAAACAATAGTAGTAATTAAGAAAGTTACAGTTCTTCGACTTAAGCCTTATTTTTTAACAATTCAAAAAATGTTTGCTAATGTTTGTAAGATGATGAATTAGCAAGAAATAAGTAGAAAAAAGTGAATATGGTTAACTGGCTTTTTCAAAATATCAACTATTGTTCAGCAACACAACATATTAACTAAGAAATAAGATTTTCATATGTACTGAAATACAAACTGAGCTGTGACAAGCTGGAGTGATGAACATATGTTAGCATCTTGCACTTCATCCAAATACAAATGATGACAAATTAAAAGCATTTAAATGCTCTCCCACATTTTATGCCACTCTCTCTTTCTCAGCATCAACTTCAATGTTTAGACATACCGAGGCGAAATCTTGAAGCTCTGCTACAAATCTGTAGCATCTGTTGTATCACAAGCCAGATAACCGTTTTTTTTTTTTCTCTTTTTTTTGTCACCCATCCCTTTCTCCACCTCTCTTTTTTTCCCTGTGCACACACTCAATCCTCCGTGTTGACTGGCCAAGATAAGACATCAGCTGCGAGTCATCAGGCACAAAAAGGGCCTGCGGCACGCAGCTTTGCCTCGTCTTGACTCACCTCGCAGCGAGGGACACATCTCTCCATCCCTGTGGCAATCGATGACACCCTGGTCACCTCTTGTCCCAGCTCCCCCCTCTGTCTTACTGATCTCTTCCGCTAACATGTGTTCCCTTTGCATGTGTGCTCCATCCCATGACTCACTCATGTGCATACTTGGCCGTGCATGCAAAATGAATTCACTTAAGAGCTGCACAGACAGACAGACAGACGTAAAAAAAATTTTGCTAGGGAATCTAATAAATTTGAAAGTCTCCTGGGAACTCATGTTTACATTAGTGCTTTCTGTTGCCATATCAACAGAAATCACTTAGGACACATTTTAGTGTTTACAGAGCACTCAGCTTCAGTGTGGATGTTCAGTTCTCTTATTCTCACAAGTTCTACACTAACATTTCCACAGAGATGCTTTGGCAAGACTTTCATGGCATTGAGAAACACAGCGGGACTCTTGCTGGTACTCAATATTAATATCCATCAACTAGCAATACCAATTATATATTGATTGTAGTATGAACATAAATATTGATAGAATATTAAGTACAGGATCAAAGTTATTTCAAAGCATAAATGATCACAGGGGAAATGAAATGTACTCTGAAACTGAGAACCCCAAACTGGAATAGCTTGGATGGTGGTGCTCCAATTCTAAACTTAAACATTTAAAGAAATAGTTTGACAATTTGGGAAATGCACCTAATCACTTACTTGCCAAGAGTTAGGTGAGAAGATCAATGCCACTCTTGTGTTTGTCATGTCAGTACAAACAGTATAAAGCTAATACCTACAGCTGTTTAGCCTAGCTTAGCACAAAGACTTCAAACAAGGGAAAAAAGCTGGACTGACTTTGCGAAAAAGGTAAAACAAAATGCACTTGCCAACACCTCTGAAGCTCACTAATTAGCAAGTTATATCTCGCTTGTTTATGCCATACAAAAACTAAGTGTAAAAATGCCAAGTTGTGGTTTTGTGGGGGGCGTTGTGTGCAGGACTATTTCTAGGCCAGGAACAGTCACTTCCCAGTGTTGGCAGTAGATTTATATTTACAGTACACAGGTGGTATCAATCCTCTTATAGAACTCTCAGCAAGAAAGCAAATACAGTGAATTATTCTCATCTGAAAGTTGTAATGAAAAAAGAAAACAATATAAAACTTCCAATCAGTTTCAATATCAGATTTCCTTTCTTAATTTGCTTTTTTTGGCATTCAGTTATGGTCCAATTATCCCTAGCAGTTGATTAAAAAGGATATTCACAATTTTCTGCTTTAATTATGCATCTTCTTTTTTAATTTTCTTTTGGGTGAGATCATCCTCCATAAAATCACAGCAGACAGGCCGCTTGCTTGTAAAAATCACAACAACTAGCTACCTTTATGTACAGCTAATAAAATATGTGCGGTGAGTAGCAGGAAAGGTTGCTTTGTAAAGTACGAGCTCAGAGCATGAGCGGCTGTGTGAATAATAGGACTTGTCAAACTCTTACAATGCAGCAGAAGGATCACAAGCACTCTGAGCTAAAAATAACCACCACAGTGGTAATGAAATTAAAACGAAGCTGCCTCTACCCTCTGATTAGAACCAAACAGACTGTTACAAATAGAAATTTAAAACTTCCCACGTAAGAAACCCTTTCAGTTCGAGTAGTGTGTGGGGTAGGTGGGGGTGTGAATGCTTATTATTTGTGTGCTTGCTTATAATTTTTTTGAAGGAAAACTCATCTTTTGACATTGGAGACTGCAGTTTGCATCCTGTGTCTTAGGCTTAGGCAACAGAAGAACTTTGGTTAAGGTTAATGGAAGCTTGTGGATTTGGTTGTGTTAAGAAGTTAACTCATACTTCAAGTCACTGTTGACTTTTCCAGATTTTGGCCAAAACCACAGTCTCTTCCTAAGCAGAATCAGGTGCTGTGACTGCCTAAAAATATTAACATTAAAATGTTTGATCATGGTTTATTTGCAAAGAGCAGATATTGTATTCCAAGAGCAGATACTGTAAGAACATATGAAATGTTAGGAAATGCTGTCTTAATACATTCTGTATGAACATTATGAGACAACATACGTCATTGTCTTAGAAACTTTTTTCCCCTTTCTTGCAAAGAATAAGTTTAATGTTTTGTGCAGCCTTGTTTTACTTGAGCTAGCATTAGGACTACAACTGGGGAAAAAAAACCTTTCTTTTTAATACCATGCTATAGTAAATGTCTTCTCATTTAAGATGGTCTTAGATGTTTGACTCTCTGCCACGAAATTATGCTCACACAGTCAGTACATTTCACTGTGTTTGAGAGGCTTAGTAACACTCTCAAGTGCTAGTTCCAGAATGCCATATTGTAAACACTGCACACATGTATTGACTTTTGCATAATCAGCAGTGTAGATGGAAGCAGAGTAAAGGTCAAAACTTCGCTTTGGGAAATTAATAACTAAAACGGAAAAGAACAACTTTGGAACTGGTTCTAATTCAAAACTGGTTCTTGACTCCCAACCCTCATCTGACAGCTTTTGGAGCAAACACGCTGCACGTAGACAACAGCGAACGCAAGCCTGTGACAGGGTGCAAGCAGATCAGTCTGATCCAACTGAGGTGGCTCATGGACAGGATATGAGTGAGTGTTCGAGCTTGAATAAAGGAAAATAACAAATTCAGAATGTCAGCCTGACTGCCAGTGCTGTGATTGGACTAATACTCTGTGGTTTTCCAAAGCAGCCTCTGTCTACGCACATCAGCTGCAGCACGTCAAACCATATCAGAAATACCACTCTATACAGCAAAGCACAGCTCAGCACAATGCAGCACCACAGCACAAACAACAAAGATCAAGAGCCACACTTTCTCAGTATGACACTCCTAAAGACTGTCGAAGACGCCCATTCTCCCTCTCTCAAACACACACACACACACACACACACACACACAAAGTCAGTACACTCATAAACACCCACTCACATACATGTATACATGCGTATGGATGTATTCAGGTCTTGTTATAATCACAAGCTCTAAGGATCTGACTTGCAGATGAACAAAGTCTTTGTTTTCTCCTCCATCAACTTTAAGTGAAGGCGTCAGTCATATTTCTGAGGATGTTGCATACAACACAATAAGAGGGTACTCCCTATTGTTAACGTGACTGCACACACCTGCTCTTGTTTGGAGCAACTGAGCAGTCAGATCATTTCCTTTGTTTTTATCATCTAATGGCACAATTGTGTGCCACAGTGCGCAGCTCCCCAGGGCCCAGGTAATGGTGGAGAGATGCCACCTTCTTTCCAAAGCAAGCCATGTTTACTCTTATGTAGAATGACAAGCACATGCAGGGAAACTGACAATGTGCAAGTGTAAATTAGGTCCCCAGTCTGCTCCGCATTAATTATGAATTAAGTATAATTGCGGTGGGATTTTCTGAAGTCTATTCATTTGGACTGACGGTAATATGAATATCTTCCTAGGAAACATGCTTTAAGTTTTAAAGGGCTTAAAAAGGAGAGTTCAGACAGAGCTGTGTTTCTGTCGCAGCTGATCTAAACGACCAAAACAAGGTGAACAACAACATGGAGAGGTCTACTTAGCGCTCATGTTTAACTGTACTTTAGACAGCAGAATGGTGATTGATTGAAATGATGTTGTGTTTCCAGAGACTTCTTGATCTTTGCTCAGTTTATCCACTTGTGTATGTATTTAATATAATAACAAAACCAAATCTAATCTGCATGCAGTGTCCTTGTCAATTTGGAAGTAGCATGGGCCTGCACAATTTGGCCTGTGAATCTGTGTAGAGCAGCGTACAAGGGAATGACAAAGATTCACCTGATTCTATAGATCAGCTGCTGCATAATAATACAAACAGACATCCTTTATTTCCCTGTGTCTCAGCAGTTTTCTTGACCATTCCCCAGACAAAACCAAAGGAGCTTCTCAGGAGTTGTGTAACAGGGAAAGAGGTATCCTAATTGCAACTATCTGTCAACATCTGTCTATTAAGCACAATTTGGCCTGCACAAAAGGTACGTAGTACACCAAACTACTCTAGTATTGTTACTTACAGAAACAGCAAACCTGCAAAGTCAACCAAAGTAAAGGGCTCTTTGTTTTGGCAGTGCTGGCGGTGTCCATGGATCCTATTTTTGTGGCGGCACAGAGACAAGTGGAAGCTGCATCAAGTTTCTACATGTTGGTCCTTCTCCTGACCTTAAAATGCACACTGTCTGACTAGTTGGTATTTTGGCATCCGGTGCCGATGTTGGCACTTTGGTGAAAAGTGGCTCTTCAACTAAAAACAATGTACTCAGTTGCAGTCTCCAACCTCTACAAACATAACAACACCACAGCCAGTTATGTTAATGGGTTAGGACACAATGATTAATATCCACAATCCTTCCATCTACGCTCCACAACCCCACAGTGCTGTGCGCCGGGCCTAATAGAAGTAGAAATGGTAAAATTTTAATTGCCTTATTGTTCACTTGTTGTTATTTTCTCCAAATGGTGATTAGAGATTAATGCAATTAAGACTTTTTGATGATCAAACAATCCAGAGCAAAACTGTATTATTTTAGCTACTGAAATTTCATACTGATGATTATTTAAATGGATTTGTGATTTTCTGAAAAGCTGAGTCTGCAGTGCCTGTATGCAGCGTTTTGAAACAAATGTTTCTTAAAATGATTGATGCTCATTCAATCGTACATTCTCTGTATTCTGTGTTCACAGATCTTTGACTAGAATATTTCTGTTTCTGCTATTGTGGAACATTTGGGCATTTGCCACAGACTAGTAATGGATAAATAACTGCTGTGTCAGCCTATCTTATGTGAGCTACTTTAAAAAATGATCAAAGGTGAATAACCAGTACCAGTAAACCACATTCATGGGAATCACCTTCACAAGTTACTCTTGTTATAAAAGGTGCTGATTTACCACAGTTGTCAGAGGCAGCTGATACAGGTGGCATTCTATCAGCACTGAAATGGATACAGTTCAGTGCTGATAACATGTCAAGACTAACTGACAGAATAAACAGATCAGTAGTGACCTTTGTACAAGGATGGCAAGAAAAAAAGCAGTGAACAACAGTGAAAGTACTTTCAAGATGGATGTTTCTTGCAGCTGGAATTTGATATTTCACTTTTAATGCCAAATTTACAAGAAGACACCAAAAATTACAATGTGTTATAGACAGTATTTTACAGTGGACATCATTTATGTCTGTAGTAGAGCAAAACTAAACTGCCAGGGCTTTAAAGGGAGTTTTTGTATGATAAAGGAAGATGTCGTAAATGCTTAACATTCCAGAGAGTCTGGAAGTTAACTTCTTCCGCCATTCCAGGTCACTGCCAATGAAAGACTCTCAGTCGTCAGCAGGCCTGAATTCTTTCACAATGTGTCAAAACAGTTACATTTGAAAAACAGAAATTATTAGTTTGAGGTATTATTTTGCAGGGGCTTATTCTGTCGGATTTGCATAGCATTATTTTACAGGATTCTAGCATTCTGATAATGAAAATAATTAAACACTCAGTACTGAGCAATAGCCTGTTCTTAAGTGGGATTTTTGGATGTTAAATTATTCACTGTTCACACAATAATTACTTACAGTAATGAGAGTGATTTAGAGTGTGTGTGACTGGGTGGCTATTGAACCTTGCGAGTATATTTTTGCCCCTGTCCATAAAATGATTACATGATCAACATGCTGTGATCCATTAGGATGTACCAACCCTAACTTAGCTGGAAAGATGAGATTGTAAAGCTGCTTTGTGAGCCGCAGTATAGAGTATATAAGGTCCACATTCATTTCCCATTTTCTTGGAATCCAGGGTAGAACACATACACTATACCCTGAACTTACACAACGAGAACATCACTGAAGACTTTCTGTGTGAGACGGAGGCCAAGGTCACGTTGCAAACAGCACCCACCTGATGTTTAGCATACCAGCAGCAGGGGATGAGGGATCATCCTGTGATTCCCTTGTCACAGATAGCTTTGCATTTTAATTGTATGCAAGTGATTCATTCTTTATCATTAGGGAAGCAGTTACTCACCCAGACACATACTCATGCAATCAAATGAACTAGACAAACACACTGCACGTAAATGCTCTTGCACACTGAACATTCCCAGCCTTAAAAAGACCTACAGAGCTGAAAATGCCCCCCAACTCAACCCTCTCAGAGAAGAGGTCTATTATCATGACAACAGATATGTAGGACTGTCCAGAGCACAAGAGGCTAGTGCACTATTGTGAGAGAGAGGCTAATTTTCACTCAGTGGGGTTATAATGAGCCTTTCATCCTCTTATCCTGCCCGGTTACCATTGGAAACCATACAAGCTCTGACATGAGCAGCAAAGCCGAGCAGGACGTTTATAATAAGGCACAGTAAATAAGTACAGTTCTAAGGTCTGGATATTTTTACCGCCCTTACTGTAAGTGTGATAATGACTCTCACCTGATCTTGTAAAAGATTAGTATGACAAATTGCTTGTGGAATAAATGTGGCACTTTTTTTCATTTTATGAAAAAGAAAGAACAATATGTACAAATTAGTCATGTCTTAGAATGATACAGCTTCCTCCTGCGATTATGAAGGTGTGCTACTTTCTTTCATGAAGCTACATTAAGAATATCAGGGACTGTACGCAAGACAAGTTTTCTCTTTGAGATATACTGTAGATACGCATATTATTGGTTCAGTGCCATTTTAAAGTGTAATGCATTACACAGAAGGTTCACATATATTATTTAAAAATGCCTGGTGATGTTAAAGCATAAAAATAGTGCAGTAAGCCAACAAAGATAAATCCACATTGTAGATGCTAATTAGAACCAGTAAGATGTGGATGAGAAGGACTAGATTATAGAGTATGGCTATGTGTGCCCGGCGTACAATAAAGAGGTTTCCTGCTGGGTCACATGCAATCAAAAAAACAGATATAAATCATTTCTTTAATCAGTGCAAAGGTAACGGTAAGGGGGCTACCGCGAAATCGCACCATGAGGCAAGAGTACAGGTTATCTGTGCAGAATTAAACACTTTTTAAAAAGACATCGTTTTCCCGAGGCAAAGCAAAGACAGCAATTGTTCGACCTCATGGAAGGTTTTACTGTTGCAGTCTTAATTGTTTGTGCAGTCGTACACCTCCAGGAGCTGTGAGAGCCCTGAGCCTGTAAAGAAGTCCCGCAGCATTTTAGATCAACAAGGCGATGCAGATAATGCAAAATATAGCACGAAATACACTCGATGACACATGGACACGAAGCAGCTCAGCTGAAATGGTCTGAGTACGAGGAGGTTAGCCAAACAAACAGATTGCACATGAATGACAATGAGGCAGAAAATTGGTGAGAGCGGCAACAGACAACAGCAGAAGACTGAAAAGCAATATTGCATGAGGGCTTTAAAATATGCAGGTAGGTTGTGGAGTAGGTTCTGAGTGCACGGGCTGCTGCTGCCACCCTGCAAACACACCCACATGTCCTCCATACTCCTCTCTCTCTCTCTCTCTCTCTCTCTCTCTCTCTCTCCGTCTTTCTCTTTGCCTCTCGCTCCCATTCACTCATAAAACCACAAAAATAAAGACAGAGGATGGACAGGATGACGGAGTAGGCATTAGAGGTTAAGGGATGAATTTCCCAGCATCTTTTGCCTCCACCGCTGACCATCTGCCTCTCTGGCAATAGTCTTCCTCTCCTGAGGTTAAATTCTAAATTGGCAGTCAGCTAAGCAGCCACTTAGAGAGGAAGGTTCAGGTGGGTAAAATCAAATAGTTATATACTGCGTTATACACTTCGGGTAAGTGCATATTGAAAACAAGAGGAGAAAAAAAATGTTGAATACTGCTAAATTGGACCAGTGAAATGTTGCCTTGCAATAAACAGGGATGGAGAGAGTGGTAAGGTAAAAGGAAATTGACAGGCAGATGGTGAACGATGAAAATTGAGAAATAAATTAGAGAACAGAATGAGAAATGCATAGGAATGAATGAAATGCAGGCTTAAAAGACAGAAGACTAAGGAACGCAGAAGAAGAATGGAGTGAGTGGAGGGGAAGGGGAAGAAATAAAAAAGAAGAAAATGCATGGATGAAAATTAGAAATCAAAAAAGACAAAGACAGGGACAGGACACAAGGATAAGAGAACATTTTTAAATAAAATAATCTCTCATCTTTGGATGGCAAAAAATAAAACAAAAAACATATATGTAAAGATGAGCTTGTCTGTGAGGCAGCCTGTGGTCTCATCCCTGCACTCAAGCTGAGACAGAAAATGAATACTGACAGAGAGAGAAAGGAACAGGGGAAGAAGGGAAAAAAAAAAACAAATGTCAAGTTAGTATTAAGTCAGAATCTTAAGCCAACCCTCTCATCTCATACCACACAGACTGACGCTCTCCAGAAAACCTAATAACTGGGATAGGAGGTCCACAATAGCCCATTTTAATTAGATTTCTCAGTGCTGATTTTTCTTATGCTAAACAGCGAGGTAAGGCTAAGATGCAGTGACACTTCTAGGCTGGTGTTTAGTTTCATTAGCAATGTGCGGAAACAAAAGGTAGATTTACAACTGGACTGCCACCCATGAACTGGGCACTGGTCCCACATTTTCATGGTTACCCTACATTCAGCCTGGCATCCCAAAATGCCACCCTCTCATGCTCTCTCTGTCTCACTTGCAAAAACACACGAAACCAATACAGAATAAAGTAAGCATTCAGGGCAATCTTGTGATCGTCACAGAAGCCCAACACAAACACCAAAACACAAAAGAATTTAATCCTTGGTATCTATAGTAAAAAAAAATTCTGAAAATGTGTGCTTCTGACTAAGAACTGTTCGATTTGACGCAGAATGAGGCCCATGTAGTCTTTCTGTGTCTTTGTGGGAGCACATATATTTGCATGTGTGTGTGTGTGTATATGTGTGCTCGTTGGCCTGGCAGCAGCTCCTCAGAAAGTGGGACTGAGAGCCTGTTACAGCAGTCCCAGTGTGTGGCCTCCCTTGGCACACAAACACAAATTAGCTGAGGGACGACTGCTGTGGCAGAAAGCTTCTCTGCAGACAAAACCTCTTAATATTCTTTCCAAGTCCATTAAGGCCTCAAGAGATTGGACAGGATTGATTGTTTGTGCTTGATATTACCAGGGCCTTCAAGGCCAGATCCTCTTCGAAAATTAGAGATGGCATTTGGTAAAGCCTAAGGCATTGAAAAACTAAATACAAACCTGTACATGGTTATCATCTACACAATGAGGAACGATGGAGGAAGCTTTCATCTAATTAGCAAATACCTGTTACCATTTTTCTTTAGCTTTAGGGTTCATTGACAATTTGACTGGTTTTCCAAGTCAGTGATGTTCAATTTTTTTTTATATGTCACTATGTTTTCTTGCAAGTAGACTTTTTCCAGTCAATTATACAATTAAGGCAGCGACCTCTCCACACCCTGAACAACCACATGTGCACACACACTCCTTACACACATGCACAGAAGAAGAAAGGATTCCTTCTTGTGAAGCCCTAATGCAGGCACCCAGGTGCAGAATAGAGAGCCCTAACATCAAATGATGCTTTATATTTTTCCCTTTAAACTTACAAAGTCTAAAGGATTCAAATATCAATTATTAATAAACCAGTGTTTCATTACTGGATAACATGGCTGTTTTAGAAATATGTTCTGTTTTGATCATTTTATTCCTAACCTCCTTTATGACAGGTATAATGCTTGCCTTGTTAACATGTTAGTTTATCATGTTAGCATCTTAACATTTGGTAATTAGCACTAAACCCTAAATGAAACATCAGGGGATCACCACAGTTATTAAAATTCATCCTGAGGGGAACATGAACTGTAGTCTGTGCTAAATTTCATGGCAATCCATTCAGTACTTGTTGAGACATTTTCGTTCCAAACACAAATGTCAGCCACATCTTGGCACTACCAGAAAAGTCATTAGGATACATAGCCTGGGCACCATGGAAATCTGTGCAAAGATTTTGTGCCAATCCAATCCATCCACCTCGTAATTTCTCCTCAAAACTTTGACCTGTTGGTGGCACTGGAGGAAAACTCCAACATCACCAAAGTCACTGGGAATTCATCCTCTGAACAACATGAATATTCATACCAAATTTCATGCCAATCAATCCAATAGTTATTGAGACATTTATCTAAAAGCCAAAAATGTCAAAATGCTGGTGGTGCAAGTGGAAAAGTCAGAGGGTTACCAAAGTCAGTAGGATTCATCCTGTGGGGACCATGACTGGCTGCATAAAATTTTATGATAAACCGTCCAGTAGTCTGTAGTTTACTGAAGCATATGGCTCTAGAGATGACACATTTTTAGAGCCATATGCTTCTCCATGTGACATGCCCATGTCCCTGTATGGTGTGATTAGATCATATGTGATCACTGTTTCCCATAAGATAAAGTAACAAGCACTATGTTGGAAAAAATGGTAATTTGATGATTCTTTATTTGAACAGTTCTCTACTAAAAGTCAGTGCACAGTGAGTGATCATTATGTGTGTGTATGAGGTCATACTGAATTTTAGACACAATGAATGGCAGCCTACACACAGATATTAACTGTCTGGGTTAGGGTCAATTTTACCGCTGGTCTGGACCTAACAACTCATGCTCTCACTCTATAGGCCTTCAAAAAAAAAATCAAAAAACAGTTTTGCCACCATGGAGTTCATTTTTGGTACAGTTCTCTTTTGAATGATATTTGCATCTCTATGCTAAAACAAGACAGAGCAAGGCAGATTATCAAGCAAGCATGATAATTGATCCTGATTCTAGAAACGTAAAGTTGATTTATATATAAAATATGAAAAACATAAAACTACTGATGGGTGATTTATCCACAACCACCACACACCAAGAGTGTCATCCTACTAAAATATAACTGGCATCCTGACAGAATAATAGATGCTTTACAAACCACATGCACATTAGTCATCAATAATGCCCTTCTGTGTCCATAGGACAGACATGGCTTCAAACCAATCACAAAGTAAACATGGGATCAAAGAACATGCTCCTCTAAGAAGTTAATCAGTCCAATCAGCCCAGTGTGTTACATTAAATCCCCTCTGTCCTGCTCTGGTTATGAATATCATCCCAGAGGCTGGGCTATTAATAAGTGGACACACACTCACACACACACTTCCTACTGTGAAGATATGGACCAGAACAAGGCAGCCACTCATCTCTATGGGTGAACATCTTAGAGCAGTGTTGAATAAGTGTTGAGGGAATAAAGTCCCATCATAAGCACGTGCGCACACACACACACACACACACACACACACACATATACACACAAAGAGTGAGAGAGAGAGAAAGAGAGAGACAGAGAGAGACAGAGAAAGACACAAACACACACAGACGCACACACACATACACCATTCATGGGGGACTCCATGTGATGTATGGCCTGGGGCAACCACAGTCCGGAGTCTGTGGCGGTGAAGGAACCTCATTGTTCCCCAGACAGAGGCTGGGCTGGTTTCTGGGACACTGAAACACCCTACCAAGCCTGTAGCAGGGTCACATGTCACATGACAGACCGAGCCACAGCTTTTTAAAGATTAGAGCAAAGGGGAGAAATAGGGCCAAACGAGGGGCCGTGGTGTTACACCCAATCAAGTCTGAGTCGTTCATTGTACCGTCTCACATGCTTTGGCAAACTTGGATTTTAATTTCAAGTGTTGATGTAAGATGACTAATTTTGATTCCACAACAACTTTAACAGATGTCATTACAAGCTCCACGCCAACAACAGAGAAACTACTGTAACTCATTGTTCCATATTAGTTTATTGCAGTGGTATGAGTGGGATAAAAACTCGGTGGGCAGACAAATCAGCAGAGCGGATAAAGTCCCCTTCCTTTGCATCTGAGCTTCCATTAGAGCCTCCTTGTTATCTTACAGTTAAAGTTGCGGCCCTCAAAGAAACATCCTCCTGTATTTTCTGCATGGCAAATGTTCCCCTCCTTCCTCTGCTGGAGCTCTACCTTCTGAATGTTGCCACAGAAAGCAGCCATAAAGCTCATACATAAAAAAAAAGAAGTTTCCTGGAAAAGCAGTTGTGGCAGGAAATAGAAAATAAATCTGGGTGCATATATCCGTTATCAGGGCACGTTATCGTCCGAGGGGAGTCTGTGGAGAGAGAGGAAACCAGGCTCGGCCTCTATGTGTGCTGTAAGATAGGGGAAACCAATTTTCACCTCCTCCCTCCTCGTCCCCAACACACTACTTGATTCAGCCCTCGCTAACTCTGCACAACCAGGACTAAATCATTTCATCTAAATAAGCTAGCCAAATGTTTTACACCTCTGCATATTACTGTGTGGTGATAAGGTGCTGGTTCACCATTCTGTGCAAAGCATCTCTTCTTTTCCCTTTTTTTTTTTTTTTTTGTCCGCTCCATGGCTCTAACAAAGATGAGCAGGACGGTAAGCTTCTGTGTACGCAAGGGCTGCAGAGATAGAAAAGTGCAAAAATAAGGAGGTGAGAGTATTTTAAAAACCTGCCATTTCTTATACCCTCGACGATAAAACAACAGACAAGCCATATTTTATGTTTGCGTTAAATATTCCCATGTGCGGCACCTCTATGACAGCTTATTCTCGGGCAGATTTATCACAACCCTTATCTGCTCAACTCACTAGACAAAGGCAAGGCACACAGCTTCCACTGTAACGTGCTGATGCCTGAGGCACAAGACAAAGCATACAATCAATACAAATCTGCAGTCTATACATTGAACAAGAGTGGGTTGACACACATCCTTCCAGCAGCCATACATCACGACTTCTCATCTAATTAGCTCCCTGAAGAGCATTATGTGTCTACTAATTCACTCATATCTCGCATTGTACTCTGTGGCAGAGAAAATCACATGCTATCCAGGCTAAGTGTTGTTGCTCTTTGTTGTCGTGATGAAAGGAGCCTATTAATGATGCAGCACAGATATAAGGAAATATATAATTAGTCTTAACACCAAGTAATCAATGTTCTTCATCCAATTCACCATGGGAAATAATTTACACTTAATTCTATGATCTGCTACAGTTCAATCAGAAGGATCAAGCATCTCCCAATGCTAATACCAAGAGAACTCATCTGGAACAAGAGATACCTACTACACTAACATGAAATGTTTAAGTGTGCACAGCAAGTCTCCAATTTATTGTCAATGGAACTATGTAACAACTGAAAGGTGCCACCATATGATATCATATGCGATCACAAACCTTAGTATAGTAATTAAGATTATATGTTTGGAAACAAGCTGTTCATGCTCATGAAGACAGCAAAATCCCCATAAATTCTGATTTTATTCTTATTCTTCCAGTTAGAATCCATGTGGATCCAACCACCAAGTCCTAAGAGAACTGTACCTAAATATAATATTTACCTGCATAAACGGCTCAGAAGTTGCAGTTGAATTTCAATCCTCCGTCAAACGATCACACAGAAGATAAGAATACAGCTCAGTTTATGTCTTCTTCTCTTCGCTCAAGTATTTTGTTTTTTTTTCTAGGGTGATTTACTGAGTACAAATGCTCTTTTCGAGGAAGCTCTTGTTCCACACTCACACGTACACCTCAACAGCCTTATCCACTGAACAACCCCACTGGAGCAAGAGGGGGTTAAGTGCCTTGCTTAGGGGCACCTCAGTGGTGGTTTGTCTCCCCCCCAGTCTAATTTATCTTGTCTTTCCAAGGCTGGACCCAACAACCTTTTGGTCAAAAGTTCACTTCTGTAACCTTTAGGCCACTTTCTCTTTCTTTTTGTGTGTACGGTTGTAGGCATATGTCTGTCTCTGGAAACAAGAGGGAAATAGAAAAGTAACATTTGTCTCAGGCTCCCAGCGGTGTGACCACTGCACCTTCCTTCAATAAAGGAATCTTATACATACATTACAGTGAATGGACTTTCCCCCTCCCTTCAACATCACTGCATAACTCACAGCTGTCCTGGAGGATTCTGGGCTGTTACAGGTGAAAATGAAAATACTTTCTCTCTTTGTCTAGAGTCAAATACTTTTGGGGATTCAGTCTGAGAAAAGCACTCACCTCTCCCCGCAAAGGGAAAATATGACTGACTAGATACTGGTTAAGGAGAGATTACACTAGAGGAAAAAGTCAGTAGGACTAGACCACTGTGTCGTTACAGGGGGAAATATGACAGCATCTGCAGCAGCAGCAGCAGCAGCAGCAGCAGCAGCAAAAAAAAAAAAAAAGCAAAGCTCAAACTCTTGGGCCCTCTTCAAGTGTCTGACTGATTCTGATTTTAATTGAGTGCAGTGGTGTTGAGCAGTTGACTAATTTAGTGAAGCTTCCAGCCAGTGCTCCATGTTGAAAAAGCATCTGTCAGTTTATCGAAAGATATGGGTATATAGCATATGTAAGCATATTCAACTACTCAACTAAAAACTAGGGCTGTCAGCATTAACGCATTAATCGCGATGAGACTAAGGACAGAGCATAACGTCTTATTTGTTTTAAATCATGTTCATCGAAGATTCTTTATTTCACACCGTCACCGGTGCTGTAATCTTTGGCTGCCACTATTTTGACCCTTTGACGCACCCTTACTTGTTGTCAATCTGCCACAGACACTTCCTCCAAAGATTTTACATGGCGAAACAAGATACTTCATGGCAAGTCATGTCTATGGGAGCAAAAGGGGGGCGGTCACAGTCTGTATAAAGGGGCGTGTCGGGAGACCTAAAGGGTTTAAATCCAATGCCTGAATCGTCCTTGGTGAAGATTGAATGAGTTGGAAAATAAAAATATAACTTACCCAGAGCTTGACTATGGATAAATAAATTATGAGACATCTTCATAATTACACATCATACATGCTAATGTGAGCTTCTAGTTCAGACAGACTGACGGTTATGTGTTGTCAAGCAAGAGAAAACAGCTCTGAAATGCAAAATAATAGAATTTCAGCCCCACTAAAAACCTAAAGTCAACTAATCTGTCTGCTTTGACAGAAATATGACATTAAAGAGGTCTTATCGCCTGTTGTTCAGATTATTCCTGCATTTATCTCTAAACTGTTCATCATAACTCACCTGGCTTCAAGGACATAAAATCAACAACCACTGCTCTATTTTCATAGTCATGAAACAAAGGCTTGACATGTAGGCCTACTTTAGTATAGTTTTTCTTTTGTTACACACTTTTATTTTCAATTCATTCTCTTTTATAGCAGAACTCGTACCTTTCTCTGTGCTTCTTAACGCTATAGACATAATGTAAGGACATTATTTTTTAACATTAGTGTCTTGAAATCCTTCAGGATGATTATAATGCTGCTACCAATCACAACTTAAACCTCTTGTACTTTGGTGCCCACAGAAAAGTTACAGACACCACTTGACGAAGTCCTACTTATCCATAAAAAAAAAAAAAAATACTATGCCTACTATACACAGACATTTATTTCTGACAAGAGTTTACAATGTGGCCGAGACAAGGGGAATCAATCAAGGGGACTTTTTGTTTGGGGCATTAATCTTTTCAACACATCAGAGGTCTCAGCAGAGTCTGCAGCTACAGATGAAATGTAAACTAGTGCAGTCACTCAACTACTGTAGCCTACACATTGAGGCACTTGTTCTTATATTTGATGCGTAATTACAAACAAGACAAACAAAACACACCACCAGCAGCATCTCAGACCCCCCCCCCCCCCCCCCCCCCCCCCCAACAAAAGGATGCACAGATGCAATGAAGTTAGCCCGGGTACGACAAAAAAAATGGAGCAATTCAGCAGCCACCACCATTAGCCCATGCTAGCGCTGTCCGATACGCTGCACAGCATCATAATATGGGCAACAGCAAGTTAGCTAACGTCAGCGTGCCTTCTGAAGCCGGGCACTAATAAAAACAGACATGTAAGATTATGTAGTCATCAAATTACTTACACATCCAGGAGAAGAAAAGCCAGTTCAGTCAAGCTGGAGCCCTTTAGCCGCTCTCCTCGTCTTGGTAAAGCCAAACCGCAGCACGAATAACACTGAAGGAAGCCGGTAAAAACTTTTTTTTTTTTTAAATGTATGATATTTTTTTTGGACGGTCCACTGGACTCTCCAAGGCCTGTCCACCCGTGCTCTGGTCTTATCTCTTTCTATGTCCAGGTGTTTTTAAATGCAAAAGTGGTTTCTGCAGGAGAGGAAATCCCAAAAGGTGCGTACACCTGGTGCTTGTGTGTGTAAAGTGGGGAGGACTCATGTGCGCTAATATACAGACATACATGCACTGACATGTACTTGCCGAAAGAGCAAATATATATATTTAAATATATATGTGTGTGTGTATGTATATATATATATATATATATATATATATATATATATATATATATATATATGGCCCCCTGCTGCGTGGCCCCTCTCTCCCCCTAACTTTCCTGTCTCTCTTTCACTGCAGCTATTAGAAAAAGGCACAAATAAGAAATGTCGTTTACAGAACCTACAATATGATGTGTGGCTGAAGATTAAACTGGCCAACAGTATATAAACTAGTTCAAATCATCTAAAACTCTAATCAGGCACAACAGTCAAATGTTTCTTTCACATCCCTGCGTCCGTCACAGTGATCGAGTAATGCAGATCGTATTCATGTAACATTTTGCATAATAAATTGTTTGCTTTTGCTACATACATACATTTTATTGACAATACTGTGCTTTTATTTGAGTAACATTTTGAATGTTGGACTGTACTTACAGTGGAGTATTTTTCCTTTGTTGTATGGCCACTTTCACTTAAGTTAAATATCTGAATACTTCTTCAGGCACTACAAGTGAATCATGTGTTTGACCAAATATAGGTCATCAATCAGTCAGCTTTATTGGCTTACCGTACATACCAGTGCGTAATGGCTATACATAATGAAACAAGGGCTGCTTTGAGGACACTGCTGGTGGAAGACCAAGGACAGAATTAGTCTGGTTTCTCTCCAAACAAGGTTAGAAAGGCATGTGACATCATCCCTCTGTGCATAATTGTTGGACTGGATGTTATGCTCTGTCATGTGCACTCAATTTCATGATGACAATGTTGTATAACAGAACAATGTGAACACAAGGGTTTATAAATCTGCCACAAAGACTGCGTATGGCTATTGCTGTGCCTACACAGGCTTTCCTGTGGAACATCTACACAGAACTGAAAGCATTTGGTGGCTGGTATGGTTTGGTTTAAATCTTCTGTGAGAAAAGACTTTTGTCTTGTGTGCTATCTGCTAATTGCTCTTTCACTGGCAAAACACATGTGTTACATTTTGCCACCGGTATGTTAATTGGAGAAATGCTTTGTAAGGAGAAAGGACTGACTGCATATTCTTTCACGAACCACACTATGCACGTAGAGGTCACATGTGAGACCATTTCTTATATTGTCTGTCTGCAAATGTAGGCAAGAGCAGACAAAAGTGAGTTCAAATTCCAAATTCAGTGATAGCATAGCATCTTCACAGATCCATGGTATCTACTGTTTTACATCTCAAATGGATGCCATTCACCAAATTTGGAAATCTGGCCACATGAGATTGGGAAACTGCACCCACGAGCCCCCCGTTTTTATTTTTTTGGAAAAAGAGAGGCAATATGATTATACTTTTGGTCAGAGGTCAGGTTTCAAATTCCAGTCAGTAAGTGCACAGAGCTTTTTGAAAGTGACCATATAGATGAGGTCAAACTTTAAAGCCTATATTTATTTATTTATCCTCTTTTTTCCCTCGTCCTCACTCAAATGCAGACTAAGCTCTGCTCCTGGCTTTCAAACAGAGTGGACAGATTAAGCTGAGTTAGGCCTACTTTCCGCAGATGTGTTGGCATGGCACTTTGAAATCCACACCCCCTGCCCCCCCCCCCCCCCCCTCTCTCTCTCTCTCTCTCTCTCTCTTTCTGCAAAAAAAAAAAAACAGTTAAGAGGTGACACAGCTATACTTCTTAAACTGGAAGGTAGCTGGAGATTAACAACTCAAAGTGTCACTACAAAAAAGTCAGCTCTTGCAAGAAAAAAAAAATGTGTTACAACAGTGTTTCTTTTCAGAGAGACCAACAAATTACAACACATTCTGAGTGTATTACTGTTTGTTATGATGGTGCTGGTGGCGGTGATGATAATGAAGATGATGATGATGTGGGTTACTGTTCATGTTACTGTTGACACAAGATTGACATTCAAAATTTTATGATGCAGGCTTTTACTGTTAATTTGCTGTTCAGCTCTACATGAATTCTTGAAGACCTGTAACTAAGAGCAGTTCAGCTTCACATGCTTCCACTGATCCACCAATCAAAATTAAATCTCAACTGGATTAAGTGTGCAGGAGTCAAGATCCAACAACAATTTGCAAGGAAAGGAGAGCTTCAAAGTGAATGTTGGGTGTAATTTTTGTTTCTCCATCCTTCTTACGCAGAGCCAGAAAAATATCTTAGATGATTATCCACAGTTAGCTCACAGCCACGTCAGCTGAGTCACGGTATATTCTGGAAGTACTTCTAAGGACAAGTAGGAATAAACCAAAAATATGTGCGTGTTAGTTTTGTTTTAAAACAGACTTGAGTCTAAGTCTACAACCCTTTGCAACAGATGTTTGAGAGCAGATGCTAACTTGATCCCACTGACATTCATGTATTTAGGTCAGTTAGGCTAAACTCAACATTCAGCATGCCTTCAAATGGACACAGGCACATAAAGACAACATGTGCTTATGCAGCTCTTGGTAAAAATTCCCCCAAACGTAACTACCTAAATTAACGTTAAAGTTTCACTGTAAGTGAATTATTACATTGGCTTTGTGTCAGAGCCTTATTTCAAATAATGAATTCAGTCAAGTCAGAAAATCTGTTTACGTCTTAACATCACTGAACTTGGGATTATAATCAGCCGAAGCAGTTGTTTACAGGCAAACACTCATTAGAACTGGTTTACACATGGTAGCCTGACTAAAACAAATCCCACATTATACGTACATGTCTTATCACAACATCACAAGAGGAGAACAAACGGACAAATTAAAACCAAGAAAGAAATGATCTCTTTGAAACATTTATTACGAAAATTATAAAGGTAGAATAGCACTGTTCAAATAAAGCTTTTAGAAACAGAATAAGAGTTGCAGTGTACTGAATCATCGGCAGAGTTTATTTCAGATGTGATTAATGTATAGCCAGCAATGAAAAAAAGAAAATGAAAAAAGCAGGGCAAGTAAATGAAACAAAAAAATAAAAAAATAAAACAAGTTCATTATTGTTTAACACAGCACATTAGGCAAGATTACCAGGAGTTCAATTTACATGAAACATCTCATATATACAAGAAAGATTTACATCGATGAGGGTTACAGAGTCTTTGTGAGCTATGGGGCCCAGTGGCAAAGCAGTCAATGGCAAGTCACATTTCAAGTCAAGTGTGGCTCTTTGCTTGAGGGCGGTTTTGGCTGGCAATGCCATTATCACAACTATTAGTTTAGACACTGGCACACGCTAGTGACAGAGCAGCAGCCTGTGTGTCACTTGACACAACAACCCAATGACAAGGACACATCTCCCTCTGGGTTTGTCATGTCAGGACACACAGCACCGCTTTGCCCATCTTTTACACGCACCCCCGTCTCTCTCTAATGATAAAGGGAAAGGGGATGGTAACAGGAAGAAAGTGGGACTATACGTGCTGAACACAGAGGACCCTCATCTGTCACAAATGATCAGAACACAAAGGTGAACACACCCTCAGTGATTTAACATTGCATGTATGCATGTAACAGCATTGACCCCGATAAAACATGGGTGAAAGGTGTGGGCTGGAGACAGGGGAGATAAGGAGTGGGTGGAGGGGCCAAGTGAGGAGTGGAAAGGGGAGATGGGTTGTTGGGGTGGGGGTTTGGGGGGGGGGGGGGGGGGGGCATTCAAACAATGAAGTAGCATCATAACTTCATCTTTTTATATCTTTTTTTTTTTTTTTTTTTTTTAGCAGACAAGCAAGCAGTCAAGAAACATTTTCTTCCACCCTCTACTCTTATGTTTTAGATTAATTTGAGAGAATTAAGACGTAATGTTGGTACCTCGAGTGTTTTTAGCTGCAGTTTGTCTTTTCTCTCAACATGCAGTGTTCGAATAAATATGAAGCTAGTATGTCAACTTGATTGATTGCCTTAGAAATATGGGAAATGTGTTTCGTGGATTAGTGAAAACATGGAGATGAATTAAGTAATGACAGTCTCACAAAAGCCACAATGACTTTGGTTTTCTGTGCATGCGAAACATTGATTTCACAAAGCAAACCCCCTGAAGATTGATCATCAATCAATTTGCTTTGAGAAATTGCTGAAATGGATGATAAATTTGAGATGAGTGGGTTGCCAGCCAAAAGTGATGCACAAACAACAAACCAAAAAAAGAAAAAATAACTCACATATGCAGACACACACAAATATAAGGCTTTTTGATAGGTGACAATATTTGTCATTATCAAAACTGCGTTGTACATGTTTCACAGAATAAAAATGACAAGGGGAGGTATCATGTATGTAAATGGTTAAAACAGAAATGAAAATGAATAAAAATGCACACTAAAAATCAAATGTAATTCCTGGTAATTTGCCATCATCTGTGTTTTTTGCAATTCTACCCCTGACAGTTAAAGACAGCAAAGAAAAAAAAACAACAAAAGACTATAAATAAATAAATATATAATATATTAAAAATCAGTAGCACTTCATTTTTCTCAACAGAGGAAAGTAAAAACATATAAATGAACTCCACAGTTCAGCCAGTGTACCAACAGGGAGCTTTGATTTATTTTGTTGTTTTGTGCAGACAAAACTGGATCCCCCTTGGGGCAATAATCTACTCTGGTAGTACTTACACCCACTACCTTAGTATAGCCCGCAATCCATTTCATTTCCTTTTACCCACCTAGACATAGAGGACATGACAAGTTTTTTAAAGAAATACAATGTTGTCTGTAGTAAAGAGACCCACAAATCCTCCACTGATGATTCAAAGCTTTGATAGGAACTTCACTCACAGACTTATTGGCTTACTATCTCCTGATAGCTACATTTGTTTTCAGGATGTGTTACATTTTACTCTGCAGTAGTCAGGTTATTCTCTTTGCATCTACCAGTCTACCAATTGGCAACAGACCCAACTGTAGACAACACAGAATTTGCTCAAAGATTCGGTTAATTTATGTCTTCATAGTTATTTGTCTGGTTTAAGCTCTTTTTTTCTAATGCACAAAAACAATGATATTTTACAAGTTGATGTCCTTATTTTGAAGAAAATGTGTCATCCGCTTGACCATCTTCAGTCAAAGGTGTCACGGACATGTACAGTGTAAGAGATCACAAACACAGTATCCCGAGGAAGTGACAGGATAGCTGAGGAAAAGGATGTATGATCACAGTCGGCAACAATCACTGGCCTCTCTCCATCTTCGTCTTTCATAGCGCCAAACTCTGTGTCAGCACAACCCAGAAGATATTGCAACAGACTTTTCCCCTCAGGTGCAACTTTGTCATAGTTCATTAATCTTCTCAAACTTCTCCTGCTGCCATCAGCCCCCGTACGTACTACTAATCCCCTTATTAATGTGGCAAATGAACCTGCACAAGAAGGACGACTCCCCCAAGGCTCCATAATTACAATGGTCTGTACAAACTCCTGTTTGCATAGAATGTCCATTCATTAAATGCACTGACAAGACAACTCCAGGAATAATCCACTAAAAATTCCCTGTTCTTCCTCAAAGGTCTTTCTCGCATCTTTCACTTACAATACTACATCTACTGTAATATTGAATATCCTGCTCTTGTTTTGTGACTGATGCATAATTCAATTTCATTTTCAGGAAAATGATATGTGATTCAGATGCAGGCACAGAAAACTGGAGGCAATTTAAAGCAAAAAATCTACAGAATTATTTTGATTAAGTCAACCTAATATGCATACGTTGTCAGTTGTTTTATATGTGCTGGAACTATAGTCCGCGGTGCACAAAAGGGAGCTGTTATCCTCTGTCCCCAGAGCTAAGGCATGATCTGTGCTACAGAAGAGCACATCAGAGCAGTGTGGGATAAATGAACTGTACGTACACGATTCCTTTCAGTGCCTGCATCTTTTCTGCCATGCAAGAAAAACACTAATAACCCACAGCAATTAAGTCTTTTTACACATGAGGTGTTCAGGCCACATGGTTGCACCAAAGAAAGCCCCATATAAGGCCTATAATTGTGCATCACAACATATAATGTATATTACCATAACAAAGCGAGGGGAAAAGGGGGCACGTCGTGTGCATCTGCAAGACCGTACGTTAATCTATATATGCAGAATATAAACAGCCTTATTTTCGCATTCATCGCAGGATTTATTTAAGGTTAATGGTGAAGAGTGAGGATTTAAAATATGGAATGTAATTGATTAAGCATGATGTTTCAGACACCGTCTCGGTGGCTGCTTTCAAACACTGCATCCTTAGTAGGACCATGTTAATATGACCATAACATGAGCCTTGGGATCTGATGTGCAGTGGTTAATGCATAGCCACTGGGCTCATGTTATGTTAGTGAACCACGTCTAAGACTACTGAAAGGAAGACGTAAGACTGATGGTGAAACGGCTAGGATTATACTTGGTTTCTTAGATGCTTGTGTTGCATTGTGAAACTAGGACAGTGTTTTCATGGTTTTTTTTCCCTCAGTGTTGTTTACACTAATGTAGGTCCCTGGAGGGTAAATAATAAGTGGAAAAAAAAAGAAAGGAGAGGCAAGGATTGCTCCTATTGCTATCAGCAAAGTTTGGGGTCTCTATAAAGCTGATTCCACTAGGCGTTTGTCTGGGATGACACTGCTGTAGATATCTGCTATTGTATTTCTATTCCCTCTGTTCTACATTCTCTGAGAAGAAGACATCACACTCTGCTGTTGTTCTCCACCTCTTTCTCTCGTTTTACTTGTTTTTGAATGTCCTTTCAATTTCCTTATTCATTGACTGCTGCTGATCTTGCATAGACGTGACTGTTGAGAGCTCGGAGAAAATGGCTTTTCAATTCTTAAGACATCGGGTCCATTTTAAAAGCGTTTCGACTCAGCTTTGCACGTTTTTCTTTTGTACATCCTCCTTCAATTAACTGCTGATTTCAGGCAACAATGGGCTAATCGATGTTGTTTGTTACTCGTAACGCAACAATGTAAGTGCTAAATTCCATCATTCTATCATATACCTCTGCATGCTCCATGAGTCGCAACAATTCAGCACCTTACCAGCTGCAATTTCAATGCAGCGCATCAAACCCCATTTTACAACTGAAAAACAACAGGCAATAATTTAACTTATTTTTAATACTTATTTTTGTTATCTATGTATATATAATAAGTATTTTAATAAAGAAGTCCTTATCTTTTTTCCAACGCGCTTCAACTCCGCAGGGAATATGATATGATAATCCGATGATATTACCTTTTGGATATACTGTCTGTTTAAAGATTCACTCAGGGGTTACTGGTATTTTTGGCTTTTACTTTTTTTTTTTTTTTTTTAAATTACAACTAGTCTCCTCTCTGTTTTTACTCAACATGCAGGCAGGATTAAAAAAGGAACAGGATATACTGGATGGGCATCTGCTTATCAATGCTCATGAAACAGAGACAACATGCACATGTCAATACAGACAGTGGCACTGTGCAAAAAAATCTACATATTGAAGTAACAATGGCACCAATAACTCACCCTGCTTTATCCAGTAAGACATGTAAGTGCAATTATTGATTTTACCACAATCTATAACTGCCATTTGGCCTCAAATATGGGCTGGAATCTTTATCAGTAAGATGTTTTTGAAGTAATTATGACTGAGAACCAATCAGATATGCCTTAGGAGTCTTCATTACAAATATCCACAGATTGAAATTAGCTAATAGCGGTAAGGTAGAAAATTACTTTTTCTCCTAATAATAAGGAAACAGAGATAAGAAAGTGTACCCTTGTGTGCAGTCAAAATATGTAAGTACATATTTAATTGAGTCATTCAAAGGTATTGCTAATGTGAAGGATATCTCACTTCTTCTATTTTTTTATGGTAGTGCGTTTTGTCTGGATCTAAATAATATTGTTTCAGCAATGTATGAATAAATAGCAATTTGATTATGAATTTGTGTATTTCGTGACGAGACTCAACTGGATTGCTTTGTGTCATTAAGGAGTGAAAAGAAAGTAGAATCAGACTGAGGCACAGTCCGTTTCAACCCTCAGTGTCTATGAGGACTACGTTTATGCTATACACAAGAACATAGAAAAATATTAATGAAATTGCACAGAACATTTCAACGGTGCATTATTTATATTATCAATGGCACTACATAGAACACACTGGCTCGGTTTGTATGCTTCTTTGAATCATTTGTCAGAATTATTGATTCCAATAAAACTTGTATGGAATTGTGGGATGAATGAGCAAATCAATGAAGTTGTGCTTACAGTATAGTGTCATATCTCATGTGTCCTCCTCTAGGGCTGAATCCTCTCCACCACCACCATCACCCATTTCATCACCTCTTCTCTCTCTCTCACTCACACACACACACACACACACACACACACACACACACCAACCAACGGCGCCTGGCGAATGACGCCAAAGTGAATGCCTCTTTTGAATGCTACCTCTCACACAGAAACACATTAAATGCAACCCCAGATGCAGTGACCCGGAGGTATGCATCGATAGGAGCTGCACAGTGTCACCCCTGTAATTCCACTCTCTCTTCCGGATAGATCTTATCACTCAAATCTCTAACTGCCATTATCAATCTTCCCCGTGCAGCCTCTGCATCATTAGGCGAGAGTATTTCACTAAGAACACCAACAAAGGTTTCACTCCTTTCTTCTCCTCCCTTGCATTTATAAGTCCACTGCAGGTTGGCGGAGTGCCAGGCTGTGCCATGCAGCGCAACACTGCCACCTAAAGGTTCAATACCACCACCCATCAAGCCTGACCCACTGACAACACTCTCACTCTGCCTCCCTTTCCCCCGCTGCACTCTCCCTCTTCCCTGTTTTCTGCTGTTCCCTGTATTTGTCCACGTGTGTCCCATTAGATTAGAACTGTGTGTTGTGTAGTGGTGCTTTATTAGCAGAAAAATTAATAAGGCTTTGATAAAAAGCAGCATGGATTACGTTGAAATTTGAGGCTCATTATTGGCTAATCCTTTTTGAATTGGATGTGTATCAAGTTCCAGACGAGCTTCACTCAGTTCGCTAGTGTGCTTCGAGAGGAGGCATTTAATTCGAGCCTAGATGATGTGGCAAAGCCTACAGTGACATTCACAATGCCAATGCAGCAGACTAATTATTGACTGTAGTTATTGCTGCAGGTGTTGAAAAAGGTTACAAAGTCTTTTGTGATATTACAATACACACCAAAACGAAGAAACAAACAAAAAACATGAATACACTCAAGAGTTTTATGAGGAGAGAGGTGAAAAGTCAGCTATTTTTTTGGAGAATGTGTGCAGCATTTAACTCTGATGAGAACAGCAATCTGAGTAGATAGGCAAGAAAAAAATGTTTCTTTCACAGAGAACATTGAGTCACAATTAATGTTATGTTGGTACATTTTTCCAGTGATCTAACCTGATTACTTAATAGACAAAGTAAGGCAAGGCAATCACTCACCCACTTGCATTTTGTTAAATAGGAATTAAATATATATTAACGACAAAACATCAGTCTATAATTGTTCCCCCAAAAATTATGCATGTGATTGTTGAGTCCATAATCAACTCCATTAATTAGCAGTTGTTCAAGTTACTCGTTCTCTTTTTTTCTTTTTTAAGTTTGAGAAACAGTGGAACTTGCTGAAGCAGTATGTCTCCTGTACTCGTATCTGTTGCTTCACAGTAACTCAGAGTGAGTCTCTAATCTAGACTGGCACTTTAGCACTGTGGAACAGGGCAGTTATAGGCAGTACTTATAGACCAGTAAAAGTGCTCTTTTACCTGCTGTCTGGTGTGCATGGGCCCCTTCGTCTTGAACCCTCCTTGGGAGCTGCACTCTGAGGCACTGAAGTGGTCGGAGCTCGTGGATGACCTCTTGGAAAGGGTGTCACAGCCCCCGACAAATGTGTTATCCAATGGGAGCTCCTGAATCACGTGATGCTTTTTCACTGAGACCGGCGTGTCAGCCTTGAGGTGGAAGGCCGATTGTGGCGAGGCCGACTTGTAGTGCCGGGCCAGGTCTGGGCTGCCAGGTTTGAAGGTTGTGGTGGGTGTGGCATTCCAATCAAAGCGTCCAATCCCTTGCTCCTCCAGCTCCGTTGGCAGACTGATGGTTCCATTGATTGGCTCGTGGGCAGGATCGTCGGGTTTGCTTCCCTCGATGGTGACAAAGTTGAGCAGGGAGCTTTTTGGGGATTTCCTTTTCTTGCGCTTTTTCTTCTTGTTCTGCTTGTTCTCTGTGTTGGGTGACATCCACTCAGCCCCCTGTTTTTTTCTCTGTGCAGCTTTGAACCTGGAAGCGTGGCGACAGCGCAGCAGCACAGTGACAAAGATGACAATAATCACCACAAAGGCGCCAGTAACAAAGGCTATCATTATGGTTAAATAGTCACCACTTTGATAAGTTTCACTGCTTTCGCCAATGTTTCTGTCAATTGGCGTCTCCATTGTGCGTCGGATTAGATCATATATGAGAGTTGAGTTGCCCACAGTATCATTGACATACAGAAATACCAGCACCAGAGTATGGAGAGATTTGGGATAACCAAGGTCACTGATATTGACCACTAATCTGTGTAAGCCTATGTCAGTCACTGCTGGTTTTTCCTCCAGAGTAATATTCCCTGTGACAGGGTCAATTCTGAAAAGACCCTTGTTGTTTCCACTCACAATGGTGTATTTGAGCTCTGCATTCATCCCTGTATCACCATCTACGGCAAACACCTCTGCTACCACAGATCCTGGGATAGAGGACAGGGGAACGAGCTTAAAAGATGTGTTGGAGGGGGGGTAGATGACGATGGGGGTGTTGTCGTTCACGTCGATGACGTTGATGGTCACCTTGGCAGCTGAGGAGCACGGAGGCCTGCCACTGTCCACAGCCCTAACATCAAAAGTGTAAGAGCTCTGCTGCTCCCTATCAAATGACACATTAGATTTTATCACCCCAGAGTAAGGATCCAGTATAAAGTTCTCATTGTCATTCAGTATGGAAAGAGAAACAGCAGCATTTTCTCCAGCATCTGAATCTGTCACAGTTATCACCCCCACAGTGCTGTATTTCGGAAGGTTCTCTGACACAAAGAACTGAAAGTGGTTATGTGTGAACTTAGGGTTGTTATCATTTTCATCCAGCACAGTTACAATAACAGCTGCCTGCGACTGCAGAGGGGGGGTCCCGTTATCTCTTGCCGTTACAGTGAAGAGGAACCTATCCTGATCCTCCCGGTCAAAAACCCTAGACGCAGTCAGGACCCCCGTTTTGCGGTCAAGATCGAAGAATGATGCATTGGGTCCCAGCTGATAAACTATCTCTGCGTTTTTCCCGCTGTCCTCGTCTGTGGCGCTGAGAGTAGTGAGGAACAGGTCGCGCTTGTTGTTTTCCATAACAGCCAGCTCAATAACTGGCTGAGTGAAAATAGGTGGGTTGTCATTCTCATCCTCCAGCCTCACTCTTACCAGGGCAGTCTGATTCAAGCTCGGTTTTCCAGAGTCAGAAGCTACAATTTTAAAGTTGTATTCCTTGGTCCCCTCATAGTCAAGCAGCGCAGATGTCTCTAACAGATACTGGTTGTCGTACACAGCTTTTAGATGGAAGGGCACATCCTTCTCTATGAAACAAATGACCTTGCCATTGATGTCAGTGTCTTTGTCTGACACTGTGATAAGAGCAATCTTAGTATTGATGGGATCCTTCTCCGAGAGGAAAACAGTGCCATTAATGGGGCTGATTATGTATCTCAGGTCTATATTAGGTGGATTGTCATTAACATCAGTCACATTTATGGTTACAGTAGCTCTGGCAGAACTAGAGCTGCCATCACTGGCTAAAACAGAGAGCTTATGAATAGCAGTCTCTTCTCTGTCCAGGGGCCTCTGCACTGTAATTAAGCCAGATGTTGTATTTAATGCAAAGAGTCTTTTTGTAGCAGGAGACACCTGAGTCCCAAATACGTAACGTATCTCTGCATTTGCCCCTATGTCTGCATCTGTGGCCTGAAGCTGCACAACAGACGTGCCAATAGGGGAGTTCTCCGGTATATGCACCTCTATCTGGCTCTCTTTAAACACTGGTCTGTTATCATTGACATCTGTTACTGTAACCTGTAGAATAGCAGTGCTGGATTTCTGTGGACTGCCACCATCCTCCACTTTGATCTTCATTACGTACGTGTCCTTCTGCTCTCTGTCCAGATTCTGCTGCACAATGAGCTGGGGCCACTTCTCCCCCTCAGGCGTTTCTACTATGTCTAAGCCGAAGGCACTTTGCCCGTTGATCAGCTCGTATTTGTGGACACTGTTGGGGCCAGTGTCTGGGTCAGTGGCAGAAGGAATAGCAAAGCGGCTGTTAATGAGCGTGTTCTCAGGGATGGAGATGTTGATCACAGGGGACGGGAACATGGGGGCATTATCATTTGTGTCTTTGACGATTATTTTGATCTTGATCAGCCTGAAATAATCATTAGGCAGAATGACCACTTCAATTTCAAAGGAGCACTCGCTGTCCTCAAACGAGGGACCGGGGCACAACTTCTCCCTGTCGATCCGGTTTGATGTTGTGAATATCTCACCAGTGCTGCTCAGAACGCGGACCAGTGGGTTATCTCCTGCTTTGGAGACGAGCCGGTACACGAGATTAGCGCTTGCTCCAGTGGCAGCATTTGTATGGGAAATGTTTAAGTCCTTTGGTATGTTTCCAATGAGGACATTTTCTTGCAATTCCTCTCTGATGGGATAGATTAGCTCTTGGGCTATTGAAGGATCTAGCCATATGCAAGCAAGTAGTGCTCCCAACAGGTAATAGTCTTTTAGATCCATGACTGTGTTAATGTGTGTCCAGGCTTCACAACTCAAAGGCTTCTTTCTATGCAGTTACAGGCAGTGACTCCTTGCATGTGATGGCCGGAATCTTCCACAGACAAACCTATGAATACATAACAAAGTTTCTCTTAAGTGAAATAACTTCAGCATGCACGGTAATTTAATTTAATTAACAAGCAACCCCACTCCTCCCAGTCAGCTGTTTTGTCCACTTATTTATTTATTTTTTTACTATTGAGTCATCCCATGGACCTTAATCAACAATTCATAGCAGAAAAGAAACAAACAAACAAACAAAAAAAAAAAAAACAGCAAAAACACTGCAGCAACCATTTAGGCAGCCAATCATGTCTGATGCTCTCTTTTCTAAACCCTCCTCATTTTATGGTCACTAAGAATTTTCAGCGCCTCCAAACCCCATGGCCACAAAACTTCACAACACATTACACAGTCTTATTAATTTTACACTTAAATCGCCAAAATTAAAGAGCGTGAGCTGTGTGTGGGCTCCTAAACGAATGAATACGCATGAATGAAGCCTAGAAAATGAGCTCAGTCAGATTTTTCATTCTTAGTGGGCAACTGAGACCTATTCTTATCTTACATACCCAAAATCCGTTCCAGCTCAGGAGAAAAACTGGAGTGTGTCAGCTCATAGTCTTCTCATCCAGGGTGTCTGCGAGCTTATTCGGGTAAAGATATCCGTCTCAGTCAGATCAGGCTGTGGATCCAGGGGAAAAAAAATAAAATAAAATAATCGCCCCGCAGGAGTAATCAGACTCAGGAACAGGTTTTGGGTAAAACCAGCTGGTCACACAAACTGGGGTAAATTAGAGGCTGCATATGTCGCAGTTCCTTTCCCCCCCCCCCATGTAACTTCAGGAATGGACAGGATCTAATTGTGCGACCCGCGGTGGTTGCGGTGATCAGCGTCGCTCTCTCCAGCAGACAGAGCCAGGTGGTCAGTGGTTTGCGGTGTCTTCCATTAGAACGGGTCCCGAAATCAATGCTCATCTCCCGCACCCGTCCCGAGAAAAATCGGCGTTTTTTGGTTTTTTTTTCTCCTTTCTCTTCTTTCTTTTTCTTTCCTCCTCTCCCCCGGCTACCTGTTAAGGTGAAGCAAGAAGAGACACTCGTGTCCCGTCATGTTTCAAGTTCGCACAGCTCCATCAATGATCAGCCGACGCAGACACAAGGTTAAAAAAAAGATCATGAAGGCATTTGAGCGAAAAAAAAAAAAAAAAAAAAAGAAAAGAGCTTTGAAATCTCAGAGTCGATCCCACTTGGAGATACCAACCGAAATAAAAAAAAAAGGCTGTTCAGTGTGACACCGATGCGCAGCGTGTATGTGCCGTTTATCCTTGCACTCTCACTCCCAGAGCAGAATATCTTGCACTAACTCTCTGTAAACCCATAGGAGGGGTGGTGAAGTACACCACACCGACGGCCCCCCCCACCTCCATCTCTCCACCTCCCTACCCCGCCGACCCTCGTCATTGGACACCGCCCCTCTCATTCAGCGGCGTCGGCATCCCGAGCAGCAACGGGATTGGCCCGAAGTCACGTCACTTAATGCCGACCGGAGGGTTGTCCGCGGTGAGATGCTCTGTGAAGATGCTGCAGGCTGCAGGGACGCTTAACCAAAAACCCCGAGGCTGGAGGGGGGGGGGGGGGGGGGTGATGATGACGATGATGATGATGATGATGATGATGATGAAGCTGCAAGTGCTGCTGATGTAAATGTAGAAAGAAAAAAAAAAAAAGAGTGGTTGTCCGTCAGCTTTTACACAGTGGATGATCATATGAAGACAGGTAGCGGTCATTGGCTCTAAAGGGACGCATCAAAAGCACAAGCCAACCTGTTTGGCTGTTGTCAGGTAGGCTACACTAATTGGAGTGGACGCAAAAAGCCACATGAGTGAAAAAAGGTGCTCTGCAACGGGTTTTCCCGTGGATATGACTTGCCCAGATTAAACACGGCTATGTACAACACACGCCTTGTGCGAGAGTCACTAATAATTGCACTCCAGACAGAGAAGCCGTTGTCTAAGCATGTTTGCACGGGGTGCATATCCACGTCGTGCCCGCCACACTTGGCAACCCGCAGCCCGTCATCAGCATTTGTCCGTGAGAAATAACCTTGACAGTTATCCCAGTCATCAAAGCTTTAGGGCTGCAGCAGCGTGTGCTGCGATCTCTTCGCATATAACGGGGCGGATTGCATTTTCTTTCTTTTTTTTAAGTTTTACTGCCTTGTGAAAGAGCTGTGATGATCTGAGGAGGCTGCGATGTGAGTTCGGAATTGCCCATAACCGCAGATGATCTTACTTGACAAGTTTCAAAGCAACAAGAGGAGGGTGAACTGTGCAACTGAGCCGAGATACCCCCCTGAAATGACATGTCAGAAGTGACACAAGGTAACTAGAAAACAGCAGGCTTAATAAAATGGAAATCACAGACAGCCATACAGATCCAGCACCATTTAATGTCCAATGCCATCCAATCATTACTTAATATCAATGCGGTAGATAACCCTCAATTTCATTCAGGGCTCTCTGCCTGTGCTGCTGATGCTGCTGCTGAAAGAGGCGAGCTGTTGAGCTCAAAGGCTGACTACCCTGTCATGGTGAACACTGCCATCTTGAGGTGGACCTTCACTAATGCCTGAACTCAGCTGAAATCTTCAAATCTTCACCATGCATAACCAACTGTGCACTTCTGAACCAAGTCTTCAGTTCATGCTCATAAACAACTGTGCCGAGAGGCCACAGAATAAATGACACAATGGGCGACTCGTTATAGTGCGAATGAAGGGATAGCAACAGTGACAAGAAGCTCCTGTGTTGGCAAGCGGTGATGGGAGTGATGCAAAGGACTTGAGACCCACACTGTTGAGGTGAGAACTAGGTGGCAAATGTCTCCCGAGAGGCTGGTTCATTGCCTCGTCAGCGGTTCGTTAGCACAACCAACCTGGTGGCCTGACCTTTCTGCCTCTGGATCCAGCCATCAGTGTCCTTTGCTGTGAGAGAGCAGCCAAAGGAGTGATCTGTCACTTCACTTTAAAGTCTGACGCGCTGATGTGGAGGATGAAGTGACAACATAACTGTGTACAGTGGTGAAACACTTTCTTGCTCTGCTGGCCAGCTGGAGTCATTAGGAACTCATCACTTGCTTTTCCTTGCTTACTGGGAGTGTGTGTGTGTGTGCTGGGTGTTTTTGGAAAGCAAGAATTAGAAATGGCCGACATTGCCAGGTCTCTAAGGTACCATTATGCTGTGATTGGAAGTACTGGACAGGAAGTACACTTTGAAATACCCACATCTTGTGAAGTTATTGTTAAGACACTGGTATTCATCACCTCCCTAGAGATGTATTACGGTCAATGTATGTCAGTAAAATCTTATTACACCTTAAAGGAAAGTTTAACTTTGTAGCTGTCTATTATTATGGGTCTCTACTGTGATTATGTGTCACGTGACCTTGACACAGACACCAGAAGGGGCTAAAATCAGAAATTGCTGCAATCGTGCAGCTCCTAATTCCAAATTTACCTCATCTCTCAGGGTTGTTATCTCCTTATTTAGTCTGTTTTGAACTGGCTGCAGCTAATGTTTCTGCCAGTCAAGTTACTGACAAGTGATGAATAATGTAGTATGCTAATATATGCTCTAGGTCTTGTGGTGTACCTCCTACAATCTCACGTCGAAGAGAGAGCCTAAGGGAAGTGCCCGAACCTAAGGCCTTATGATTCCCCATATACCAGGTGCAGTCAATCACACTATCCACCTTGGTTTGATTCTCACACTGACTTATTGACTTGTTCATGCTGTTGAATTGGCTTCATGAATAATACAAGGAACAAATATGTTTATCTTTCCTGTCCATTAAAGTACAAGGTCAAACAGGTAATTTATGTATTTTCTAACTTAAACAAGGTCTGAGAGGCTGATGCTGGAAAATTTAAACAGTTGGTGTCGCAACTTCAGTGCTGATACTCAGCAAAGAAGCAGCAAATGTGGTTGAAAGCTGAGGAGTCCTAAGGTCCAGTCTGAGTGTTGTTATTCCCTTCATGAACCAACACCTAGCATTTTATTTTGAAAGTTTTCACTTAACTATATGAATCTATATTGTATCACCTGGATTTGGGGCAACGTTCTGTCACATTTCAAGGACATCACAGAGAAAACACAGTTGTTACTGGAACATGATGTTTTAATAGCAACATTCCCAGTGAGAAAACTGTTCTCACTGTGAGGATATTCTCACCGAGAATATTGTTTACAGCTGTTATCGAGTTCTTTATAATGACACATTTTGGTCAGGAGAAGAGCGAGTTCCAGAAATTCAATTAAAAAAAGTTAGCGTCTCTCGATGCACGAGCTTTATGCTTTAACATAATTGGGGTTATTCTCTGTGAGCACTCTCTGTGACGCAGGTGAGAAGAACTCTTCAGTGTGAGAAACATTCATAAAGCAGAGGCCATTTTCAAGTGTGAGAGCTATTTGAATTTCGGAATTTGCTGCATCTTTCCACAGTGCTTGCGTGTTCAAAAATAATGCAAAGTAAGGCAGTCAAAAGAACTCTTAACATCTAAATCCCTTGTAATATCTAAACATGATTAAACTGTACATCCTGTACAAGAAACAGTAACTGTATGAATACTTACTTTTACTTTCCACCTTCCTGTAATCAACTGACTGAGAAAAAACATCAGTGGGACCATTACCACATGAGCTGAATCCTGCTGCTTGTGCTAGTGTACCATCTGCCAGCTAAGCAAGTGTTAGTACTTCAAATTGGACTTTGGCAATATGAATATTTGGCAATAATCAAGTCTTATAAGCAGTTTTACTCATGACCAAAACTTTCCCATGGACACTCTGGTTTCCTTTCTCTGATTCTTTCTTTCATCATCTACTTATAATGTTTTGGCAATGCATAAATAGAAAGTAACCATCTTCTATTTCCATGGCTTAGCTCACTCTCTCTCTCTCTCTTTTTATCCCACTCAGTGCATTGGTATCATTTCTTCCCTGGTCAATACCACCAAAGAGCCACTGCAACTGCTGAGGACAATTTAGGCCTTTTCCCTTAAAACCTTGCAACTTCTCTCATGACTTGTAATGACCCAGTGGATAATTGGCATCGCACATGCTGTGGACCCTGAATACTAATCAGAGCTTCTAATCAGGCATATCCAACTTAAAAGTTTGGATATAGGAGAGTGAAAATTTGGATCGGAAATGTTTTTTCATTTTCTTTGAAAGGGATTTCAGTGAAATCTTACTTTGAATTCCCCTGAGAAACTGATGTTATATCTCTTAACAAGGTAGTGACAATGTACTTTGATAGCAAAGGCTTTCTCAAGGTAATTTTTTTGATTCACCATATGGCCACCACAAAGACAAAGACAACCCGTGGTTGCTGCTGAGCTTTCCTTATTATCGTAAAACCATTTTGAAGACATTTTCATGCACCGAGCACTTCCTTTATTGCCTCGCAGTTGACATTTGGGAAGTATAATGCCATTCATAATAATCCTGTGAACATTGACTGACACGTTGCTTGATCGAAGACGATATCCTGGGTAGATTAGAGTTTTAAGATCCCAAAAGTGCAAGGTATCCCTTATAAGAAATGCTTCCTCTGTCCTCATGCCTTCCCCCCTGACTGTAATTTGCTCTCTCCCTTTGCTTCCCTTCTCTCCTCATTTTTTCCTTCTCCCTGACACATTTGAATCACATATCACTTTCCAGCCTGTGCACCGAAAAAGGTCAAACATTCCCTCCCATTCACTTTTCTAACTGATGTGTAAGCCAGAAGCATGCCTGTGGTGGCTGAAATGGATCCTGGTCAAACTGCTACAAACCAGGGAAAGGAAGTTGAGCGAGGTCTTTTTCTGCTCAGTGCACAGGCTGATCTGACCTTGTGCAGTATAAATGAAGAGATAGCATGTTGTAAAATACTTGTCATGCACTCTAGCACCGATACTTTTTCAGATCCTGTCAAACTGCCTGGTATGGCTTTGACAGTGACAATATGTGCTTAAAGTGTCTCTTTACAGTTCAGCAGAAGCTTTAAAATAGACTGTATGTCTCAGGTAATTTGATTTACAGCATTTCATTTTTTTTCTGTGTCTATTCTAATTGGTTGACATATGTAAATGCAAGACGCCCAGAGTTTGACTTGTCTGTTTATTACTGCCCTTAAGATTACTATTTTCAGTAACTGACAAGCAATTAGATATTATCTCTTTACAGAGGTGCGTTATGAAACATATTTTTTCAGGCTGTGAAATCTCTAAAACAAAATGTGAATAGGTGCAATGACTCCATATGATGCTGAATGTGCAACTACAGAATTGCAGTGACCGCATCTTTTCAAAATGTCTGGATCAACCAGTGGATGTAATGTGCATTGAGCACATTTATTTCTTATAGTAATTGTGACTCTGGTAGTGAAGACAGCTCATGACATGAGGGAAGATGGTAAGAAAATGTCTTCGTATGTACTCAGACTCTAATGTGTCATTCTAAAGGTCAAACTTCTACATGGCAGTTTTTGTCATGCATTATCCAGGCAGCTTCACATTTACAAAGAGGATGTGGCTAATTAGTCATTTGCACAGTTACTTGGCGTCTTTACTGATTCGGTTCTGCACAGAAATTTAACATAGATTCAGATGTGAGCATTTAAGTCAGCTGCTCCTGCCAGTGTTCAACAGTTTTGTGATGAAATACTTTTTTCCGCAAAAATGGATTAAATCGGTGAGATGGGGCTGCACTACACAAAATTGGGAAAATTTATTTAAATACTCTTTAGATGTAATTCACATAGTCAGGCCTTTTCAGTCTGAGATCCTTTTGCGACTACCTTTCACTGAACCACAGAATCAAGAATCGGGAAAATGCATTTTTTCAGTGTTTTATTCTTGTTTTCCTCTGTATGAACAGCTCATGGGAAGTTTATGAAGTTGTATTAAAGCATGTACGTACAGTATTTAAAAGCAGCTTAGTAGCTTATGAAAAAAGTATTTTACCAATATTTAATATTTTGATTACTTTGATTAGATCATAGCTTGAGGAATTGAATATTATAGGAATTAAGATTTTTTTCACTCTTATGCATGCACCTTGCATTTCAACTACGGCTTTCTATTTGACTTACCTTATATTTTGGAACTAAATTTTAAATCACATGACTAATTATAACATGTGAGTTTGTTTACTGGATACAACAAAACAGATAAAAAAAAAAAAAACAAAACAGCTGGAGATTGTCATTGTTGGAGAATCTGTTTGATAAATCTGATATGAGGACAGTAAAAAGCTGAAGGCTCATCTTTAGTCTGGGTGCTGCCAAAATACTAACTAAATGTCTTTAATCACGTTCAACAAAGATACAGAGAGAAATAAAAAAAAACAAAGACCCCCTCAGCTGAAATACACTGAATTACACTGTCAAAATACTAAACTCATCATGTAGGTGTGCAGTCACTGTTGCAGCTACACTTTTATGTAAAATGCACCTACTTATCTACTTATCCACTTACCTACTAATCACTGGTCTACAACAGAGAGGGACTCATTCCCTCAGAATGAGGTGCCATAATTTTTTTCCTGTAATTACAAAAATGAATTATGATGTTGGATATAGACACTGGTGGAAAGAAACAGATGAAAATGAGAAAGTGTTTCTTAAACTTCAGTGAAAGGGGCTAATCAACAATGACCCTGTCCCTCAGTCTCTTTGTTTTCATAATACCGTATTCACATCAAATTGACCAATTTCTACCTTGTAAATAATACTTCAAGTAAATGCCTCAACTGGTACTTATAATAGGGTGGTTTGTATTCTTCTGAAAGAGCTGATAGAGCCAAATATGTCTGAAAAGCTGACAAACAAGTTTGTCTCATGTGAACTATGCATCCCCGGTAAGTCCACGAGGGCTCTCTAGCAGACATTTTTGGCCCTATATGCACACTTTCTGTAAGTCCACATTTCTGCAGACTTTGCCACAGTTTGTAGCGTTGTGAGGCTAAACACAGGGTTACCATGGTTACCAGGGGAAGCCAGGAAGCATTAAAAAAAAAAAAAAAAAGTTAACCTCTAGGAAATAGAAAATAAGAATAAGATAGAAGAAGAACGGTTAAAAAACAAACATCAAACGTCGTTTGTCCTATGATGGCAAATACGCTTTCATCAGATCTTATCCAACTTTACTATTTTGTTTACAAACAGAGAGCAAAGGGAGGGAGCAAAAAATGTAAAATCAAAAGTCCCAAACCCACAATTGTACGCAACATATTTTGGTCAAAGCCTCTTGCACTGCTAATGTGGTACATGCACACTTACCTTACCTTAACCCCTATACATTATAGCCTTGAATTAGATGAGATATTTGATATTGTGGGAACTGAATTATAATATTACTGTATATTTGACAAGCATAATTAACAAAAACTCGAGATGAACAGAAATGAATTTACCTTGCTGGATAATTTCAGTTTATGTTGGCGGAACTGTTTTGTTTTTTTTTTTTTTTCTGTCTTGCTGCATGCCAGCACGTAGCAGTGACTTACTTTTGTTGAGGAAATGCCAGGGTGACTTCACACATCATTTTACAGGCAACACAAGCTTTTAGCATTCAAATACCTGCCCAGAGTGATAACGTATTATCAGATGACAACATACAATTTATGTTTAGCAAATGAGATGCAGAGTAGAAAATGTCACTCTCCCCTATGGCTACATTTCCAAAAGCACAGATACAGCTGAGAAAATGGTGTCACATGTTGTTGTCATTCATTTCGCATGGTGTGATGTCTGATGCAGGAGCTGCCAATAATCCTGTTTGCGTGGTGAATACAGCAAACAGCGCCACGTGACTGACCACTTTAAGGCTAATTCATAGTCTTTTCGTAAATTCATCTACACTGTTGGTTCTTTGCCCCGAGGGTTTCTCATCTCTAAGGTCCCATGCAGCCATAAATAGTCAAAAACACTTGTAGACCCACAATCCGGGTGAAAACATAAGAGACAGGTGTCTTATATGAGCAACCCTAAAATTATGTTGTTTGATTCATTTTTATTGACAGTAAATGCTGCAAACCCATAGAATAAAATCTGAGATTTATGTTGATGTCTGTTTTATCTAATGATCTAAATACTTGAATACATGAAACACAAAAATTATTTTCAGTCATAGTGACCCCATTGGGCCTAAACATGGCTCTCGGTTTCCAGAGAAGAACACTTAACATCCCAACCATCCCTCCATCCAGCCTCCGCCTCTCATCCATGTCCAGGCCACAGGGACAACAGACTAAACAAGTTTGCTTTCACTGAAAACCATTTGCTATTTTATCCATAATAGATACTTAAATATAACTATTACATCCAGCTTTTAAGGGGCTGCAGCTGGTGAAGCCGTCTGGAGGAGGAATCCCAGGTGCAGAATGACACAGCTCCCTTTCTTCCTTTCCAGATTTTTATTCTGCAACCTGAGACAACCAGTGAGACTGCTCTGTGGGGATTCAGAGGAACGCGTGACTGTAATTGTTTCCTAACGAGATTCCTCTCCCCACTAACTGAGCGTCACATTGTCTATTACAATCTACGCTTTACAAACACCAACATCAGCAAAATGTAACCACAACTGTTGACTAATGAGTTGTGTTACTTGCATAAAACATCCATAATAAACTCATAAGCTGTGAATTACATGGCCCCTTCCTTCAGTTGGATGCCAGTCCGATCTGCATTTCTTTATGACGTATGTCTGTTCCCAGGCATTCAAGTGTAAACAACCATGTTAAAAAATAAAGTAGCTGCTCCAATTCAAATCATGAAAAAGAGAGCATTGTCTGGCTGCCCAATAGCTTTTTAAATCCCAGTTGTAGCGCTTCAGGACTAGAAAAATCTGAATGATTCATTTTTCTTTTGATTGTTGTCTTATTGTGGCTTTGAGAGCAAACATTTCAAGATGAGTATTAAGGAGGAAAACTTGAAAAAAAAAACAAGCTCACCTTAGAATATAAAATAATCTCAAATGAACTCCTGTTATCAAACGTGGGCTGGAGACATTTCTTGCTGGGCCATGATGTGGATTTTGTGGACGTTATTAACTTTCTTAGTTGTATCTTACTGCTGTCACACATGTGTTTGATACATTGGTGTAAATATTGTAGTCAGGTCTGCACATCTCTTGTACATCTCTGTTTATGATTTTCTTGTGGAATCTCTATTAGAAGAATGTGCATTTACAGTGGATTTATAATCCATAAACAGCATCATCTGTATATTATAAATTACAGTAGCTTAACATATTAACTCATAATATACAAACCTCATAGTGTCCACTGTTGTTGATGCTGTTGGAAATGTGTACATTCAATTACATGTTTATTAATGAGATCATATTTAAAGGTGGTGTGGGAATGGACTACTTTATATTGAGAGGTGTTTCTAATTTTTTGTTCAACACCACCACTTACATGATATCAGTGCTAAAACATATGATCTAATACGATGACTTTATGGTGGCTACACACCTTACCCTCTCATCCCTCTGACTCATGTATAACTGATATGCGTCAGTTGTGGTTAAATGAGTCACTTTCTTATCCCATTATCCTCCCAATTGGTTTGTTGACTTTACAGTAAATATATATAGACATATATACATAGTGCCACCATTATATATTGTGCATGAAGAGTTGCTGCATAGCATGGTTTGTGAGTCTTCAAACTCCATGAGGAGTGATCATGTATGTAGTAGTTGGAAGTAGTTGTCAGTTTAAAGAAGTGCGTGTCAAAAGCCTGTCAGCTCACTTAGGAAAGTTATGCCTTGTGTCATAGTCAAGAAACCCACTACACAGTTTTCAAGGTTGATGAAGATGTACAGTACGGAATACCTGATATACACACATACTATCACTTTGTAGCAGGGGGAATCAATATGTTCCCATTTCAGTTGACTTAAAGAGGTAAAGGGGAGTATTTCTTGCTAAGTACAAACGCGAGTGGAATTTGATGTAATAATGGTATAATACTAACTCCTTAATGAAGTCTTTTACTAGAAAAATGTAAACTGTCAATTAAAAGTGATGAAGCGAAGCAGAGATGGAAGAAAGAGTTGGTGGGTGTGCACTTTTTCTTTTCCCTGTTGTAGTGTGTAGCACTAAGTGTGAATAAATGTGTCTCAGAGGATGTTTGTTTCCATCCCACTCCTTTAAAGATGCTTTACATAATTGTATTGGTAATTACTGTGCTCTGTATGTTTAATCAGTAACAACCAGCTCCAATTTCTACAGAATGAGGGGACTTAACCACACTAAGTTAGGGTGTATAGTTAATTCTGCCAAGTTGTGCACTGATGAACAACACTAAGAGTCTACAGCCATGCTAGCAGCTCTGTGAGGCTTTTTCTAAACACAGCAATGCTTTGAGCTAAATGCTAATATATGCATGCTAAAATAGTGACAATGATAATGTTAATATGTTGCTGTTAAGGCATAATGCTTACCACATTCACCATCGTAGCTTAGAGAGTTTAGCATGCTACCATTTGCTTGTCAATCGGTGGTCTATCATCTGGGAACTATGAATGTCTGTACAAAGTTTGTGCCAAAGAAACATTTCACAAACTAACTCAAAATTGTGATGTGTTGGTGGCACTAGCAGAAAAATCAGGGATCCTCAAAGTCATTAGGATTCATATCCTGGGGACCAGGAATCCATCCAACAGTTGCTGAGATATTTCAGCTTAGACCAAAGTAGTGGATGAACCAGCTGACAGAGTGACACTGTTTCCCCTGAGAGCCACACCGCTAGTGTGGCTAAAGACACGTCTTTTATAAATTTTATAAACACGTCTGGCAAGTTATCTTCTTACTGCTCTCGAACACATCTCACAACAGTTCTTTAAAAAAATAACAGCTACAGTATAGCCATGGACCCTTTGGCTTTGTTCATCTTAGCTTTTGTGCACAGAAATTCATGATCATAATTCAAACTGTGCATTTGACTTTATAACTATTGATGCAACCTTTTCTCTCTCTCAATACTCTTTATCTGTGTCAAATATCAAAATTGTGGCCAGATTCAGGAGTTTAAAGTCTGCTTCAATTAACCTGTTTATCCCCAATCTGTTATACGCAATGAACAGGAGATATTGATGAAGCAATTGCAAGAGCCAGTCAGAAGTCCATCAAGCAGACTGCGCTGCAAACAGGTACAACGAAGACCTGTCTACTTGTCCACTGAGCTGTCCTGATCATGATTGGAGCATTGCAGCACTGGTATGGCTCACTTCCTGTTTGTGTCTTTGCTGCCAACTTTGTCACAGCTGAATGATCTGCAATAAATGACACAAGTGTTGCTGACAGGAGTGTGAAAACTATTCACTCACCTTGATAAGAAACTGATTACTGTGCCTGTTCAGCTGTCTTGCATTGTGACTTGTCAGATAGTCAATTAAATAATGTGTGCTTCCTCAGTTCATGGTAGCTCTGGGTAGATATGTTTTTTCTTGATTATCTCCTATAAGACTGGCACTGTAAGAGTAAGCCCTAAGCCCTGTGCTCCACACAGCACATTTCAAGCTCCAGTATATATGGGTTTTGAATGCTATAGTGTGCTTAGTAAAAAATATTGGATAATTGGTGGATATAATTTAAATTTTTTTGTCAGACCCATTTACCCTAAGTCTATTCAGCCATTTCCTACTCAAGATCATAGGGCAAATATGACAGCTGAAGATATTTTCAAGAAGCTGCTCATGAAATACGTTGTTCCAGAGGGGCTTTATTTCCAGGACAAGAGTTTTGAAATCAATATTACGTTGTGACACTGTAACAAGATCATAGGCCATCTTCCACTGGTTAAAGAAGCATGAGATTTCAGTAGATCCCTCTAATTATGCTCAACTGTTGGTATTCAGCCAGAGGTATAAACTACACAAATTACTTCTCAACCGCGGTGTATTCTCCTTGTAACAAACATGAAACTGAAGCAACTTCTGTGGAATATAAAGTTCATTTGATACCCATAGTACACACCATAAGTGCAACACATACAGCAGAAGTACAGTAGCTGAAATGTGCCAATTTGATAGGGCTACAACTAACAATAATTTTCATTATTAGTTAATCTGCTGATTTGTCTGTAAAATGTCAAGAAATTGTGAAATTCCCCATTATAATAGAGATAATATCTTCAAATCTCTTGCTTTGTTATTTCAAAACTCAAAGTCAATGATGACATATAACAAAGAAAAGCAACAATTAATTAGATACTGAAATAGTTTAAGATGGATCTTATGTTGATGTTGATTAATTAATTCACAGAGTAATCATTTCAGATAGCAAGTGAATGTAATGGAACGACAACTTGACATGTACATTAGTGTCCCCCACAACATAATCCTTTACAAAAGTCCCTGATGATGTTGTTTCTTGTCTGCCTGGATCAAGTGTTGATTTAGCTCTATGGTCATTTTTAAGGCTGTTTCCTGGTATCATAATGAACTTCCAGAGGTTGCTTAGGTAATCACTTCTTTAATGTCTCCTGGAAGCATTTCCATCTGGATTTTATGTGTTTTTGTACGATCCAATCACAACGTAATCACCGAGGATATGTTAATAACAGTTGCTATACAGCATAAAGAGGTCAGATAACCCGTGAGTGCCAACAATATCGAGCAGCCAAACATCCCTCGTCTCGTCTCTTTGCACAACAGGTTCAGACTTCAGACTTAAGATTTCTACCATATCACCAGTATTAGATTTGGGTTTATTTGTGGTGGTCATATGAATCTAAAAATTCAAAGTATAATTGTAAAAATAATTATTATTTTTCTACACTCTGTTTATTTTATTTCACTGTAGACTGTGTCAGATTGAATGAAATAGCAGCAAAGTAGGGTCTCGCCACTGTAACCCAGAGTGATGGATCATACACTGAGCCCTGGTATTATCAGAATTACAGTAAGTAGCCCAAGGGTCAGCACATTGTTTGCTGGTTCATGGTCCATGTACAGTTTTATATCTCAGACATCATTCATCCCATTTATGAAACTTAAGGGAAAACTGGTCACTGCCCCCCACCACTGTGTTTGAGCTTTGAGTATTGTTACTTTAAGCTAGCGTTAATGCCTCATTCTGAAACATGCATGGAAAATGAGGAGCTCAAATACAACAAATGTTCTACTATTGTAAATTTGCCAATTTTGCTAATTTGCTCTTATGAATTTCCATTAAATGGTGAATGCAACTGGGGGACCAAATGCTGTAATTAAAAACATATTATTGGACTAAAGTTTGTGATAGGATAATAGCCTTTCCATTGTTTGTGTTTATATCAGCACAAATCCCTTTATAAATAAACTGCTTTTCCAACAAATCACACCCTTGTGCCCTCACAGTGATTTTCCATGTATGGAAGGCTTAACTCTGACTCCATGTCTGTGGTGTTTTGGATCTTTCTCTCACAAATTAAATTTGAATTGTTCCATAAGGGGTCAAACATCTTGAGAGAATAAACACGACACACCATGAAATTAGACTGTAGTCGGGAAAGGCAGAGGTATACGTAGATACAAATTTCTTATTACAGAAGTGTTTGCACACAAATCTGTGTTGCGGCTGACTGGTCTGCTGCAATACTGAGCAGACAAACAGCCTCCTTCTCATCTCCTTGGTACACAACAGGTTTAAGACTGCAGACATATCCAGCTTTACAGAGGTAGGTCTGGATTCAATTTTGGTCATGGGATGAAGAAGGGAATTCAAAGTAAGGTTTTAATTTAATTGATTTTTGTTTACTGTGTTGCATTAAATAGTCATACCAATAACCACTATGTTAGTTTTATTACTATTTACTGTTTAATATTGAACCGTAATAGCACTCCAGAGTCAGAGTTCCATTCCGGATAGACAAAAAGCAAACTTACATAAATACTGAGTTCTTGTACCACATGTTGTAGGTAGGTGGCTGGAGTGGATGAACCAAGATGACAATCTTTCCCTAAACTTAACAAGTGCATTGAGTTGCCTTAATCATGCTCTTAGGGAAAACAAATAGAATACTGTCAGTGAACATTTTGCAGAAATGTTTTACTCACCAGGGGCCAGATGCATAAAACTCTGTGTAGATGCATGGCTAAAGCTATGTGTGCGCGCACAAAACCAGCAATATGCATATTTTCATCAGAACTACAAAGCCGCGTGCACACATTATCCAGTTTTATAAATCACACTTTGGAGGATTTGAGCTCACGTGCACAAGCCTTTTCCACTCCCACAATCCACTCCCACAATCAGCCATAAATGGATGAAGACACTCCCTTAATCTATCAGTTTGCATGCACTGTCTGTGCCACATGTTATGAGGCATGGCACAGAAAAGACCGTAAAAAAAAAAGTGCAACTTCACCAATTGTTGGTCAGATTACAAACATGAGCTCATCAGTTTACTTGAGTACAATAGCTCCGACTGTTAAGTCCTGTTTAACTCCTAATTTCATTTGTTGGGACTAGAGACGTCTTCATTAGGCTACGAGATAGGCGTCCAAAATTGTGGTATTGGTTTTAGTATTGAAACATATGACAGGATACCTCACAATAAATAATGAGGATGTAATATTAAACAATGCTAAAAGACACATTGAGCACACAAACACAATTATTTACATTTATAAATGTCAAATTGTTTTTGCTGTGTAAACAGCTGTGTAAACAGCTATTAGTGTAACAAGCCTCCTCTGGAAAAACCATGTGTGCACATGGTCAAAACAATGCATGTGGTGTGCACAGTCTCATTCTGTGTTCATAAATACCAATTCATGTGCTTGAAATGGCATACGCATGGTTTTTGTGTGTATGCATCATTTATGCATCTGGCCGCAGATGTTTTCTTGCCTTCTGCTATCTTGCCTTCATCACTGTGGTGTATGAGGTTGTTTCCATTTCCCTTATACCCAGTCCATCATCGGTCAGGTGACCTATAGAGCACAACAGATACCAAATATACATATACATATACATATACATATACATATACATATACATATACATATACATATACACACACACTGGTCTGCACCTTGTTATGTGTGTGTTCTCAAATTAGGAAAAAGACAAGTTCATTATGAATGCCTTGCAGATGTGTAATACAGCATCAGAAATGTCACTGCCCCAGCTCTCTCTAGTTGTGTTTGGAGAAGACTTTGGATGTAGTTTTGACAGGAGCACAAATAGTGCCCAAATAGCTTGTGTATGTCAGATCAGTGTTTCCAATACATAGGCCTTACCTGGGCAACCTGCCCAGGCAAACTTGTTCCCACCCAGGAAGATTCTTTTAAATTCAAATTCTAATTTACATCACAAAATACCAACCTGGCTGTGCAACGCTGACAAACTTCCTTTGCAACATGATAGTAATGCAAAGAGTGCATATTGTCCTAGTTCACCACTGGACTCCAATCACTTAGCCGTGGGCAAGTAATTACTTCATAATTCTCAAGAGGCCATGATATATTAAAGTCCCATCCATTAAATCATTACTACAGATTTAGAGACTACATCTATATATCAGAGTCATTTAATCCTGAGCTCCTGGCATGTCATAACTGGGAAACATGCCATCACTACCTAAATACTGTATTTAATGGCATATGTCAGCAAAAGCATCTGTGGTGCGGACTTGTAGACAGGAATCACTATGCATCCAAGCCGCATCCCCTAAAAAAATAATCAGTGGTTGCGTGAAGGATTTTTGAATGACTGCATGAGATTTGTTAAAAACAAGAATTTACAGTGAGTAACTCACATGTACATCAACATTATATGCTGAAGTTGATATCTTTGCTCTGCTATGATATCACAATTGCCTGGCAATACACCTCACTGGGGGCTCAGCAGCAGCTTTCCCAATCAGCTGAAGATTCATGTGTAATATATTGTAACCTTAGTTACTGTATTGCCTTCTTTAATTACTTAGGTGGAATAGCAAATAATATATTTTAGAAGGACAAATTTCACAATATTATTTTGGGCTGTTTCATGACTAAGGTTTATTGTCATTATCACTCCAATAATTATTATTATGTATAAACATGTAAATAAACATATGTTGTTTATATTTATATGTCTAACATTTAAATGCCTTTAAGCAGCCATAAATACTGTTTCAAAAATACAATTAATATTTAAAGAGAAACTGCAAGTCATTTATCACCTATAGACCAAAGTGAATTTAGAACACCCCCCAGCCAAGAAATCAGGGATACAATATATTGAGGCAAAACTAGTTTGTTGTTGTGATTTAGATTTTGTGATTTTGTTTGATGGTGCTAAGCCTTTAAATCAGCAGTGATTGTTTCCCCAGATATTTGTTCTCTCAGTCATAAATTTGTGTGATGTGAAACCCATAACAGAAAATTCATCCTTATAAACCTCTAACGCGCAGCATTTGTGTGTCCACTTCTGTTGTCTGTGTTCAGTCATGCAGAGTCTGCAGAGGTAGAGCTAACACTCTGTTTGTTGTACCTCAGGATTTACAATAAGAAATGTCAGCAACTATACACTGCAGCTCAATTACTGGCTGAGGGAGATGAGAAAAAGAACAGTGTCGATCACTCTTGTGGCTAGGTGAAGAGTGGGCTGCACCAGTTCTCGTGGCCCTCCAGTCGTCACTCAGACAACAAAAGCCCTTTGTGCTTAAAACACACACATTCGAATTTCCAACCTTATTCTGTGGGAGGATTCTGGCAAAATGACAGCAAGTGTTTTCAGTAATTTACAAAAAACAACAACTGTTTCTCCTTTCCTTAAACGCATTTTGTTCACAAATATTTTCACAAGTTTGCAAAGTGGGTTTCACACGTTTATAAATTGTTGTTCTTGGCAGCTGAACGCTACTAAAAGTTTGTGGTACAAACTTACAGGGACGTATACACTCACTGCATCAAACCCGAACGATACCGACACAGCTGTGCACTTGCAGGCTCTTTGTCCTCTGTTTGAATTTCTGTCCCTTTGTATCCGGCTCGGTGTATGATTCATGGGTTGTTAAGCTCCTCCCCTCCATCTGCAGCCCCTCCCACCTCTCATCATCACTCAGCCCCAGCAAGGGAGCAGGTGCATGACACATGTGGCAGCACTGAAGAGGAAAAGTAAATATAATGTGGTCTGAGGCCCAGAATTTGGCCATTCCCATGAGACGGTGCTGGTCCATGGGTGGGGGTGGAGGGACATTATCACTATATTCTGTGGTCGTATGAGCAGCTGTGGCTCAGTAGGTAGAGATAGTCATTCACTAATCAGAAGGTTGGTGGTTTGATCTCCGACTCCTCCAATCTGCATTTCGAAGTGTCCTCGGGGAAGATACTGGACCCCAAACTGCCCCTGATGTATTATAGGTGTGCGTGTGTGTGTGTGTGTGTGTGTGATAGAAAAGTGCTGTATTGGTGAATGTGGCTTGTAGTGTAAAGTGCTTTGAGTGGTTGATAAGACTAGAACAGTGCTAGATAAATGCAGCCCATTTTTATGTTCCCTTCATGGAGCTTATCTGAAAACATACTGTAAATGCTTTTTGAATATGTGTCTAACTTCAACCGCACGCAAAAACAGGAACAACAGAAACCTAATAATAGGCTTAGTTGTGCTTAAATCCAACAGGGATTGTTCTGATTCGTTATCACCTCTGGTATTAAGAATTGCATTTAAAGAAACACGTACAATGTTTACTGGAAAGCAAGCTTGAAGACCATTGCTTGTTGCCTTGGAATTAATAAGGTCTTAAAGGTATAGTGCAGGTTATTTCTTCCCATCAAAACAGCACCTTCCTTTGGTACTACATTTTTCTCAACCGCTGAACTACCATATTCCAACGCACAAGGGCACCTACAGCACACACTGTATTACAAAGCAGCCGCAGGTCAGCTGAGTGAATCAGAGAGAGCTAAACCTCATGTCGTGTTGACAAGAAGATAAAGCGCTGAAAATATTCTAAATGAAGCATATCTTTGAACAAATTGTTTTGTTGGGCTTCTTTGAAAAGTGTCTAAAACACATTTTTCTTCTGCTGCAGCGTCTGTGCTGGTGCTCCGAGTGGCTTCTCTAAACTGGCAGTGTGCTGATCTGAATCTACTGCAGGTAACACTGAATATGCACGACTACCTCACACAACCCGACATCAAATAACCTGAACTATCAGTTTAACATAACCTCATTAGTAGGTTGTTGTTGTTTGTTTGTTTTTTTCTTTTTTTATTTAATGGTTAATTTAAAACTGACAGATAAACAGTGTTCGTGAGTCAGTGTTCCCTCTGTATTGATATCGCCAGTGTTTAGTCATTTCCAAAGGTTCCAGATTAGTCTAAACGAAGTTGAGACTGAATAGTGAAAGGAAACGTAGTTTGTTGGAATTGATTTTTACCTTATTACCCAGGATTTTTGCAACCTTCCTTATGCCTTGCAGGCAATTAATGAGCATTCACTTAACAATCTCACAAAGCAACACGTAATTCTCTCTGAATGAGTGTGGTGAATAGGTGAAGCTCATAGCAAAATGAGTGTTGTTAAAGAGACTTTTACTTGATGTAAATGAAGTAAGAAGGATTTGTCAGTCATTTACCAAAGTGACGGCACACACTGAATCATAGTGTGTAGACAAACTTCATGTAAACATGAAGGTTCACTTACGGCTTTGGGCACTTAACATGTACAAAAGAGAAGCAGAAACAAAAACAACAACAGGCCTTTTTTCACATTAGGCGTTTTGACTTGTCATGGTGGTAAAAGCACAAGTGTTGTTGGTAACATTAACTGTGTGTTTCAGTTAGCCGGCATGCACAACACCAGGGGCCAGCTGCATAAATGATGCCTACACACAAAAACCATGCGTACATCATTTCCTGCACATGAATTGGTATTTATGAACACACAGTGTTGCAAGTTGCATTTCTTTTTTTATCTTCGTCCATTTATGGCTAATTGTGGGAGCGCAAATGAGGCTCGTGCACATAAACACATTTTATATTTATATAGGCATATTTTATAAAATGGAATCAGCTAAACAGACAGCTAACTTCAGAATTCAGCCAACTCAAACTCAAAGACGTGAAAGATGTGTGAAAGTGAACTCATATGAATATGAGTAACACTGAACATTTACATGTATGTTGCATCTTCCAAAGTCATCGGTTTACAAATATTTACTTGTTTTTTTTTCTGTATTTCTTTGTGTTTGCTTGTGGTTTTTGGTTTCCAATGCATGTGATAAGTTCCTGTTTTTCCCTGTGGGATATTAACAGATTCTTTAGCTTTCAAGAGCAAAGAAATCATCATGGCGTCATATACATCTCTGAAATAACATAATAGCGATATGATGAAAGACAGTTGTGATCTTTTAATAGTAATAGTACATGCGTGAAAAAAACATAATGGTCTAACATGCTGGAATAAACATGTTTGCTTTGTTCTTACTTATGATTACAGTATCGGTGGATGAGTGTGGCTGTTCACTAAAAATAAGTTCATTTACATTTATTTAAAAGGATTTCCTGGGACATAATTTGCATGTGTTTCTTTCTTGTTTTTATAATAGCATTTTGTAATTTAATTAATCCTCTGCTGGCTGAACTATATGTTATTATTATTAGAGGTGTTGTTAAAATGTCTTTTTAGAGACTTGAACACGTTTCTAACAGACTGTGGTCAGCTTGTATTCACAGTTTAAACAGTAGCTCTACAAACCCTCCCCTAATGTTAATGTTGACTCTAATGGAAAGAAGCCTGAGTAAATTCTGTAATGATGGCAGGAGGGATGGATGGAAATGGAAATCGTGGCTCTCACATAGCCCAAGTTTGTTTGTGAAACCAAGACATGACCTCTACATCTGTAGACCTGTTAAGCTCTTAAAGCTGATATCACCTGTCGCTCTCCTGTTTGCCTAAGCGCTGTGTACATAAACACACCTGGCTCAAGATCCCACTGAATTCTTATTATAGCCCTCTATCATTTCCATGGGACTTATTTACCACATCTCCTGACATTGTGGTAACAGGCTGTTGAGAAATAAAACCTTCTTCCGCCTCGTACTTTTTAATAGCCCACAATCTCCTCTGTCTCCCTGCTGTTGTCACTTTTGTGTTGACCAATTTAGATAGCCTTCTTTTCTTTTTTATTTCTCACACTCATTCTCTTTTGTCCCTCTCAAAGCTGGCAGAAGGATGCCATCGATCTTCATGAGGTTTTGATACACATCGTTTCACCTCCTGCAGTACCTGCTTTATCAGGAGATTGGAGGAGGACGGATGACTGATCAGACTGATATAGCTTCTCTCGCATTTCAGCGACAACCCCCACCTTCCTTCTCTTTTCTCATTCCACTTCACCCTTCTTTCCTCTCCTCCTCTTACCTCCTACAGGGTAATTGAAATTTGAACAGCTTAGGCCCTGTGTTTGACTCATTTTTGACACGATCGCACCTCAGTTTTTTGTGTATCTCTGCTTAGCTTTGTGATGCCGCTCGCAGCACATAATTTGAAATTTGATTCACAAAGTTGTGGTATTGCTTTTCTGAGGTTTACATCTTCCCTACTCTAATACATGTTTAAGCTGCTCAGAAAATCCAGCATCTCCACTGAAATTAGATTCAGCACATCATATGAGTGGTGAACAAACTAACCAGCCAAATAAGTAAATTTGCTCAACCTTCAGAAAAGGAAATAGCTAAGCCCTTGAGCAGGGAATCAAAAGTTCCATCACTTCCCAATAATATTTCATCTGGAAACAGGTCAACTTGATAAAGGAATTCATATGAGGATGATTGATTTCCTGAAATGACTAATTTCCTTTGTGCAGCTGGTATCAGTGAGTTGATATTACATTGGAGAGAATTGGGTACTTGAGGAGAATAAGATGCAGGGAAAGGTTGTATGTCAGGTTATCGCAAGCGGGAGTTAACCTTGACTGAACGATCATAACAAAATGAGGATGTATGTTGACAAACAGGCAGTATCTGATGCAAAAGCCCCCCGGACCAACAAGAAAAAATGCGCAGCGCCATGTGACGAATCTAACCATTACATCGCTGATGGCACAGAGATGAAATGATTAATTTCTTTGACTGATAAACCTTCACGAAGGCCTGGCAATAAGAGTTTAAATTACTACAAGACATGTCTCTCTCTCTCTGTCTCTTCTCTCCGGAGTAAGAGCAGCTCACTTTCTGTCTCTGCACATTATTTGCATTCATGGAAATTACCCCCGTATCTCATGGCAAAGGACCGTAATAGGTTTTCAGTTCATTTTAAAATAATGTGACCGCAATAAGGCCATAACGAAGACAGCAAAATGGAGCTTGATACAAGCACAAACCAAAAGAAATGGACAAGAAAGCAGAAACACTTGTAAGAGATATTTGCAAATGAGATGTTGAAGTTTTAACGCTGTGATCTTAACATTTCATGGTTTGTATGGATTAAATGTACAATGAATAACCTGTTAATTAGAAAGCTTTAGCGGTGCTGATAGATGAAACTTTTGGAAAGAACCAGTCTAACTGTTCCCTGCTGTTTCCAGTTTTTATGTTAAGCTAAGCTAACAGGCTAGTGGCTGTAGCTTCTTATGTATAATACAGATGTGCAGTAAGTGTGCTATCTCACAAATGTCAAATTGTGTCTTCGCAATAGGTTTTTATCTGTTTATGTTCAATTGTTTACATGAGATTATCCAGACAATGTTTTTTTTTTCCTTATGTCAGGAGACATTAAAACCGTGTGTGGATCTATAATGAAACTCATACTGCGTCTGCAGTTATATTCTGTGTGACAAAAACGCAACTCAGAACTACCAAAGACCTTTAAAACCTTGATTGAATTGGCTGTAGAATCTCACAGGGATATTGCAACAGGGTATTGAAGCATAGCAGCCTTCATCAGGATTTACTGTTCCACACATTTTTTAAGACAAAGCTGCATTCATTTCATTATCTTTTTATTTTTTGCCATATTTGGCAGCATGGTGGCTCGGTATTTTCCACCTCCAGCTCACAGTTGTCTCACAGAGCAGGTTTAAATTTCGGCCCTTGTTCTTACTGCACAGCATTTGTATCTTCTCCCCATGTTTGTGCAGGGTGCCTCCAAGTGCTCTGGTTTTCACACTGCACAAACACGCAGCTCGAGTAATGTGGAAAAAAAGTGGTGTAAGTGGAAGTGTGATGGTGTATATCTATGTTGACTCATACAAGTATTTTTGGGTGAGGAGCTCTCTGTGCTCTTTAGAACTTAATTTGTAAAATAATAAAAATAGCCCTCTCATAAATCACGAGAACTGCCATTTTTGACACTGACCTCAAATGTATAGCTCCAAACACATCCAGTCTCATCCCTGATAGGAAATGAAAATATCACCTTATCTCAGAATTAGATTCACTCCCTCCATCACAACCACCATCTTCCTCCTACCACACAACTGTGGAGCGCCTGAAGATGTTTTAATATTACATGCCATCCTTTTGGTTTTAATAATTAAAGACTGAACCATTGATGTTGATTAGAAGCTTTCACTTGGCTTATAAAGGAAAACAGCTGCATGTAGAAAGCACCACTTTTTCACAACTTTAAGTATGATTAATCTAAGACATATTCTTGACGTACTTCAGCACTGAGCATCCTTTTGAGTTGCCACAGTGCACCAAAGCGAAGCTATTAATGTATACTTTCAAAGAGGGTTATAATAACTTGTCTTGGTGTTGAGGCTGCAGATCGACAGCTGAGAACCTTGGGCTTTGCAATAATGCTCTTTGTGGTAGCCGTGGTAACTGTGGTAACTAAATGTCCAGAGCTGAAATTAATATTAATGATAATGTTTTCAACTGTTGTTTCCTGCAAAGATAAAGAGATGCAGCTGTTGTATAGGAGTTGTGTTAAGCTAAAAAAAGCCCCCAAAAATACCTAACTGAAATGTACTGGGACTTAAGTTTAACACTGAGGTATCTAAAATAACAGTGACCAACCATTTGGACTACGCATTAACACAACATGAACATTTTTCCCAGCTTGAATTCAGCACAGGAAGTGGAAAAGGTGTGCAATAATTGCCAGCAAAAATATTCGGGGAAAAGGGGATTTTCTCTTGTTAAATTACCTGACATTAATTTTAGGCACTCAGAGCAGCAGGGTCTAGTAAATCTGTGTAAGCACAATGGGAAGAGAGACTGTCTTAAATTAGGAGGATGGTAAATGAAGGATAAGGTCAGAAATGGGAAACCAAAGTGTTGGAAACAGATAAAGGGGCTTGGGGAGGAAAGAGTGCAAGGAGAGGTGGGGAAGCCAAGCCTTTGCAGGTGGCCCCATCACCACCCAAACGTGCTGGTAATAGCTGCCATTCATTATCGAATGTGCGACTGCCTGGTGCAGGACCAAGTACCCCATCCATCCCTGTCAGCTAGTGGCATGTCAATGACAAAACCTTAATTACACCATTAATTAATAGAACGATTTTTTCCAGCATGCGCTCTGTGCCTGATGTTCGTTAAGCCTCCTTGTGAGCGATTGCTCATGCCACAATACCATTTAGCTGACAGAAGTACACAGAGAAAAAACAAGTCAATGAAATGGCATCCTGAGGAAGAAAGGCCTTTAAAAGCACCACAGAGTTCTATTGATTGACAACATAAGCAGAGAAAGTGGTTGATCTTGTTAGAAACATCATCAATCGGAGTAATTCACATCCTTTAGAATCCCACATTGTTTATTTGGCAATGCAATGTGAATGTCAAACAATACTGGAGGACAAAGTGTTCCTGAAGGAGAAGAGATGGCCAGAGCAGGATGAGCAACATAATAGAAAAGCTTGAGATATAGAAAGCATGTGGAGCCAATAAGGGAATGAATGACAAGCCAAAAGACAATAAAAGGTTATATGTGAAGGAGAAATTTAAGGACCACTACAGCAACCCATCAGGCTCTTCACCAGGTCCTGCCCAGGAATGAACCGGATTCAAAATCATTCTTATAAGGGCTGCAAAGTGTTCAGCCTCATTTCCCATCTAAACCGTACAGAGTCCTATTGTAACTGAGTTCATCTTTGACGACTGATGGCTGTTCAGTGCAGTACCTGCGTTAGAAGTGGGTAGTTGGGGACATCTGTGAAATACACTTTGCACTGATGTTACATAAGCTTTTCCTTTGAATTTCTTTTCTAATTCTTTTCATTTCTAACTCTTTTTTTTTTTTTTTTTTTACACTTTTTGCGTACATGTAGAATTGTATGAGTAACATTTCAACCACTATCTCAAGATATCTTTTCACTGCTGTGATGAAAACTGACTGAATAGATAATCACATACTATTAATCACTTCACACATTACACACACCACACCAACAAGGAGATATTATTAAGATCACAATAACAATGATGATAAATGTGAGGCAACCCAGTGTGACTACTGTGGCACTTAGTCTGTCTCACACTATCACTGCAAAAATAATGAAAAACATCATTAATGGTTAATCTTCTTGAAAATGTTCATGAAGACATCTAACTATTAGTAGAATCATACTTAAACTAGAATAGCACTCAGTGGATTGCACACCTTTGCCGTGGCAATGTTTGAGTGATAAAAGCAAAATTCCTGGTTCAAAATTTAGTGGGGTCTTTCCTGGCCAATGCTCCATCCCTCCAGCAAGTTTGCTGAAAACCAGTTCTGTACCTTTTGAGTGATCCTGATGACAAATAAACAAACCAACCACACAGAATCACACTTGGAAGAACTCAAACCTCCACCAAGGCCAAAGATTTATTCATTTATTTATTGTCTTTAATCCTTAGGCAAGACAGCTGTATGGTTTTATTACCTGTTCTGTGAAATGATGTTAGCATTATCATTCATATAGCTCTACAGCTCTATGAAAAAATGATGTATATTAATGCTGTTGGTGCCATTTACACTGTAACTTACTATTGATAATAAGTACAACTCTTTGTATAATGCAGATTTAACTTTTTCTTCTTTATTTGCATCTGCTCCAAAAAAGTAAAAACATAGAGATGTCAACTCCCAAAAAATTTCCGATTTTTTCTTCCCTGACCCATGCCCAGTCCCCTCTACAAAGTTTGATGCAAATCATTGTAGTACTTTTTGCATACTTCTACTGACAAACAAACAAATCAACAGAAATGGGTGAAAACAAAACCTCCTTGGAAGAGGAAATCAATTATTTTTAACTCTAATCTCTTTCAAGTAAACAATATATATGCATTTCATAATTATATATCTATCTATTTAATCTATAATATCTATTCAATAATTAGATCAACACAATCACTCATATGAAAAACTGTCTTAGCACAGTGACATGCCACAGCACATGACACTGTGCACTTTTATTTTTTGACAGGTTTAACTGCTGGCCAAAGTTGGGGGTAAGAACATGAAGGACAATGCAAATCAAATCATGGACAGATATCGATATCATACCCTCACAGTAATGTCTGTCAGCTAAAGAAGAAGAAGTCAAATTGACTTGGCATGGGCTCATTATGGAGCAATTCTTAACAGACAAGCATTACTGAAGTATAGTTTGAAACTGCTTAAGTGACACTGCATTTTCAATTTATTGACTTTTCACGAACAAAATCATGACCATTTTTGATATTATGGGGAGTGGTCATAAAACCAAGAGGACCTTCTGGGAAACAGCACTGCACTCTGTGATTAACGGTAATATGTTTACTAATGTGCAAAATTACCTACATTAACAGAGTGGTCATACAGTAAAAGACTTTCATTTCATGATGTAGTGTTATTGATTATAGTATTCCCTTAATACTAGAGGCTGTAATGAGGTCCAACTCAACAGCGTCACAGAGGCAGAAATTCACAGTGCAATGGCAGACCACTTGAGACAGGCTCCCCGGAGGTCTCCGACTATTTGAGTAGATTGATTAAACGTTCACATCAATGACTATTCACATTCAAACCATATTTCACCCAGATTTGTGAAACAGAAATCTTTGATCCTATGCAATGTGCAAATAATAGTCTATGGTCATTTTAGCTGCCCCAGAAATCATATTCAAATTTCTCACTTGAATGCAAAGCCTGGTGAAATATGGTCTAAATAAAGCTTTGAGTTTTGAAGATATTTTAAATGTCATGTCACTGTCATGTCACCATTGGAATATTTTGAATGTTTTTCAGCAGTAAAATGTTCACTGGGCAGTTAAATTTACAATTATGAAAACCTGTAATGAATATGAAATTTGATGCATTGTTATATAGTAACTTTAACTCTCCAAAAATAGTTACAACTAGAAGAGTGCAAACCTATGTGAAGGCCAGTGTCAAACAACATACACCAGACTGAAAAAAACAGATCTGCCCCAAAATTGAATGTTTTCTTTCATGGCCCTTGCACAATCCCTCCTCCAAGTTTGATGTACATCACTTCAGTACTTCCTGATTTATCCTGATGAAGATTAAACAGACATGGGTGAAAACATAACCTCCTTGGTGGAGGTAAAAAAAAAAAGAGCACCGTCAAATTAGTCCTGCCACAGAAGCCGAGAGGAAGGCAAACAAAAAAATGAAAAGGTCGAAATGCTTGAAATTGACAGTGGAGTGCAGAGAGGCTGGGTGCAGAGCTGTGACCGGTGTCAAGGCCTCATCAGCTGCAAAGAATGGCAGGCCAAAACGCTGAATAAAGCATCAAACCCCTTCACTGTGGCAGAAAGGAACAGAAAATGGCCATGGCTGTGGAGAGGGCTGAGCTGGGGCGAGTACAGTGAAATGAAGCAGTTTAACAAAATCTGTTTCACCACCAGGAAACATTTGGTTAAGAGGAAGATTATGAAGAAATTGGACAATGACCCCAAACAGAACTACAGGCATTTTTTAAAGACAAAAGGTCTTTATTTATTTCAGGCCAGAATACTCCCTGGTGATTGTTTTCGCTTATACATAACCAGTAACAACCAATAGTTATTAATACCACTTTCAGACACAAACTGGATATATATTATACAGAATAATAGTCCATGTTTAGGCAGCTAAAATTACTCTATCATGGGTAGGGAAAGGTTATCAAAAGAGTTAGTTGTGGAAGATTAGGGAGAGCTTGTGGATCTGGGTTTGTATCAAATTCCAGTGTATAAAGTCTCTGAGCGAGTTAGCCTTCTATAACTAAGGCTTATAATCAATCTTGGAAAATAACAAGTGATAAAGAGATTCAGTGAAATACTGCACTTAACTACAATTTTGAGGTATATGTACTACAGGTTCTACCTGTGCTACATTCTGCTTTATTACATTTCCAAGTGAAATGTTGGTTTTTGTAAATTTGGTCGTTCCTGTCACGTTTCCTGTCACGATGTCTGATTAGCAGCTGCACCGGAGAGTGGTTTTCTCTCTTAACTTCTCAGATTGGCACACACAGGTAAAATTATCAAACAAGTCTAAAAAAAAAAAAAAGCAGAGATTACAAATAAAGTAAAAAAAAAAAAAAAAAATCATCCTTGTAGAATCAAATCCACATTTAAACCAGTGCAAAGCCAGGTCAGATAAAACATAGTGAATCATTCATGCCACATATGGGCCCTGGCTATATCTGAAGAAAGGAGTATTCATCTATCTGCAAATATATGCAGAAATACAAAGACAGAAATGGAAGAAGAAGAAGAGTGTGTAGCCCATTATGTTTTTGCATGTGAAGAGGTTCCGTCTAAATGATCAGATGTTAATTACACTCAATGCATGTTTTACTGCATGATCCTCATGGCCGATAATGGAGTATTGTGTCATGTTTATGTTAGGGGGATAGGTAAGTCACATCATTATCATAAAGCGTTGCAAATTCTGTGTTGGACTTACTCCAGTGGGAGCTATTTCACTGTTACGTTTTCCTCTGTGCTACAGTTGATTTACTGCTTTATAGAAGTAAGAAATGCTCACAGGTATTGAAATATGTTCAAGCTAAGAATGCCACTTTTGCTGAAAAGCAAGCCAAGCCTTCCTCGCTCACAGAGCTGGCTCTTTATCATTATGTGAGCCACATCATTATTACAATAAGCACACAGGATAATCACGCCTCATTAGTTATGTTTGATATTAATGGGGGCAATATAAATAAATTCCCCCTGTGTTCCAAATGGCTAAGCAACAAAACACATAGCCCCTTATCTCACTGCTAATGCAGTCTGGGTAAATGATGGAGCTTTGTTCCGCGAGAGCCTGGGAGAGTGAATATGCAAACATCACTTATTGATCCTCTGAGTGGCTCTGAGCCGAGCATCTGCATATATGACCGTATGATGACAGAGATGATCCCTGTCCAACCCTGAAAGACCCACTGTATGTTCAGGCTTTTCTCAGAAGCTGATTCTCAAATACTACAGAAATGTTTTATTGATAGAAACAAGTTGTAAAGTGTGTGTGTGTGTGTGTGTGTGTGTGTGTGTGTGTGTGTGTGTTTGTGTTTGTGTTCGTGCACATATGTGGACCATTATGGAATGTGGGTAAGGAGAACAGGAGAGCATAGCTGAGGAAAAGAAGGTCATGATTTTACATATCCACATTCAGTAATAGAATATGGCAGACTGCGTGTGATGCTGAAATCTGTCAGATCTCCCTGCCCAGCCTCTCTCTCTCTCTCTCTGTGTCCTGCTTGAAATTTCTGTTTGATTCTTCGCTGGGGAGAAGAGGCAGTCATTAATACACCGCAATATCTTCCATGTCCTTTGGTGCTGAGGGAATCCTTTACCACATCCCTCCTCCGAAGTTATGTAAATCAAAATGTGCATCAAAAGCCATTTGCCACATTAAGCACAGCCTGCAAATATATGTGTACATGCAAGCAACCTTGACAAGCCTAAGACTCCCTGTTGTATCTCAAATTCCCTCACCTCATTTAAAAATCAACCATGCTTAAAAAATGAAGACATAATCAAGCAGCTTGCTTTGAAAATCAATGGATTCGACTTGTTTACTTATGAATAAGAGAAATGTGCTATTTGCGTCCATCAGAAATTTTCGGTCTGATATTTTCCATCTGAGATATACAGGGGAAAACAATCATACATTATTCAAACTACAACACTTTAAACTGTGTTGCTATACTGTATATTCTTGATACTACTCTTCTGACTGTGTCAAAGGATGACTAAGAGCAAGGTGTTTTTTGACTTTATCGTTTCCACTATCAGTTCCTGGGGAGATCTGTGTGGAAAAAATCCCCATGACATTGACCTTCTGTACAGTCAGATTCTTACTCGTGCACCAGAGTGTAACTGAGGCTCCAGCTGACATACAATATAACTGCACATAATGGGCCATGAAGGTGCTAGATGGACGCCACAGTAGCTGTGATTGGTCAACTTGAGCTGCATGTGTTTTTTCCTGCAGTACATGTTTGCAATGCTGGTCAATACTGTTGATAATGAAAACAACAACTCCAGCAACTCCAGAAAAGACTGAGAAATATTTTCCTTCCCAGTAATAAAAGACAAGTTTATGTTTTATGATCTAACACCTTGATTCAGTCCTAAACAAGTCTGTACTGTACATTCCTATTTCCAAAATGTGATTCCCATTAGATTTACAGACAGACTAACAGTAACCATAGTAAATTTACAGGAATATATATATATTTTTTATTATTATTATTTTTGTATGTCTTTTTTTAATCATTTTCATATATTTTAAATTCAACTTTATAACATTTAAAAACAAAATGATAACTAAAATCATTTGTAACATCTGAGTCAAATGTTTGCTATTTTATAGTTTCTGTGTTGTTGTTGTTTTTAAATTTTTTTGATAACCATGTAGCCTACGTGACAAAATGTGATAATGTGAATGTGATAAACTGATCCATTGTCGGGAACATGAGGGGTTGATTTGCTGTACTTTGTTTTATAACATCATTTTTAATCCTTGCTCTTGATCTTTGCCCTTCAAGACTTATGTTGAAGTGAAGTCACGAGTCATTTTGAGTTGTAAGTCTTTTTTGGATTTGTAGAGTCCATATATACATGACTCAGGTCTGTCGCTGATACATTCCTTCAGGGCGGTATTATTGTTACCATGACGACAGATGTCTGGTATGTCAGCCGCTGGCACGCTCCTATGGGTCGTATCTAAGGATGGGGACCAGCAACCTATATGGTTGTTTAGTTTTGAGGACTTGTTTTAATCGCTGGCTGGATTCAGAGGAAACATTTCATTTAATAAGTATATAATAAGAGTGAAGGAATGAATGAATGAATGAAAGTGCTACATTTGTAGAAGACTGAGTTCACCTGTGGAGTCCTGTCTGTGTTTTAGGCAGCAAAACTTTGGTTAAGGTTAAAGATTGTGGTTTCAGTTAAGTGTACTGTACTGTATGTAAACACACTGTGCCTGAAGTCACTGTGAAGTTTATCTGTATTATACCAGACCATGATCTTTCCCTAACCTAACCTAAGCCTAAACATAACTATAAAAAGTTGTGTTCACTATAAGTGGATGTTGTTCTGCAAGAGCAGATATATCTCAAAGCCTATTTACTGTTGAAAATTATTCATTCATTCAATCATTAAATGTAATTTCTAAGAGACAGGGTTGCTAGTGGAATGTCTTACTGGTAGCATTGTCACAGCCAATGGGAGGGAAATATAATTTTCATACACACTTTCAACATTTTTACTGTTCAACCCGAAACCTGTATTTTAATACTTAATACTGAATTGCAAAATTTTCTGTTGGTGACAATGTGATGGACTGATGGGATAAGAAAGCACCAGACCATTGTTAGCATCTCACTTCCTATCACCAGCCAATGTTGTTTTCTTTCAACAATGACAACAGTCTCCCCCTAACTTTAACCAAGTAGTTTTTGTGTCTAAATCTAACCAAACATTGAAAAACAGGTGTGTCAGAAAACGCACATGTGGGTTGCTTTTCAAGGTAATGTCAATGTGTTTTGGTGTTTAGTTTGGAGGACTTGTTGGACAATGTACTTTGTTTCTTGATGCTGTGGAGCGTTCAGTGATGACGGCCCGCCTGTCCCCTCAATGGATAGTTCTAAACAAAGGGTATTTAAAAGGTATTTCGCTAAAAGGATTTCTGCAAGAGGCCATTTTAATGCTCAGGTGGATTCCTGTGGTGGAGCAGATTGAAGTGGAGGTGGTTTGACCGCAAGAATTAATACAAAAGGGGCAAAATGGGAGAATAGATTGCTGTCACAGTTGGTAATTTCATGGCTTGATTGATTGCTGGCATATTGTATTGCTCATACTGAGGTGATTAATCTGTCTTTGCATAGTTCAAAACCTCTGTGGCACTGACTTGTTTGCCATGCCACCAACGCTGTCCAACGCATTTGTATGTCACTTTCCTTTTGATTCCATTATTCTTTTCTTAATTCCTCTTTAAATACCCCCGTCCTCAATAATGCATGTGAATGTGCGCACACACATCTGTGAGTGAGACAGCCAGCCAGCCAGTGAGAGGATGTCTGAGTGAGTGTGATTAACCTTGCATTGTTTACTCAGCCTTACATATATGCATGAGTTGGCAGTCCTCAATTCCACACTGATAAAAACCATTTAAAATTTCAGACAGAAAATGAAGCCTGTCAAAAATGTACACAATTGAAATTTGTTAAATTAATGAGATGAAAAGAATATGAAAGGGCAGCAGCAGGTAGACCAGATGACGGGGTCAATGGGAGACACTATAAAACTGATCATGATTGATGATGACAGATTGGAACATTTGTGCAGGCAGGGGAGAATTAATTGGAAAATTAGTTACCATGGTTAAATCATTTGTGGCCAACAAACAATATGGATAGAACTTTGATATATTGTCTGGAAAATTGTATAATATCACATCAGCAGAGCTTTTGTTTAGATATTCAATACTGATATTTTTTCCCATATTTTTCTATAAAAATGATAATGGCATCAAATACTGTATAAATGGAAAAGGAGCCTAGTCAAGCTGTAAATCCTGCACTATACCCTCTGTAATTACATCCACTCATATCCTGGGAGGCATGTTTTAAGATGCAGATTGAGTGTTCAACAGATGACTTCCATGGCTGCCGATTTTATTTCCTCACAGGATGCCTTGCAATAATCTGCAGGTCAGAGCACATTTTCATAAATAACATAGTTCAAAATATTGTAATAGCTAGGCATGATATTGCAAATTCCTCCCTAGGATTGTGGAGTTCAAAAAATAATTGGACATCCAGGCAGTCATTTAGCTTAATCGGTTTCATGAGGGAATTCTGACACGCCACATGTAGCTGTTTCCCTACACTGCTGGCACTATGAGGACAGAGAAGACAGTGTTTTTTTAATCACGCTCTTAAAATTTGTTTCTCTAAATAATAATAGTAAAAATAATAATCTATTCTTGAATTGTAAAAATCTTGAAATTGCAAATAAAAACAACAAAAACCAAACACTAAGCTGAGAGATATATGAAGGATTTTGGATAAGCTTAAAAAAAAAGACTTTCAGTCAATCTAATAAGAATAAGATTCCTGGTAATTCAATATATATATCTTATTGGAAAAAAAAATGTCCTATGGACTTAGGACGTGGGGACAGGAATCTAAAAATAGACTTGAGTGAATTAATTTCTCTCTTCAGCCAAGCAGCCACAGGGCCATTAACATAGACTCTGCTTAATTTCTAGATAATTTGTTATTCTCAAATTGCAACACATGGTTAAGTGTCTTGGTGGGACTTTGATGCCCTGAGCATGTCCTCCCAATGTCTGGCAGAATGTCATGATCAGAGCCACGGACAGCAACAGGAGGCAATATGCAAATACGAATTCAAAAGGGCTTTAAAACCCCAAAAAGAACAGGCCACCCTGAGAGGAGCTTATAAATTAGTCACTTCTCATATCCATCACCAGTAAGAACACACAACACACACGCCTACATACACACGTGCAAAAAAACTGTAGATAAAATAGTATTTATTTAAAGCTGGGAACACGTCATAGAAGATTTTTTAATTTGTAATTGCGTAAAAGTACAACTCTTTCTTAGGATTGACCCTCAGAACTTTACTCAAACTTGAATTATCCAGCAAGAATAGCTACTGACCAGTCGCTCACAGTGTGTGCACAGTGATCTACTGAACAAAAACAAAAAGTCAAACTAATAGATGTGGGTGTAGCCATGGTTGCAAAATGAGTGGATTATAGAACAAAAACTAGAAGCAACATGCAGTTTACAAGCCTGAAACGTTGTGTGTGATATGAAGAAATAACTTGGGAGCATTTATGTGGACTGGTGTGATCAGCAGGCACTGTTTATCATAATTAATCGATAAGTAAATCATTTAGTAATTCAGAGTGAAATTAGAAACTTCAATTGAGTGCACTTAACAGATCTAATACATTATGTAGTGCAGGGTTTCAGCTCTGATTGGCTATCTGGGGTGTGTGTCAGTTTTAATCCATAACTTCAACACAATACAGGAGGACTGTTATGAGAATCACAGGCAGCTGGCTCTTCATTAGTGTCTAGGCTGTGGTCACTCAAACGTGAAGTGCGCATGTGTGCTTGGCAGAAAATACAAATAACTAAGGTAAGGCAATAGAAGGCTCGTTCGCAGTGAGTTGTTGGGGTTCACCTCAGGTCGGCATCAGCAACTTTGCTCAAGAAGAGTCCCATTGGGTGGCCACGCCAATGGACATGCATCAAAGATGTTTGTGTTCAAGTTCTGTTAGTGTGGTTGCTCCAAAAGAAAACAACCTCGAAGTTATCAACTCAGCAGTTCTCAACAAAAAACAAGTGGGCAAAAGGTGCAGGTTCTCTTCCAGTCCAATAGGAGCTGGACAAAAGATGTCTCACCCCGCTGCTGTCCTACATCCATGTGGGTTTCTCTAACAGCCACTTTAAAGAAAGACGGAAACTGATTATTTGAACTTTATAATACGTGCCTACTACTTAACAAAGACAGGAACAGAATCAGGTAGGTGTCCAAGAGCTCCCAAGTGGAACAGGCATTTCAGGTTTGTGTAAGTACAAGACCTCTGCTCCATGAAAAATCAGGAAAGTTCATCATTTGTCTGGGACCACCCCTCTGAGTGTCTGCAGAGGCCGAATCAGCAGCACTTCTCTCCTATTGAGTGGTCAGATTAAGCAACTGGAGCATTAGCTGGAATTTAATGGAATTTACTGCAACATTAATCAACTCTATCCCAACTGACTCTCAAAATAGTTTGAGACAAATATACGAGTGCATACACACAAGAACTTCAGTGTCAATGATAACATGCCCAATAAAAGCGTTTTGTGACCTTGAATTACATACACTCATAAATAATTCATTTGCACTTGCTAATCTGGAGGATATACTGTATATTGAAGCTTGGATTATGTTTATTTGTCAAAATAACAACAAAACATTTATGCTGAAAATATCTGCAAAATGTTGCTTTTGGTTTCAGCTACTGGCAACTAAAGCATGATTTAGATTTCTTTAGTTATGCTTAAGCAACCCAAAGAAACCACTTGAATGTTGTAATTCTGAGATGGGACATAAACCCTGATCTCCAGTGTCAAGGTCACATCCTTCAAACAGCATGACTTTTTGCTGGGTCAACTTTCTGAATTAAAACAAAAATCTCAAATTATAATAAATTGTTGTATTTGACATCAGACCTTTGTGTGTCTGTGTCTACGTGCTCCTAGAACTGTCAGAACGCCTTTCACATTATTACCTATGGCTCTACTATCTGTGAATGGAAATTAACTAGCTGGGGCAGTAACCTCCATGTACAGCGAGTCAGACCAATGGCTAATGCTGCTTTAACAAGTAAAAAAACCCCCACTGAATTTCGAAAGGGAACCAATGCAATGTAATGTAAACCAATTATTAAAAATTACTTGATAAAATTTGTACACTGTAGTTCTTAACCGTCTTTAATGTTTGACAGATAATGTCTTGGTTATAGTGATGTTTTGGGATCTGCTCTCTTCTGAAATGATAATACTGCTTCCAAGGCATTTTTCTGTAAAAATGCAGCAGTGTCAAAGTGGGCATGATGCGATGCTGCAAGACTTGACCACATGCATAGGAAAAAATCTGCCAAACCTGCACTTTTCTCCTTGTTACTTACCCCTGACCTGCTCTTAAAAGATATAGTCAGCAGCATTGCACCACCTCTAATGATGTGTAATCACAGTGGTTTCCTGCATAATGCCTTCAATGTTGGGAGAGACCATCAAGCTGATATCCAGGGACATTTTAGGCAGATGGTGATACTCTACTTCACTTAACAAAGAAGGCAATACAAGGCATATTTTTCACTCCTCAAAAACAGACATCAGTAATGAATTTGCCTAATTTCTTGATAATTTTATGCTATACAGTATATTGAAGATCATGAATGGCTTCAGTAGAGATTTCTCCTTGTGTGCTCTATGTATTCCAATATTTTCCTGAGTGCAGGGAGAGAAAACCATCAAAGTTATTCATGTCAATCTTAAGCTCTTTAGAAAAAAATGGTGAGCACGGCTGGAAACTCATATCCATGTTTGCTTATGCTCATTTCATTCTGCCTTGTACCCCACTCTCTGCAAAGCAACAGAGAGCAAAGAGCCACTGTTGAATTCAAATGGAGATGCAATTAAATGCAAAAAGACTGAGACAGAATGTAATGATATGGGGATGTTTATGCTCCACTGTGTTATTGCAAAGACTTTTGCACTCTAGAAGTGACTGTTACATCAAATGTGATTTGAAACTTGCTAATTACACAGGAGAAAATGAGTAAAATTGTCAATTAATAAAGCTCCTAATCTGATGCATATTGTCCTCCTTTCAAAGTTATATGATTTATGTATGAGAAATCAACATATCATGAACAGACGGTTTTCACTGTTTGCCACACTAGCATCATGGCTCTAGGGATGGCAATGTTAGTCAGTCAGTCAGTCCACCACTTAAGTTTAGATCTAAATATCTCAGAAACAGTTAAATGGAATGTGGAGACATTTATAGTGTCAAGAGGATAAATCCCTATGACCTTGAAGATCCAACATTTTTTTCATTTATCCAGTGAAATATCTCAACATCTACAAGATGGATTGGTGCAAAGTTTTGCACAGATATTCTTGCTCTTCAGACGGTGTATCCTTATGACTGTAATGATCCCCTTACTTTTCACCTACCTCCATCATCAGGTCAAACTTATAACTTGCCCAATATTTTTGGACCTGCAAACTAATAATATTCCCATCAGCCTCAACTATTATATGTTTGTAAGTAAGTACAGCCTCATAGAGCTGCTAGTATGGCTGTAGCTCACATTTTACTTATGCTAAATGCAAAGCAAGGCATATTTTTACACTACTGATATTAGTATGCATAACTGCAGTAATTATGTGTTTGGCTCTGAGCGGTGGACCTAGCCTACCTGAATGCATCCTGTGAAGACAGCTGCCACTGCTCTGCTAATATGCTGCTCAAACTATCCCTCCTGCGTAGACACTGTGATAGTCTTGTTAGAACAGCACATATAAGAGCTTTGGCTGACTAGTTGACTTTCATGTGATACAATATAGTGAGAGAATAAGGTAATTACATGAAAATATGATGGATTGTTATTTAAAAGAGTCCTTAATGCCTTTGTTAGTTCACTACACGCCAAAGATAGAATAATGATAATTATTTGGTTGGGTGCAGGGATGAGCAGTGAAAAGTCTGGATCCTGTTTCAGGTTAGCAGTACATTAATATGAATCAAGCAGTCAGTGTCTGTTGGCTAGCAGCTGTTTGGGGCCCCAAGTGCAATCCCAAGAAGCACCTTGGTCCCCAACAAGTGCTTGCTGCAATGAGGTGCATCACAGTGACTTTTAATTTCCCTCTTCACCACATCATATTTGCAGCAGGCCAGGGAGGGGAGGAGAGGAAATAGATCCCCAGATTATTTCCATCTATAATTTCTTATCTGGTGGTGTTCATTCCTTCTGCCTCTCCTCTATTGCCCCCGCAGGCAGTGCCTTTTACTCCCTGGGTGTGCCACCAATCTAGAAATTGAATTTGAGGGGAGGAAATTAGAAATGAGGGCATTTTCATATTAATTTATCTTTCCAATGAGGGTCTTACAAGGCTACAATATGGGACTCCCACACACTTTATACCCTTCACCTTATGACCTTGTCAACCATGCCCCACTGCCACCCTTGAAACACCTACCAGCATCGCCCTTGTCTGCTCTCCCACCCCTTTAAAGAGCTCTAGATCTTAAAAACAGTCCATTTCTAAGCCAAAGTGTGCCACCTGCTTTTGGCAGCTGGAAGCCCTGGCAAATGTAGATAAATGAACAGAGCCACCTGAGGGATTTTATGAATCTGCTGCTGCTTGGCAGATTTATTTGCTCCCCGCCACAGAGAGCTGCACTGGTAAGCACTGATTATGGTCTACAGCACAACTGCCCCTGCCCATTCTCCTGTCCTACCCGTGTGTGCACCCATACAAGCTCTGAGAGGTTGTTGACCTGCAATTCATCAGTATTTTAAATTGTAAACAGCAGCCTTGTGTTCTTCTGTGTCTTCCTCCACCTCATCATTACAGCTCTGGAACAGATCGTGTAGTGCCCTTGGGAAGTTGTGAATATATTTGTTTAGTGCCTGATCTAATCTTACATCATTATGCAGAAGGGTATTTGAGTAAATCTTATAGAAATGTAATTAGATTTTTATCAAATGCACTGTTGTTCTGTACTATACAGCATATGTATATGTATGATTATCCAGCATATTGCCTCAGTCAAACTCATTTTAGCAGCTCTACTCTACATTTAATTTGCTATCACTTCAATATTAACTTGACTTAGAATATGGAACAAAGGCTACAATACATTATATTTTCAGCTCAATATGTCAAACAATGTAAATGTATCGTACATCATTTGAGTGTTGCTTTAAATAAAAATGAGAAGAAGGCAGTTTGTTGTGTAACTGTACTATCATTGTTGTATCGACCTGCAGCCCAGTCTTCTAGAAATTCTGTAAATGTAACATACATTTTTCCATTTAAATATAAGGGAAACAATTGTTGTCAAGATTATGTTTGGTGAGAAGTTTTAGTTTTTTTGTTATTTCTTGTAACATTCTTGCACCACTCAAAAGACATTGCAAGATTTAGGGTATATGAACTACACTGGACCGGCTGCAACCTGCATCCTCTTGTCAAACCTCCTTCACAGGTGTCAAATGAAACATTAATAAAAATATGTTATGGTTTGAAGGGAAGCATAACTGAAACAGATCCTACAAAGAAGTCCTCAAAGTCCAACTGACTCTGTCTGTGTGCTCTCACTTTGCTAACATTCACTATAGCTATTGCAAAAAATACAGACTTAATATCTGATTCACCATTTTTCCAAAAGGTGTTCTGGACAGACAATATACTACAAGAGATAGCATTACATTTCAAATTTATTATCTATGTTAAAATGACAGTGTTTGCTATCTATACAAATATCACCCAATAACCATAATTAAATCCCCCACTAATAACCTGTATTAGTCAGGTTATCCTGTATAAATCTCTCGTTGACTGTAATTTATTTTGAATCTGAATGCGCTTCATGTGCTGTCTCCTTTAAAAATTAGAGCTGAGCCTTTTCCCTTTTGTAGATCCTTTTTGAAATTAGGTCAAATACAAACACAATACACAGCAGTTAGCCAGCCAACTAATTTTAAAGAGAGTTAAATCACTGACAGACCCTGGCTTCACTTATAAAAATCATTATATTTAATTTGGAAGAAAACCTAAAACAAGACAATTATAAAAATTATGAACAGTTTTGTATCATTGTATAAAGTACTCCTGTGACCATTTGTCCTAATGGTTGTCATTTAACTATTATTATTCACTAAGCTGCTGTTACAGCTAATACAAATTTTCAGGCACTATTTTTGTGCCTATAATTTATTATACTGTGTCAACTGAAAGTAAAACTACTGAGAAATACACATTTGACAAAAAGGAGGAACAATATGCACACAAGTAAATTTGTTCCTCTCAGTAAGTCTCAGTGAGGAAGCTAAATAGTCTCTCTATGCTGTGTGTTCATTCAGAAGTTAATCAGGTCATTTTAGGCTTTGCTACTGATGTCAGACATGTTTATATATGCCTGTCTAATTATACCAATCGTAATGTCTGATGCTGTGGAAGGAAAAAATAAACAAGCAGATGTTTTGAAGTTGGGCTTAGAGAGTCAACCAAAGCAGCTCTGAAAAGATTTGAAGTTTTCCATTGAGATTTCAAGTACCTGTAATTTCCAACATTGATCACATCATTCATCGTCATCGAGTCAAATTTCAAATTTATTTATAGAGAGCATTTTACAAGCAGGCTCAAAGTTGTTTTCAGAGACCAACAACTAGAAAAAAACAAGATACCGTATGAACAAGCATGTCACTAATTTAAAATTGTGTGTGTGTGTGTGTGTGTGTTATTGCAGCAGTAATCACAGATGTGTGTGAGTGGCTATGAGTGCCAGGCGACACCAGGGAGTACACAGGCAAAACACTTAAATGACAAGATTGCTGGGAAAGACAGGAGAGAAAAGAGAAAATTGAAGCGAGTCAGTATTGTACAAACAAACACACAAAAGTATTAAGTTCTTCATTTTCGATTTAGGAGCCGATGTGTGGGTACAAAAAAATAACAAGACCATATAGTTCTTATAAAATATAAATTAAAAAAACATAAAAGTTTAAATTTTAGATTTTGTTGTTCAGATCAGTTACAAGCAGGCTCAAAGTTGTTCCTGCCCTCTTTATTTTGCTGTCAAACTCTGGATGTTTGGTTGTGTACAAAGCATTCGAATTGCAGTAGCAAACATTTTGTGGAATGAGGCCTGGTTTTAAAATTAATAGTAAACCCAACACTCCATAGATAGAAGCAAAAACCACAAAATTATTTGGTCGGTTTGATAAAAGCAATAAGTGATTCTAAGTGTCACAACACAGCGTTAGTCTGTGCAAATGCATTGCACCGCAGTCGTACAGAACATTGCTTAAATTAACAGAAACTTTACAGGGGTGTGTGAATTTTTACGTAGGCTAGAGATGAACCGACATCCTTTCTCCTCTTATCCTAAATCCATAGAAGAAAAGCAAGTTCAATCCACTCCCATGGCTGAGCACACCCATGGGATAGCATGTAATACTCTCATTAATTAACTGTATGTTGGAAGCAGTTAAGCTAATACTGAAGCAGACACCGGCTGAAGGAATGCTTGCAGTAAACGTCCTATGGCACATTTACTGTCCACTACTGTTCCTAAGTTCATGCACAGTGAGAGAGTACAGAGTCATTATATTAGAGAATATAATTGTGCCTTTTTATCTGCAGAATGTATTAACATTTTACTGGGGATTGACTTTCCTTACTCCATTCTGCAAAAGAGTGAAATTGAAAACCATTCTAATCCATGCTACTCAATAAGGATAATTAGGGTATCACATCTTAGTCATTAATAATTTACTTCAGATTCTTTATCAGAATTGATTGAGAGAAGTCTCTTCACAACACTTTTTTGGAACGCCACAGCCTTCACTGGAGCTATTTGGCTACTGTAACTCTGCGGCAGACAGGGAGATGCAGAGATCTTTTTGGTAATGACAATCAGTTAATCAGCGTGTATCCAAAGAACAGCACAGACAGATCCATTACAAAGTATAACCAATGCATATGCTGAGAAGGTGGCAAGCCTCTGCAGTAACATGACCACTTCCATTACATAACAGCAGGATTTGCTGTTTCCAAGCTCCCCTCCACTCATAAATGTGTTTTGTTGATTGACTTATTCACTTAGATGTTTGACCTTCACTCTGCAGAATGATGTATGTGCAGAGTTCCATACTAAAAGGCTGTTTTCACATTCATCTACTGTTTCTCTGTGCTCACAAGCCCACGTGAACACAGATTCTTCACTGACCATTAATACTGTTCTTACTGACATAAGAAGAAAAAAAAATCCATTTTAATGTGCTTTCAGTGTAACTGATGTGGTAGAAAAAAGTCAGTCTTCATTCTGTGTGAAAATGTATGTAGCTTCAGTTTATCTGACGCTAATATGAGGCTTCATCATACTTGATTTGATTAACTCAAACAGCTGAAGTCTCATGTTAGCTTCAGACAAGCTTGAAGCCTCCAATGGACTGTACATACTCTGAGAATGGATTTTTCAGTGAAGTAGAAGAGGGCTAAAATTTGTATGTTTATTGACTGTGTTTTTTTGGGGTTTTTTTTTTTTTAATTCGGGGAGAGGAAGTCAGAAGGCAGTCAAACTTTTTGTGGAACAAACATATCTGACAAATATTATTCTGTGCAAAGTATTTTCATATGACATGAAACATGTCTGGAGGGGATCTTTAAATGAATGCAAACCTTGCTATTTCAGAAATATAATCTTAGAGACTGTACATGCTGTCTGGTGCACTGCACATGATGAATCACACTTGGGAAAGAATGTAGCAGCTAACGTGCCACAGCTGGAACTGGTGAGATCAGAATAAAACAGAAATTGCTAAAACATGTTGGTGGTCTACAGTAGCTGCACAGTTACCATGGCGATGCATATACAAATTTAGTGCCCTTGCAATTTACCAGTACACTTGATCTAATGTTAGAATCACTTGTGTCATAATCCAAGTCAAGTTTGCACAGACTCAAAGATGTGGTTACCATAGAGAACATCAGGCAGGGCTGAAAATGGCAGTTCATCAGTCAAGCAATATGCTTACCACCTAATCTAAATCTGATAGCTAGTGTTAAAAACAGTATTAAAAGTGTGTGTGTGTGTGTGTGTGTGTGTGTGTGTGTGCGCGCGTGTGCTTGTGCATGTGTATGTGCATGTCTTTGCAGTTGTCAAGCCCACTGCCACAGAAATCATATGTATATGACCAACAACTCCATCAGACAAGTCAACACAGAGTACCACAAAAGAACCCAACCCATCACTGGTCTGACATCATCCTAAGAAAGAGTGCAGCATGACGGCAGCATCACACTGTGATAACTGTATCAGGGCCAGATCACCATGGAGAGAACAATGAACAGAGTTAAATAACAAGAGGCTGTTGAAGAAAGACTTCTCTACAGGACTAACACAACCTCAGACTTCAGACAATACACCTTTCAGTATGACAACCTCAAGAACACAGGAAAGAAAACACAGTCAAACTTCAGCACAAGTCTCACAAGCCTATAGATCACTCACTACCCAGTCCTACAGAGGGGATTGAGAGGGTTTGAAAAGTGGGAAATGGTGCCCAGATATAATGAAACATTAAAGACATACTACTGAATACTTGAAGCCACTGCAGATAGTCTACACTGCTATCTTTAAGGAATACCGGAGCCATAGTTCAAAGCTGGCTTTAAACTCCACCACACACACCTTTGCTTTTTGCCTCTGCTGCCAGCTGACTGAACTTGTGCATCTTTTGAAATGTCTCATCTCATGGGGCCTCCCATAGAACTGTGAGTTCCACAAAATGTACGGTCCACAGGCCAAAGACTGGCATTATCATAGTGTTAACTATCTCTTATGGTATAACTTTTTCGCTCAACAATTATTTTGTTTTTGATACGGAAAAACTGTGATTGTGAAGTGAAAAAAATACGTTTCACTGTGTGTTTTTTGTTTAATGGTGCCTTTTTGGATGGCCAAGTCTAGTATTGTATCATTTCCAGGGAGGACATTTGGCTTCTGTTCAGCAGGAAATCATGACCATGAGTCTTGAGGACAAGAACCAATAACAAGAGCAGATATTGCTGTTCTTGATCTAGCCATCGTTAACAATATACTGTACACTCCAGCCTCCGGCCATGTCCACACCAGGCCAGTGTTTTCACACACGTTGCTGTTGCTTTTTGAAAAACGCTCCCCAGAGTGGATGTATTCGAAAATGCTGGTCTTGCTGGCCTTAGATGCCCCAGTTTCTCCAAATATCCACAACACCACTTCCACCTACACTTGCATTTCCCCAGCACTCTTAATCTTTTCGCTCTCTCAGACCAACTTGACTGTAGGCGTAATTAAGGTAATTGTGGAGTAACTATGGTGCTGAAAATCCTAAAGCCCACATTAAACATAAGCTTGTTTGGCTTAGACTGTATAATGATATGGCCATCATTAAAAGGCCAAAAATAAAAGTGAACACTGCCATAAATTTTAATTCCAAGATGACACAACTATGTAATCAGCATAATATAATGTCACCTTGTGGTAGCAGAAGATAGTTTGAACGACTCACAGTGTTCCAAGGTCCATACAAACATTACTGACAGACAGTACTACATGTGTTTTCACATGTTCAATTGAAACCAGTTTTGAAAATTAATCTTCTGATCTTCTTTTACTGACCCACTTTATTTTCTCTTTCTGCACTAGTCCAAATCTGGCCACAGTTTGTTCCTGTCATATACAATACAGCTATTTGAGAGCTAAGCATCCAATTTTGGAATAAATGAATAACCCAAAAAGGTTTTTTAAGAACATCTACCATTCAGAAGGTATTTACAGAATTCTTTGCAGTTCCTTTAACCACCAGAAGGAAAAAATATTCTGTCAGCTGCACAATAAATAAAATATGTAACCTGTTTCCCAAGGTGCACCTCTTCTTCCTCAACCAAGCAAAGATGGTAGCTGGAAATTGGTTTACATTGATGTTTCTTTACACTATTTTATACTATCATCTAAAATCATATGATAAGCAATTCTTTGCTTGTGTTAGACTTGATGTCTATCACTCCTTTTCATGGAGCATAGCCATTAACCACAGTTTGCCAGAGTGTTCTGTCCTGGCCTCTCCAGCAGTTTCCATGTCAACCTGCTCAGTTTGATGTGCATCTCAAGGTCCCTGAGCCAGGTGTTCTTGGACCAGTCTCTCTTTCTTGTGCCTTAAGGGTTCCATCTAAGGACCTGCCTGCTGGTGCTGGCACTGGGTTTCTGGAGAGTGTCTTCTCATAAACTCCCTCTTCCACAGGTCGTCGGCTCGGTCATTGGCATCATTTGCTGATGGTTTCATTAAAAAAAGCAAGGAAATGTTTAATTTCTGGCAACAGGAAATACAGTCGCAATGTGAGAAACAGAGAAAGAATCTTATTCTAATCATGCAATATTTTCATGCAGATAGTTGGAAAAGTCTTTAAAGATTCTGAATAATAACGATGGAAAGTTGTTGTTGAACAGCCTTCTGGGTTTTCTAAAGATATGCAGGTATATGTTTAGAAAAAAGGATACTTAGCTCTGTAACTTATTTATTTTTAAAGTGAAAACATTTGAAGAACAAGCAGGAGCCAGTTCACAACCAACCGCAAAGAGAAACAACTTCAGGCTCAAGTTTAGCTTGTCTGTCTTGTCCACGTCCATTTTTCTGGCATGGCCCTTTCTCTCTTCTCTCTCTCAGACAGCGCTCTACATCTGTCGGTGTGTCTGTTGATCTTGGTTTTTAATAGACCAGTTCGAACATCCTGGAAGCTAAAGTAAACCTAGCCTCTCTTCTTCATCTTAAAGACCAGAAGGAAATAAGTAAATAGTTCTCACTCAGGCACAAATAAGATCTCATTCCTTCAGTCTTCCACAATATTTTCCTCTTTATCATCAGCTGATGAATTTATTTTATAACTCTTTGCTCTCAGGTGCTGCTGGGAGACATACACCTCCTGGCTCTCCGTGAGGAAAAGTGATTTTATAAAGTGAACAAATGTGTAAGAGTATAGCAACACCTGAATATACTGTAAGGGACAAGCTAAAAGGTGTGTGGTCTGATTCTATATCTGTGGGTTTCATCTTTGTCTATTTAACCATAAAATTAACAGGTAGTAGAAAAGTATCCATAAAATATCTTTCATGCAAAATCTTTTTCATAGCTGTGGTTTTTTTGTTTTGTTTTTTGTGTTGTTTAAATTTTCTTTATTGATTGATATGCTGTAATTATGGGCTCTAAAATTCAGATTCACAAATCATGTATAAGATCAAGATCAAAAACAATTTAGACACAGTTTGAGCAAGGGCATTGGAGTCCTTCCCCAGAAGAAAAAAATCTTTAGGGGGGATTATTTTAAAATTTCACTGAATCAGTTTTCGTAGCTCAGTAATCTCTCACTTTACATAAGGATAAATACTGTATATTTATTAGATATTTTCATTTCAATTACTTGTGCTGTTATGGTTTTTGAAAATGACACTTAATTGGACACTAGCTTCTAGCTAAATAAACTGATTTAGAGAACATAGATAATAAAGCCACATATGAAAGGAACCTGCAGACATGGTAATAGTTGCAAACAGAAAACATAGGAAACAGTATAAATACAGATGAGACTGCTAACATCACAAAGAAGTGTCTGTTCCATTGCCAATAAAAGCTCATATTGAGCAGTAGGTACCTATTTTCCAGATCCTACTTGAAAGATCCATCATCACCACTAGTCTAAGTACATATACCAACACACTACAGAGCACAGGAGAGGGGGGGAAGCAATAGGATTTTCATGCCCACCCTTGTCTGTCTGCAAGCATCCAGAATGATCCCTAACTCTCCAAGTCTGATTCCTTGCTGCCTCAACTGCAATGACCATCAGATCAGCCATCTTTTCTTGCAACATTGTGGGCTGTAGTCGAAGTTTATAGAAGTGTCTTTCATTGCTGCATGATGTGACTGGCAGTGTGACAATGGGTACAGCTTGTTGATATGCTTCAAGAAGATGATTCTCAACCACAATGGTTGGTGGTAACTCGTAAAGAATCATCATCAGGTTGAGAATTAACTTGTGATGTGATGGGCGTGGGATGTGTCACCAATGTGCATGCAGAGATTTGTGCAGTTTAGAGGGAGAGAGTTGTAGTTCTCCCCAAATTGCCTGACATGCAGACTATCAGTAGACGCTCCAAGTTACCAAAGTTCCCTTTACGCCTCACATGTAGGCTATTGGTAAATGCTAACTTGATGGTTGTACACACTGAAGCATCTAGTCCCCAGTTACAGCAGAGCATGCAAATCAGATAGATGTGAGGCTAAAAGTTAGTTTGAAATACCCTAGTTTGATACCCTTTTCCCACCAAAATTAGCGGGTATAAGTGGATTTTCTGAAAGCAGGTAAACCCACTAATAAAAGTTGATTAACCCCTAAATGAGACACTTTGATCAGTGATTGTGTGTTTTTAAAACTTATTGCAGGGCTGCACTCACTCTTGCTATCTTTTATTTGCACACATGCTCGTAAATACATTTTATAGTTTCAAGGTGTGTACAAATAACTGTATCATATCTTCCAACCAATCAATGATTTCCCCAAAAAGACCTTTGTTTTTTAAAGTCTATGATTCATCATGGCCACTGGAATGGGTAATCTCAAGCAGACTAGTGTAGAGGTTGTGTCTGCTAGTAGACAGCACTGTATCCGTGCTCCCTTTCTTTTGTCTTCAGCATCAATTGGAATAGTCATCAAAATGCATCTGCCACTTTTGAATGTTTTCCATATGAAGTTGGCTTGTATTGTGTTTGCCTGTCTCCAAAGCTGACTTCCAATCTCTAAATCTGTAAACAGAGAACTTCCTGTAGTAGTTTCCATTGTATCCAGACGCTCTTCAGGGAAAACAAAAAAGCTGCATCTGTCGCTTTCTTGTACTCTAACCACTGGTGCTTTTTAACCAGGTTTTGTTGGAGCTCCTATGTCTATTACCAATTCAAGTCTTGGATAGCTTTCTTCTTCTCTTTGAATGGGCCCTCTTTTGATGTAACTGTCCCTTGCCAGATGCTCATTCAGAATAATAAAATCAGCATCCTCCTCTGAAAAGCAGAAAATGCTTAATTAAACAATTCTATGTAGAACAGAGTGTAGTCATGTGTCAAACTATCACAAAGAACTGTCCTGACTCTGCCCCTGACATGATTACCTTCTATCTCACTGCTTGGACTCAGGATAACATTTCTGGGGGGATATAAGGAATCCTCAGTGACTTGAGGGACTTCTCTGTCAGTCTGAGGAAAAGCCACTGAACCATGATAAATTTCTTACATCATGCTAATTGGTAAAATATGCAATGCATATGCAATGCATATAAATCTTGACCTGGAGATATCAAATGGAATTAATTGTTTTGCAAACTATAACCTGTGACAGTGGCATAAAAACTATCATCTCAGTGCCATAAGATTCACACAGCTGTACTTTGCTATTCTATCCGATCAAAATTCACAACTAGCTAGCGAGCCAGAGGGATAAACAACCAAATTGAGGCTACTAACTTTAGCTGGTAGTACCCAGCTATCTTGCAAGGCAAACTATACCTGTATTTCTGAAATGCATTAAAGTGTGTATAGGTAATTGCATTTCACTTTCACATGTTTGATTGATGCTCCAACCTTGACCATCTTACTTCTGACATGCTCACTCAAAAAAAAAATGTTTTTTTGAATGACCCAGTTCTCCTGTAACCTCCAAGTTGCTGCTTGTGGGTGTATTTAGGTCTTGTTTCCAAGTCATGGCCATTATTGTATTTTCACTTTTATTTATACCTATTACAATAGACAATTATTCATATGGTTCAGTGAAATGTGAGCAACTACATAGCCTTGAGACGGAGGAAAGTTATCTAAAGGCAAAACACAACCCTGAAAATTCAGAGGCATGAAACTAGCTTGGTAATTAGATGCTAAATTAGTCCACGTGGACCAATTAGCCAAGACAAGACGTGGGGGCTCTGTAATGCTTTGTCAACAGAAATGAAACCAGTACAAGGAGACAGACGAGTTGAGGAGGAACAAGTCTGAATGAGAGACAGAAAAGGGAGGGGGGCATGAGAGCATGTACCCTGATTAAAGGGGAGAACAGGATCAAAGAGATTTTATTTGGCATGTGTGTGAAGATTAAACAAACCTTTAGAAGAAAAAAGGGTCCCATCATTTCCTGTATTAAGTTTGAATTAAATTTTAATGCAGAAACATTGCTTGATCTCTTTTACAAATGATGATGCTTTGATTTGGAAGCTTAAAATGTAAGTGGAGTCCCTTAGCCCTTTGCTGGCTGGCTAGAAGTTCTTTACATTTCTCTCTCCTAAAAACTTAGCAGTCCTTTTTGTGTTTTTTTAATTAGATAGATATTTGGAAACATTACAAATACTAAAGGTGAAAATGTAGGCTCAGCTAAATTATAAAAAAACAGGACACTTTTCCAAGGTTTTGAGACATTCCTCTCTAAAATTGAGGAGAATGGAATTTTTTGGTCCTCTCAGCATCAATAACAGCAATATGTCTCTCCAGAAACAACGTTTTATAGAGTCATAGTAGTCATGACATAGTAGTCATGTTGATTTAGTCATTTTAAATTTTCAGACATTGGTTCAGACATTCATGTCCCCTCAGCATAGAACATTTTTCATCTAACAAAATTAACAAAATTGTCAGTGCTTTCATTTGGACACAAAATTAAAGGAATTTCAGTTAGTCTCAGGTGTAGTGTGTTAATTTGCAAATGTTAACATGCTAACATGCTAATCTAAAATGGTGAACATGGTAAACATGATTCCTGCTAAACATCAGCCTGTTAGCATTGTCGTTGTTAGCATATTAACATGATGACATTAGCATTTTGCTTAACACACCAAAGACTCAATTACAGCCCAGCTTAACTTTTGACTCTGTCTTGTTTAAACCTGGGGTTACAAGGCTCTGAGCATTTTAGAGTAGATCCAAAATAATGCAAAAAATATCACTGCCCTGTATTTAGGCTATATGCCACTGCTAGATGGTCATTAAAGAAAATAATAGGTAGCTACTACAAACACTGCACAAAATTCCAATGCACCATGCCATTTTGGTTAATTCTATATCACTTTATCATCCCTTTTGTTGTTAATAAACCAATGGTTGTATTATTTTTTTGTACCTTGGGATATACTAAATGTTGCTCTTTTGTGTATTTTAAGTTGATCACCTGATAGAGTTACATGGCTGCTGCAGCAGGCCATAAACCTTGAATGGCAGGATGCGCAGGCTGTTTTCTAGTGCTGGTGCACCTGCAAGGGAAAGATAAGGACACTGATGATAACAACCTGTCGGCATTCTGACATTTCTCTGGACACTCACTTGGCCAGAGCCCTATGGAAAGAAAGGGGAACCGCAATTTTCTGGGGGAAAAAACAGGGCTTTGTCACATATGTCTATACAAAAGGAAAGCAAACCATAATAAATTTGAATTCCTATTTTCCATTGGTACATTGCTAATTTTCCTGAACAAACACAATGTATGACACCATTTAAGCATCAGCAGTAGATGTGAAAGACCTTGGGCTACATTATTATGTATGTATAATACACAGAAACTCCCTTAAAAGGTGAATAACAAAATATTACATTCACTTACCTCATTTGAATTACCAAGATAAATAAGACCCACAATGAATTTAATTGCTCAGCTAAATGTGAAATGCAATTTAAAAGATATTGATTTTACATTTGAATTTAATTAATTAATTAAAAGATTACATTTCTACGGAATGAACCACTTTTGATTCATGATGTGATTCTGCAAAAACTGTTTCGCTGGAAATGAGAGCAAGAACCTGAAGTCAATATCTGTCAAGTGACACATGATGAAGTACTGCATGTGACAGGTGTCATGACAGATATCCTGAATTTGTCAGCTTTTTTTCATTGTCATTTAGTCAAAAAAGATGGCATGGCCAAATCAAATTCATCCACTAAAAGAGATTCGGGTCTGTGGTCATTTGTCTATGACATAATGTAGCATTAATGCAACATACCTGCAAACTATGCCCAATGAGTCCTTCTGGGGAAATTCTTAGCAAGTTTCCTGTTGCCCTTGGGTGGAAAAAGAAATACACTGGTTGCTTTTTTCAGAGTTTATCACTCTTGAAACAAAAAACATAGTCTTAGTGACTATAAACCTTTAGTTGATCTTGTGCTGCAGTGTCTCAAAGGTGCCAACAGTGCAGCACAAACTCCACAAGATAAACACAGATGCATGGTTTTGCTACAGTTGATTTTATGATAGGCCTACAGTTTTGTTAACATTAATCCACACCTGTGACACCAGCCTGCAGTATGCTAGGCATGTTGCATTATGTGAGCTGCAGGTGTTTACATAAATTTAAGGTTTATGGGCCTCAACTTTACGAGGTGAGAATTGCCCAGAAGTATTTCAAGTTTTTCTTTCTAGTTACGGAGTTATCATTGCCAGTTTGAAGTGCCACCATAAATGACTGAGAAAGCTGATGCCCACTCATGACAATGACAAGTGACTGTTCATGTATATATTTCTATATTTTTCATAAATATATATATGGCCCCCATATTTTTTTTTCTCGTCATCCTTTTGGTAATGTACATATGGTATTATACCCTCTACTAGTTTTTGTAAGCTCTTCATGTATGTTTAAGTGTTGAAAGGCCAGTGAAGAGACTGATAGGAAAAAAACGTTAAAACTCAGTGTAGTTTTTTACATTTGAGGACAATAATATATGAATCAAACAAAACCAAAAACATATCGGCTTATATATGTCAAAACTCTCTACATATGCTAGTATTTTTAAAAAGGTTTCTATTTAAATTTTATTTTATTTTAAATTACACAAATATGAAGTCACATTTTCTGTTTGTTATTTTTGTACTAAATTGGGGTTACATTAAAATTTGTGAATTTTCCCAATTGTGTAAATGACCAATGAAACCACGGTAGCCAACAGGCACAAACTGAATTGAAGTGACCCAGACTGCCAGTGGCTTAAATACTTGCAGAAGTTTCCTTCCAGGAGCCAAGGGAAACCAGTCTTTACCTACTGCTCAGGCCACTACTATAATTTTAATTTAAAAAACAAATTGTACCCTGTCTTTTGTCACATGGCATTTATGGCCCCTTATAAGTTGCTGATGCTGTCTGGACTTTCCCCAAATTTTCATTGACTTGGCTATATTCCAGAGGTTTTCAAAGTAAAAGCGCAAAGGGAGAGTCGTGGGGGAAATATACTGTGTGAGGTGACAGTTACAGGTGCATGTGCCTGTTCCACAAACGACAGGATGTAGGCACAAGTTATTGTAGTTTGGCTGCTCATGGACAGGAACAGCAGCTGCAGTAACACACAGCTCAGCCAATTATGGTTGGCTACTTTAAAGAGCTACTTTTTGCAATTTGTGTTAAAAATTGGATTCAGTTTAACTGGAAGACACAGACTTGATAGATTCAGTGTAACTTACACTTCTTATCATTATCTTACATGTCCACTGCACAGAAACGTCCATTAGCGAAGAGAAAAAAAAAAAAAAACATGCTCCTAACTACAGAACTCTCTTGAGAATAACGTTTTTAAGTTTTCTTCAGTGTCAAAGTAATTATAGTTGTCAGAAAGTCTAATAGTACATAGCAAGGAGGAAGTGACAATAACCAAGTCAAAATATAAACAAATATAGAGCAAAAAACTCACTGATGATCCTTTAAAAAAAAACAACTTACATCTATACACTTAAAAATAAGACTTTTAACATTTAATGCACATTATATATAAAACCCCCTTTGTGGACATTTAAATTGGGCAACTTTTACGACGACCGTGTAGTTTCTGGGCTTTGATTGGCTTTCGTCGCGAAACTGCGAACTGTGTTTACACCAATGAAAAAGTTAGCAACTTCAAACTGGGAAGGAGAGCGAGCGAGCGTCCCGGTGTTGATACTAGTTTTGCCACTGTGGCGCTGTGGATTGCTGAGCTAGCATCGACGGAGAGAGGAGCGCCGCACAAAGTGGCGATGAGGGGGCTGCTGCCTGAAACTGGTATAAAAAAAATAAAATAAAATAAAAAAAAAGAGGGAAGTGAGGTGCCCGGTATAAAAAGAGGAAACAGTGTGGACTTGGCAAAAATGTCAGCGGAGTCCTCTGTGGCGAAAGACCTCATGTCCACTGGGAAATTATAAAATTATATGGCACCATATACCACCCCGATGTCTTCTTCAAATACAGGTAGGTCCCCCCCCCCCCCCCCCCCGCCCCACACCCCCCATGCTTGTTTGTGGCTTCCCTGACGGTTAAAAGGCCAGGTGTGACTGTCTTTATTGACAGAGGATCACTGTGACGGTGTCTGCTCTCCATGGGCAAAATAATGTACTTGAGTTCTTCAAACTTTTTCCTGAAGGTGGTTTACTGAAAGGGTGTTATTGTGTGCACGTCCACACCACGGACAGGTTCTGCCATGCTTTGAAAAAGTTCCCCATTTTCACATTAATTGGTTTTCAAGATGCATATTTGGCCTTGCTGTTGTGATTGTGTATCCCCTGTACAGATAACTGGTTGTTGCCTATTGGATTTTTTTCTGACCTTGCTTAGCCTTTAAATTTATGCTCTTTATAACCACTGAAAATGGTGATTCTCAGTAGTTAGAAGGTGCTTTGGAGGGGAAGAAAAAGAAGGACACAATCCCCGTGCATACTGTACAGTTTTTCAGTATTTGTCGAGGTAACAAGATGAGTAGAGAATAATAAATACATTTAACAAGATCAATTCACATATAGAAATAAAATTCTACTGGGAATATGTAAAGATAGGTTACCGTTTAATTGACAGTGCAGTTCTCTATACTTTATTACACTATGTGCAGTTGTAGTTGAATTAGGTCCAGAGACAGTCAGCCTAGCCCTGGTCCTTCATGTGCTGAATGAGTGCAATGGCCGCAGGCAGAAATTACTTCTGTGGCATTCCTTGTTGCACCTGAGCTGTCTCAGCCTCTTACTGAATGTGCTCTTTCTGCTGACCAGCACATCCTGGAGGGGATGGGAGTCAGTGTCCATAGCGCTAAGTTTTGTACAGAGTTAGGATAGACGAGAGTAGTGTTTGATACCTGCATTGTGAACTTAAACTGTTAAATATAATCTGCCAGGGAGCGTTGTTACATTTGCTGCTATTGATATGTACATTGTATTCTGGTATATTGGAAGCTTTAACATATAAATGAGGGTCAGTAAAGTTAAATCAACACCTTTCTAAGCCAGTTTCAACAAAGCTGAACATTATAACCTTCATGCAGGTCCGATTTCTTGCGGGCTGGATTAGACTGCATTTGTTTTAGCTAGGTGTACCTAATAAACAGATAACTGACTGTAAAGTTTGGACAGTGTTGTGATATATTAGTGCAGTCCATTTGTACAAAGATTTAATGTAGCTTACTTAGAGGAGACCTTCATTTGTGACTGCTTTATATAAATATACAGCACGAGTCAATTTTCACAAAATATAGGAGTTTTTTTTTTTTTTCTTTTAACAAATCAAAATGTTAACGCCAAATAACTTCTCTGTATTTACATTTGCCCCAGCTTGAATGCAGCCCTGTCTCCAGTATTTGCACTCATCGGTCGACAATACAGAATAGATGCATTCATTGAAAATGAACATATTTATAATTCCATTTTACACTTTACATGGTTTTTGTCATCAAGAAGATTAATTTAATTAGAAATTTCATCGCTGGCTGCACTGTTGGAGTTACTTACATTACATTACACAGTTAATTTTGCCATGATGGCTGGTTTTGCTTCACTGTTTAGTCTCAGGTTTAGCTGTCTGATAATTCTTATTCGAATGCAGGAGGAGTTCCCAGACTCTGTCTGTGCCCTGTTTGCATTGGCTGGTATTTTGCATGGTAAGAGGGACTGTTGCAATACTTCATCATGATTGATCAGCATGTAGAGAGAGCAGCTGTCCTTTTGTGTTTCTGCAACTACCTTGGGGGCTGTAGGCATGTGTAAGAAATAAAAGCATTTATTGCGTCATCTTAAAGCACCATTTCACAAGGGCATACCCAGTCAAACTGCCAAGCCATATAATTGCTATGGTTCTGTGGAGCTATTTTACTTTGCAGGCTTTGTGAGAGATATGCACGTAATTCTTGAAAGTTTCAAGGCACCAAATCTCTGGGACATAGTTTCATTCTTATTTGCACACAGTTAAATGTGAACAAGCATTACTTTTCTTTCTGAACATTTGAACCTCTACATCCATTCAAGAATGCTATCTATCTATCTATCTATCTATCTATCTATCTATCTATCTATCTATCTATCTTTCTGTCTGTCTATCTATCTATCTATCTATCTATCTATCTGTCTATCTATCTATATATACCATTACGATATGAGCCACAATTTAAGTTGGAAGGATCGTTCTTGCATTTCATTTTCACTGAAGATTTAAAAAAATTATGATGATGTAAATTTTTGTTGGGGCCTGTACCAAACAAGCATGTTCCCTTACATATGATTTATAGGTCGGGGGATCTCTGTCGCACCACAACGCTTATGGTGCTAACAATGCACAACAATGTTGTGACACACTTTATCAAAAAAATGCAGACTATCTATCTGTCCATCTCTCTATTGGGTGACACCCTACTCACTCTCCTGTAGTTAACACCTGAAGGAATGGAGAGTGGCACTGAGAAATTTGCAAACCACACTGACTTTGTAAAATGAAAAGTAAAATGCAATATTCATGTAGCATGATTTCACACTAAATGACTGAATAGAGTAGCATGCTGTTCCATTGCACTGGATTTTTGAAAGATGAAATCAGCCCAGTAGCAGTCCATTATCTTACACAGCATGGAGTACACAATTTTATTTATTTTTTTTGTTGAAACACCAGTCAAGGTGACCTCCCTATTTCATCGGTGTGGCATCCAGCCTACATAATATGGGTACAGTAATCTAATGGACGTGGGGTGTCAAGAACGAAATTGAGCATCGGGGATAATAATCTGGTGTTTTATCCCATGTAGTGTGACATGATGAAAGACAATTGATGGGGAGTCTAGGACACCTCACAGTCGGTGTGCTACAGTGTGGACACAGGTTTTTTTGCGCCTACACACATTTTAGTGATGCTGACCAATCAGAGGACGGTGCACTTTACAAACAGGAATATTTTTGGGATATTTTTGTATTCACTTTTTTACTTGAGATTTTTTTTAGTTACATGAGGGGGCATCAGATGAAAAAAGGAAAAAAAGTGAATATTTGCAAACTTCTGGAACATCTGAAAAAAAAAAAAAAATACAGATTTTTTTTTTGTTGCAGAATTGACAGTGGTAAATGACTGTTCTCCAAATGAAAAAAAAGTTTATCTTTGGCCAAGGGGTGCACTTAACTCTGAAGGGTGCACTTTACTCTGAGTGCATCCCCTACTGTGTGCACAATATATTTCATTACGAGATATACGAAATATTTGCAGGTCATGAGTTCTATTAATGTCTCTACTTCCTTGAAGATGAACAACCAGATATGGCTTACTTGGAAAATGCAGTTTAAAACCCACCCACACTTCAATAAAGAGGAATTCATGCAATGCACATTAGTACAACATGCTACAACTTTGCATCCTTCTTTCGTCTCTTTCTGCCTTCATCTGTAGCCTTGTAGCCATCACCAGGGAGAACTCCCTATCATGCACATTACTTGTATGCGTTCATTTCCAGCACAGCAGCATACAGGCTCCTACATTAGATTTCTAAAGATGAAAAGCACTTATGTGCAGTAATTCATGTTCTTTCTCCATGGAAATGATTTGCCCACCTGACAGATCTGTATGTTGAGTTTTGAATGTAGAATCTGCATGAGATTTAAGAAATAGGCAGTTGATTTGAGCCCCTTAGCTACATCCCACCTCCCAAATAATCTGACAGTAGGAGCTCTCTTTGGCTGCCTTTGTTCACTGTAATTCTTTTTAAAGATAAAGACACTATCTTTAAAAGATAGAGATGAGAGGGCATTTTGGGATTTGTTAGAGCTATGACAAAGCTTGGGTTCTTAGCAAATTTTCAGGGAGTTAGACCAAGTTTTGTGATTTTGTGGCCTTGTTTATTTAAAAAAAACTGTAGTTTTGCCACTTGCTTGAAAACCCAGACTCAACCCATTATCCCAAATAATTTTGGGAGCTGTCATTTTTACGTTACTTTTTAGAAAATTTGTATCAGCTATCATTTCTGAAACAAAATTTAAAAAGAAAAATTGTCATTCTCACAACCACACAGCACCACCTATCAAACTAATGACCTCCATGCAGCAGAAGCTGGCGATTGTGTACAGTGTTTCCCATCCTTTTTTTTTTTTTTTGTGGCGGCCCAGCACAATATCAACATGGATTTTTCTCTGTTTTTTTTTTTTTTTTTTTACTATTTCAAATAGACAAAGTCTTATTTCATTATAGAGTTGTTTGCCGCACATTGATTCACTCAGCCCCTCCTTGCTCTTGCTCTCTCTTTCTCTCACAAACACACTGACAACAGAATAGGCTGTCAGAGTTGGACTGGCCATCTGGAGCATCAAGAAAAATCCTGCTGCCTCTGTGGGTTGGTGGACCGCCAAAAAATCCATGAAGTTTTTACCTTCTGTGTCCTTACTGGCCCTCTCTGTGCTCCTGACATTTGGGTGTGCAGAGCATATAGCACGGGTGTGCCAGGACTGGGCTCAGTGGACAATCACAATATGTAATCAACCCTCACTGACTCCTGTCAGGTTGGTTATTTGACACAAGACGAAGCCAGGGAGCTGTATACATTGTCCTGTTATTTATTTTTAATACGTGTTATTATTTCATAATTAATTTAACAAAGCCCCCCTCCCCCGCTCATGTATAGCCACAAATACAATCTAATTTACACTACCACAATCAAATGTTACTGTTATGCAAATTGTACAAAAGTGCTTATAATCAATATGGATGTTTTAGCTTTTCCCAACAATTTGCTTTTAGATTAATCAGTGGGATGTTGTTGTCTAAAAGATGCCGGGAGACAGTGGACAAAAAAAGTTGAAAATATCTCTTTTATAGATGTTTGTTGAGCAGGTGGTTTGATAAAGTTCTTATTGGCCTATTATTTTTTATTGCACTCACAGTAACATAAAGTTCAGTTATAGTTGACGAGTAATCTTCGAGTTATCTTAAACTCACCTGGTTCTGTGTCCAGCTGTCTGCTGTTTGCTCTGTGTGTGTGTGTGTGTGTGTGTGTGTGTGTGTGTTGCCCCGCCTCGCCCAGAGAGCGGATGACAGAAGCAGTGCTATTATAAATGATAAAACAGAAATAAATATATGGCGGTTAATGTTCATATAGTGGCTGGCCACCACAAATAAATCAATGTATGGGAAATTATGTGTTGATTTTAAAATATTGATGCCAAAGCATTTTCAGCATCAACGCCATTGATTATGGCGACCAAACACAGCAGCCCTAATTCACCTCACTAGTTAGGTCCTGCAACTATGATTAATTTAACCGAATAATAATTCTAATTGTTCTATCATTTATCGGTAAATAGTCATATTGGTACATACAGTATTTCTCTGTAGATATAATACCAGGGTTCATACAATAATACGAGCCTTAGTTTGAGCTTCAAATCATGTAGAAGGGAGACTGACTGACAAGTACGAGACAGAAAAAAGAGGAGTTGGAAAATCGATGAAGCTATATATCTATATCTATATATATATATATATATATATATATATATATATATATATAAATAAGTAAATAAAAGATAGGTTCAAAGTGAATCAAAAAGATACACAAATAGTGGAAGGAGAAAGATGAAAAATAAATGCGCTCATGACTTTGCTGGCTTTCTGTACAATTTGTACACCCTTCTTGCCAATGAATTGTGTGGCAACTAAAATGTTCTACAATTTTCCATAACCTTTCTACGATTTTAAAAAGTTTAATACTTTCTAAAAACAGACATAACATCAAAATCATCGTTGAAAGCAATCTGCAATTCAGATATAAACAAAATGGTCTGCTGCACTACCAAAATTCATAACACATGATGAAAAAAATGCTCTCACTTCCAAATGAATTGATAGGTCTTAAAATACAAGGACTAATGCCATACAGCATCTAAATGTGTGCTTTAATGTTTTCTGCTTCTGTTTAAGGCTTCTTTAAAATGGCAATGTCAGAGTAAAGCAATATTTTTCAATTATAATCGGTTCAGAAACATCATAATTGATATTTTCCATCTAATTTTTGGAAATGTACCTCAAAAAGTCACAAAAATGCGCATTTATGGCTTTCACAGCAACACAACAGAAAAGAAATATGACAGCAATTACTACTATAAAGCCTTTGAATGTGTTTGGTATGCAATAGGAAAGAAAATATTCAGAATATGTGACGTGAACTCAGTGGATTGCCCCAATTAATTAAAAGACCACAAACAGAAGCACAAAGCAAAGATGCAACAGGCATTAACTTTGAACTTTGAAGTATTTTCTGTAGTAAGGAGCAAAGTTGGAAAGAATGGCAGGTTGAAAATAAATTTTAAATCCTGTTTGGTTCCAAGTTTAAGAACTCTCCTTCATTCTCAATGCTCCTTCTGTAATTCGGTCTCTGTCAGAGGCGACGTGGATACAGAATCTTCCACAGTTTTTGCGGTCAACAACTTTGCTTTAATTTTTCTTCATCTTATATTACATCCATCTTATTTTTGGGTTAACGCCACCTTCTGTTTCAGAACTTCCAAGCACACTTCCTGCAACTCTTTGAATATGTTTCTTTTCTGATGGTGACCAAACTCATTTACATCTATTTCAGTTTTACAGGTCAGCCAGTGTTAATTCATGTGAAAGAAACTAGTAGGCTTCATTTGTAGTTTGCTTAATTAAGCCATGTTCACAAAAGACACATCCGTTAATTGTGGTGCATATGCTAAATTAATTTTTGTAAATTAAAAAAACCTGCTATTTCCCATTTTTTTTCAGTGCAGGTGCGTCAGCGAGAATACCACTAACCCTTGTCCTCTGCCATTGGCCACTGGCCTCTCCAGGAACCAGCATTGTGGTATAGGCTTAGAGTTTCACACACACACACGCACGCACGCACGCACACACACACACACACACACACATAAACAAGCGTGGATATTTGATGGGTATACACTACTGGAAGTGAAATCAGTCAATTTCTCATACTTCATTGCCTGCCATTGCCATGGTAACGAAGGCCCTTCTCTCCATTGATATCACACGTCCGACTCTTCTCTCTCCCTTTGTAGCAACAATTCTTTAACTTTAACAGTTCTTTAACTTTTAGTGTTAAGTGCATTCCTGCCTCTTTTGAGGGAAGCCCAAAGTATGGAGCTGCTGCCTTTCTGACATAAGACTGCACATGGGCTGCACAATTATGAACAAAATTATAATCACAATTATTGCGATCATTATTGTGATCACGGTTATTTATCAGGATTATTAATTGATTTTAGGGAGAAAATATTTTCATTGCACTTTCACATTTAAATAAACAGAGCGCTGCTTTCACCTCCATGTTGTGATACATTACTTCTGGCTTTGGTTGGACAAAGGCAGGTCACTACATTTTTCACTGTGCTAAAGACCCTATCTGAAGGGAAACTTGTGGCCGGAATGTACTTGAAGAAGCTCCCCAAGCTCTTCTTTTTTTTTTTTTTGAAGTGGCTACATCCTCAGCAGTCTCAACGTGAGTGTGTCCATTTGTGAATGGAATTTGTGTCCATCACCTTGAAAATAGTATGTTGCATAAAATATGAATATCAAATTCAAACTAAAGAAACATATTTAACACCCATAAGAAGAAAAGAGATTACAGGCCAGTACAGCACTTGACTTCATGGCACATTTTAATCCACTTCATTTCATTCATTTATAATACATTCTGTATTTGTATGTAATCACAATAATTACTTTCTGCCATACCTGCAGACGCAGTCCTTGCCATCTCTGAAATAAGTCTTGCTTGGATTGGTGCATCTTGTCTTTACTGATGTATCTCAGCTTTTACTGAGGATCAAGAGCAAAGTCAATATCACAAAGGTCTTGTGTCAGAGTCCTTGTATTTTTCATCCAGGTAGCTCAGGGTTTTTAGTCTTGATGGTGCCAGTGAAGTCTGGATCGTCATCCTTCACTTTCAGGATACATAGAGCTGAAAAGGTGGAGGATTTGAGAAGGAAACATTCACATACTTCTCAACGGAAAAAACACATCAGTAAATACTGTCAGAGATTGGAGGGATTTGTTGGTGGCCTCCAGGACTTGAGTGTCCTGCTATGTGGGGATGAGGTGTCAGGCCTTTTCTGTCAGTGGACTAGACATGAGCAATGGCCCCTATGTTGCTTCAGGACTCTTTCTATCATGGTCTACCTTGATCCCTACCTTGTGGGGCACTCCATCTTCAGTTCATGCTCTGGAAACTTCTCCCCTTGTGCCTCTGCTAGCTCCTTTTTCTGCTGCAGGAGAAACTGGTCACCAGCTTTTTGAAGAGGCCCACTGGACAGTCATTCCAAGGGTCTCTGATGGCATTCTCTAAAAAAGACCATGATATGAAGAATTGGAGCACAATATATCTATCTAATAGCTTATCTGCTTCTGTGCACATTTGATAAACAATCCCCATCATATTATTGTTATTAACAACTGCAAGTGTTCACACACATATTAATACAAACAGCACAGATCGCTGTTGATGCAGTGAATGCTCATGTATGGGTCCATTTGTCTGCTTGTTATAAGTCAGTGTTTGTTGCAAAGTACACGTGTGACTTCCCTCCGGATTTCCCCTCAACATTTTACATACAGTAAACATGTTCCATAAGCATTAATTGCTCACAATGTTTACTGGACGCATGCTTTGTCTTTGGCCCAAGTGGAATGCATTTGCACTGGTTATTTCAGTCTGTGTTTGGCAGCTGGAAAGATATGATGTACAGAGTTGCTCTTATGGGAGTCTGGGTTCACACTGGACAAGTACAGGGATGTTAGGTAACTTATTCTTTGTGCCCTTCATACATTCATTATACTGTAGTTTGTGGTGTTTTCTCAGGTGGTTGAACAACTTGTTTGTGTTGCTTTGCGGTGCTCTTGCACTTTTTTGCATATGATTTGTCCTTACTTAATATCAGTTGCCCTAAATCCGAAATCCTTCTGAACAGCAGATGAGGATACACAAATTAAATGTCAATATCTCAGTCGGTCATGTTCATTTAATTGTGGGAATCCAAAACTGTGAGCAAGATTAATATTCAATTAATTATGCAGTGCTAATACTGTCGTATGTGCATAAATCCCTCTTTACAATAAGAATGCACATTTGAGAGCGACGTGGTGTCTACAGAGATGTGAAAAAAGTGATGAGTCATGCTTCACCGTATTCTTGACAAGTGGGTGGGTTCATGTGTGACGTACACCAAGAGAACAGTTCAGGTCATGCTTGACCCCTACACTGAGGGTGCCTGGTGGCTCTGTTATGCTGTGGGGGGTATTTTACTGGTATGGTCCACTTGTCCCCTTAGAGGGACGGGATACTGCAAATCAATACATAGTTGTTCTGAGTTTTATGATTATTCATTTATGATTATGGGTCCCTGAATGGTTTGATGAGAATGAAAATGATGTTAATTATTTGTTACAGCCTTTGCAGTCATCAGATCTTAACCCGATTGAAGAGAGATTCTGGAATAATGTGTTAGACAGCACTCTCCACCACCATTATCACAACTGATTTGGTGGCCCAATACCTTGCTAAGACACTTATGTAGGTTTTTCCTTTAATTTGTCACCTGTCTATAGTTGCCTAGTAGTCATGTTTGGCTATGTTTGCCATATGTTAAAAGGGTCAAACCAAGCACTCAACCTAAGCTGACCATGCTGACTCAAATGTCTTCAGGACATTAAATGTTGGATGAAAAACAACCTTTGCAACTTTTTTTTTCTTTCTACCTCCTCAAAAGACAACATTAAAACCTGGATATGAGGGAAACCTGGATAACTATTGCAGAGTTTAATTCCTACGACCGTCTGATATGTAGAAATTGTTCATGTCCTAATTTCCACCAGGCTTGACTATTGCATGTCAGTATATCTTGGCTAAACAAATATTTCTGCTGCTAGATTATTGTCTAGTCATAATAAACAGAACATAATATCCCAAACTTCGCCTACTTGCACTGGCTCCCTTTTGAACACTGAGTTGAATTCAAAGTTTTACTACTTGTTACTACTTGTTTTTAAAGCCTCTCATGTTCTTGCACTTATTTATAATACAGGTCTACATACACCATGAAGTACCATTAGGACCTTTCGATCCTCCAGCCAATATGTATTAACTATCCCACAGTTTTAAATTGGACTTACAATAATAATGACATTCTTCTAAGCAAGTTTGGGGTTTTTAAAATATATTTTTCAGTTTATGACTGAACTAGAGAGAAGACAGAAAATCAAGGGAGAGACTGGGAACGGCATTCAACAAGCAGCTGGGCATCTTGTATTCGTGGTCAGCATGTTAAACCCTTAGGCCCCAAGGGTGCATGTTTTAGCAGGGTTTTGAGGGATTTGTCATGAAATATAAGTGCTGTGCTTATTTTCTCATTCAGGGGTCATCATGTCTTGCTTAGCCCAGTTGCTTAACCTGGCTGAAACTTTATTCTGTATTTTGGCATAGGCAGCCAACCCCCAAAACTCAAAAGTGAATTAAGGTATCATAAAGATGAATGAATGACTGTACAATGTTGTATTTCTCCAATAGCAAAAACTCAAAAGATAAGTGACTTTTTTACATCCAGTCAAGTGAATACCCATTGCTGCAACACTTTTTGCATGAATACTGCTCCCTGTTTTATATAAAACTTTATTGTAAAACAAGTGGTTGATGCCTACGTTTTTGCAGATTTTGATAGGCGCTGCTTACATTTGATAGTTCACAATTAATATTTCAAACATTTGAAAGTTACGATATAGTCTCAATTTGCAAAAGACTTTGATTTCATGCACAGTACAAAGACATAATTTGTTTAATTTCAGTGCAACAGAAATAACCTTTGTTGATACTTTATTGACACACTCCTTACCCCGTGTGTTAATCTAATAATTATCCTCAAGGCCAAAATTGTGTTTTGTGACCTTTGTGTGACCTTGACTTTTGACCTTTGACCACCAAAAGCCCAAATAGCCCAATAGAATTTTTCACCACATTTGAAGAAATTCCCTCAAGGCGTTACTGAGATAGGAGGTATAAAAAAATCAGTGGGTTGTACAGTACCTGTTTATTAACTGACTCAATAAAAGAAAAAACATTTATACCCTGAAGCTTGGGGAACAAACTGTCAAGCAGCTCAATACTTCTCTCTTCAAAGCATTACTGAAAGTTTAATGACAGGACTAACTGAATATATTTTTGAAATTCAGAGTAACATTTGTTCCTGATTGCCACATATTTTGTTATTGAAACAAGAACAAATAGAAAGAAATTACAATAATTCTGTCTCTGATCCATACAGTTCACAATTTTGACACATTTTCTCAGTTGTGTAAGCACCCAAAATGCTTCACAATGTCTCCTTGTAAATTTTAGGTTGTCATTGTTGAGTCGTGACATTAAATTTTTCTCTCTGAATTTGGGTTATTTGACTTTTTCTGAGCGGGCCCTTTAGCTGTGCGACCCCTGCATCTTTTCATTTAAACTCTAATTTAGTAACTGTAGTGTTTGAGGTATTTATGTGGGCTGATTCCGACTTTCCATTATTGTTGTGGACTGCAGAGCGAGTTCTTCAAGTGGGTCTATATCAAGGTTCATGGCTCTACTTAATAGAGCTTTGCATTTAATAGACTCCTGGTCTGCTTGGTTGAGATGTTGCCAGTGCTTTATAGATTTTATTTTTTCTGTACATAAGAGGGGACAGTTACAATTCAGCGTGTTACAGCCAAAGACTTGCAGTAGGGAATGCTCAATGAAAGATTTAAGTTTTTAATTTTTTTTGCCAGTTTAGTGAATATCTGTCCTCACAGCAAGTATGACAAACAAGTATATTTATTTTTAAAAAGAGACACAGCCAGACCTCATTCTGGAACTCAACATTGCCTTGTAAGCCCAAACATGAGTATACTGTATACTATACTTAGCAGCAAAATTACCAGTGGCCTTCAAGAAATATTTATTAGGTCAAATGTACATTTGCACTGATTTAAATGTGCTCTGACATCATGGAAATGGATGTGTTGTTGAAAATGAAGTTATTTGAGAGACACAGACATAATAACACTATTTCAGCCTCTCAGTTATGTTTCATACAGCTCCAGACTTCATCACTAGGACCTAAAATGCTGCCCCTAATGTATCTCTAAAGCAATTACAGTGTGCCCCAAGTACTAATGAATACGACTGGCTTTTTTGGTTCCATTTTTTTCTTCCTCATTAGATCAAACCAGCAATTAGTCATAATGCTTCAGAATTTGATAAGATTAGTCTTGCACTGTGACATGCACAAGAGTATTACATTGTTTTCAAAAGATGAAAATAATACACTGCCAGGCACCCAAGGTCGTATAGTTTTGTAAATGTGGTACAAGCCAGTGCATTTAGAGGAGAGAAATTGGTTTTTGTTGCGACAATGATTACAACCTCAGACAGATTCATGAAATGGGAAAAAGACTGACACTCATAACTGACTATCACACATTCGCTGGCTGGCTGAGCAATTTCTTTGATTTTGCAGTGGCACAAATTATTAAGTTAATAAATATTTTATTTAAGTTAGCTGGACGTTATTCACTGCCACTGTAAACATATAAAGATTCAGCTGCACCATTTTCTCAGCCACAATTCCTCAGATGTGCTGATGCTAAGAATAAAGAAGAAAGGAATTTTCTTATGTCCTTGGACTTATCAGCAGTTTCAGATTTATTTTTTTCAGTTTGCGACTTTTAACACACATGATATTATTATATCTTAAGCATTCCGCAATGTTAGTATGTGCTACAGTTGATGACTCACAATTTTTATTTTCAGTGCATAGAAGGGGGTTAATATATCTCACACCATTGGAGTTGACAACAGAGCTAACTCCTCAACTACAGTGTTTGAAACTTACATAAATTGTCTTTTTAAAGCTCCAGCAGTCTTAGCTACTGATATGTGAATAGAGGATTCTGCCTCTTGTAGGCTTTGCTTCTGGTATATCTAGGATCCAAAATCAATCATTTCCCTACATTATGTACACTTGAATAAGAAGCTTGATTCAGCTGCATTTCAACTAGTCCAGTAACGAGGAGGGAGACGCTCAGTAGTGTGGCCAAGTTTTTTGAGTGGATTGTTTTTTTTAAATTATCCAGTGATTTGATTGAATAATCACTCGAGGCGATCTGATTTTCAGAGTCAACAAACGGGTTTATGGCTGAATGTACACAGTCCAGCTTGGCGCACTTGAGCGCTCAGAGTGCCAGATTATGAACCAATCCTGAGTCAAATAGATAATTACAAACCTTCCTATAAATACTCTGCTGCTTTATTAAACTTTTATTTTTTGTGTTTTCCTGCGCCTCCACACTGGTGATGGCTGTGGCCAGGTGTGACCACATCAGGTTGTCCCATTTTCACCCATTGCCATTATCATGTTTTGTATACTTTTATTTTATTCTGATTTGTGTGAAATGAATGAATGAATGAATGAATGGAAGGGACGTTATGTTTTCGAGTTATCCATATCAGCGATTCTCATGAATGCGAAATGAAAATAACACCATGAGGTCCATCTCCAAATTTGGTACAGATGTTCACTTGGACTTAATTAGATTTTGGTGGTCAGAGGTCTAGGTCATGGTGACCTCATATTCTTGTGAACGCAATCTATCAGGAATGCCTAGAGGGAATTTTATTACGGCTGGCACAAGCATTCACTTGAACTCAAGGATGATCAGATTAGATTTTGATGGTCAAAAGTCAAGGTTCAAGGTCAGCGTGACCTCACAAAACTTGTGGAGTGCCTTCAATGAACTTCATCAAGTTTGGCACAAACATTCACTTCGACTTGAAAATGAGCTGAGTAGATTTTGGTGGTGAAAGGTCAAGGTCACTGTGACTGCACAAAATACATTTTTGGCCATATCTGACTGGAACTGGCGGAGGCATACAACTGTGAGACATTGACTGATGACTTTATTCACTTAAATATGAAATAGACATTAATAAAGAGGCATCTGTGATTTATAATCCCCAGGTATTTAGATCAAATGCTTTTGAAAACACACTGGTGGCTAATAGATTTTCTGGATGCAAACTAATAGTGTAATCTGCACTGCAATCTGGTAAGCATTGTTAATGGCAAAAATATTTTATTTTTCCTTTTATTGTCTTAATGAAGACAGATCTATCATGACTGCAGTTCTTAGGTCTCCTTCTGGTGTGGTTTGCAGCAGAGAGACAAGCAGAGATGCGGGGAAGAAGACAGCAAGAGTGAGGAAGAAAAATTGTCAGAGAAACTTTAGAGGCAGAGAGAGAGAGAGAGCGCGACACAGTCAGACAGAGATTAATGGAAGAAAGAGAATTTATGATAAGTGCCTCTCTGAACTGAGGATGTAAATTGTGATCTGCGATGATACTTCCTTAGTATTCCATTGTTTTAAACCACAAGGGTCAAACAAGCAAAGTCAAAAGAATGAAAATCACTGAGAGGCAAATGAGGCCAGTTTTGTTTCGGTAACACATAAATACAGAAAATAAGCCTTGCAAATGCTTGTCATGTTTTATAAACAAGCAGCGCTAAGTGTACAATTCCCTCAGACACAAACAAATACCTCTCAACTCATGTTATGTCAACCATCGTCTGAATAACTGTGGAGCAATTTGTGTTTTAAAGAAAAGAATCCAACCATGAATGCTCGAACACCAATTCATGGCATCAATTTATGATAGCCCTGGTGACTATTACTTCCAAATGATTTCCTAAATTTGAGCACCGCACACCTTGTAAAGACATTTCAGCGTCCTTGCAATTTAAACAATGGCAGTGTTTCTTTGCTACACAGTTTGTATGTTTTCTGCTAAGCACAGCAGCATCAATCAAAATAATTAGACTTTATCTCTCCAGACAGGGCTGCTCTCTCAGGGAGATGCTTGACCTTCATATGAAACAGTATATGGTACGGTACACATATTGCATGACTCTCATTAATTTGCTTCAATATTTACGAAGGAAGCTTCCCTCATAAAAATGAGTTTGTGCTCCTGTTTCTGAAGCTCTTCTCAGTGTCCATTGCGCTTGATTGCATCTAATCCTGAACCACAAATGTAAATACTGTCCAGACTTTTATTTTGTCAACAATCTAGTTCTTTATAATAAAGGGGTAGATTTAAAACTTATGAAAAATCATCACTGCAAGGTAAGAAGCTTCAACAAAAATAAGCATTATGTCTGGGAAAAAAAAGAGGTTTGCATCTTGCGGATACAAATTATAGAGTAATTTCCTTCCCCCTGGGTTGAATAATCAGACATAACAGTATGAAATGGGCACACAGTTTTCACCTGTCTATCACATGAAAGTTTATTATTAAAGTTTTTGCTGAACTAAAAGAGATTTAAAACCTTTGGGGCTAGGGTCCTTCTCCTCATGCCGTATTCTCTTCTATTATTCATGATGCTCATGTCTGTAAAATGCATGCAAGTTGATAGTGAGCTTAAGATATAAACCTCTTCCTGTGTGATTTGACACGTGCAATCACACATTTGTTGTTTTGAAGTCATAACATACACAGCTGTGTCCAGCCGGTCATTCCCCTAAACTCTCCCTCAGAGACTGACAAGGCTATATGGTTTAAAACAGCTGCAACTTACCTTGTCCGCAACAGCTCTGGTCTGCAATATCCAACTTCTGTCTTCTTCAGAACTGTATTCCCGCTGGAATGTATCTCCTCTGGTAGAACCTATGTCTCTTCAGTTAAAATGTATTTCTGTCCTGCTAGAATGTATCTCATTACAATCATTAGTGGGCCATTGCAACATTTACGTGCAGGGTGTTTTCTTAATATGATGTAGGCTAGCCTATAGCATCGCATATCTATAGTATTGCATATACCTGGATACCAAGTAAAGTCTATGTGTGGGAAACCCTGACTTTGTTGTTGGGTAAATAATGTAAACTTAATGAAATAGTTCATCATTTTACATTAAATGTTCTTATTGGCTTTCTTGCCAAAGACTAGATGAAAAGATCGACACCACCATGTCTGCAAAGTAAATGTGGCGCTGCCTCCAGCAGCCAGGTAGTTTAGCTTCACATAAAGACTGGAATTGTTTGAGACATGTTATATATTGTTTGTTTGTTTTTACAGGGATAATATGACAAACTATATTTTGGCCAGAGACGGTAACTTACTGGAGTCTCTGCTGGTTGCCTGGCAATAGCAATAGCAATGCCATTTTTACACATTGGTTTCTGTACAGATGAAACAAATGAAATAAAACTAAGTAATTAATCAGTGAATTTTAGAGGTTTTAGAGATGCTGGTCGTCATATTTTTTTTTTTTTTTGTTCACAGCCCGGCCAGCTGTTTCCCCTGTTTGGGGGTTTTGTGCTAAGCTAAGCTAACCAGCTGCTGCCATTAGCTTCATAATTTATCGTACAGACATGAAGCTCATTGTGCCAATCTAACTCTCAGTAAGGGCTGTCACTCTCTCTCAGTTTTCTGTGAGACTCCATGTTCCAAGCCATGTCTGCATTTAATCCTTTTGTGGGACAAAAATGTATTTCTCTCACTTACTTTCATTTATCATTTATTTATTATCATTGTATGACACAGCTCATTTCACAGAATATCGGGAGGCTTGACAGGTCCATATCCACTGTATCCAGCAGTTATGAGTTTGCTGTAGGTTAACTGCTCTATCTTTAAGCTAAATGAGGGTGAAAGATGGAGTAACTCACATTGAGGTAACAGGGTCCTTCTTTTAAAACTGGAACAAGTACATCTGTGACCGGTCTGAATTCATATCTTATCTCAAACTCTTCGCCATGGCACCTTCCCATTACACAGTCACCTGTGGCCACGAAACTTTCTCAAAATCTGATAGGGACCCTGACACATTAAATCCCCTTGGCCATTGCAAAAGAAGGGAGAATTTCAGCAAAAGCTCCATTTTATCTTTCAGGGAAGAAGCAGACCACCAGTGTGTGTTGCTTGTTTCTTCTTTTTGTTTTGTTTTTTTTTTTAGATTGTAGGTGCAGGACACAGTTAAGCTCATCGTGTGTGCACGGTTGGGTTCACCTGTGCATCCATATGGGGAATGGACAGTTATCAGGCCTGAGACCAGAATGAAGTGTAAGGAAGATGGACAGGTGATACCGCTTGCTGCACATTAAAGTGGTTGTGTTGTGGTTGTGTTAATTTGCATGATCAGGTATTACCCAGCTGCCAATGTGATAGAAAGATGTACATTTAGTGAGGGAGATGTTTGCAGGGCAACCTGCCAACCATTTACTATGTCAGACTACTTCTGAACGAGGCACATGTACTGAATATCTTATAATCATCTTTACTTTTTCTGCAGTTTGTGGTTGTTAAACCCATCTGATTATTTAACATGCTGAATCTAGTAGGGAGGCAACTACCTATTATATTCATTGTTAATCTGCCATTTACTTTTTCAATTTCAGTTAGTCTATGAAACGTAAAAAAAAAAAAAAAAAAATGTCAGAAATGACAATTGCAAATTGCCAGATCTGAACGTGACATCTTCAAATGTTTTGTTTTATTCGACCAAAAGTCCAAATGCCCAAAAATATTTAGTTTTTTGTTGATGTTTCATTATTTATTTTTTTTTTTTTTTAAATCAAAATAGAAAAACAAAAGAATTGGAGTTATAGTACTTTTTTAGTATTATATTTTTTATATTTTTTAGCTCTTGATAAAACATCGGTACTACCACGTACACCTAAATCAATCAAATCTCCATCTATGTATTATCAACTTTCATTTAGGCAGAGCATCATATAAAATGAGTCATTGTCCTACAAGTTATTGAAACAAATGAAATGAGATAAGTGGACCACTTTTCTGGGCTATAATTTTACTCTAGATACGGTGGAAAATTGACACAAATCTGAAACTAATGATCTTAGAATAAAAAAACATTTAAACTGTACCCTTTGTTTATGTTGCCATGATATATTATTGAGTCAAATCAGGGTATGTACTGCACTCCTTGAGCCGTAGCATTGTTTCACAGAATACATTTAAAACTAAAGCTAAGGAAATGAAAGGAAAATGAAATTTACTGGTTTATGTTTACCAAGGGGCTCATTCAAGTGCTCCTGCAGGTAATATCTTGGCTCAGTGGCTACTGTATCTGTATAAGTAAGCCCTGTTTTCAACAACCTGGAAATGTTTATCTCATGTGTAACATTACTATGCACGTTTATTGTGTTTATTTATGTGTAATATTATCGTGTCTACACACCAAGCCCTGAGGTCCTGGTACTTCTGTGGCTTTCCAAATGCGGAGACCAAATTTATTTTTTTTTATAGTCGCTACCACTGACCTCTGTGGCTATGCTGTTCATGCATCTGTGAGTCTGTGAGCAACACCATATCCCTGTTTTTGTTTCTTGTAGAATTTGTCAGATTCTGTTTGCTGTGTGAAAATTAATTCACACGTGCTGTCATCTGATCATCATATGTCATTTTAGGTACATCTTCCTCAGAGAGTTGTAAATTTCTCATAAAGCACTGGGATGGATGTAGCCTATTATAGGTTTAGTGTAAAGTGACCAAGCGAATGAATTGTTTAACATCTGTGCATTAACTGTGGGATAGCTTAATCTGATTTGTAGCTATAAAGCTTTACTTTGATGAGTATTAAGGAAGCATCAGTTGTATCCTCAGTAGGGATTAGAAGAATAATATGCATGAGCATATGTCTGACATCTGCATGTGCAAACACACACCAGATAGGGAGGGAATTTCCACCAATGTTGAACTGATGTGTTCACTGGTCTGTCACCAAGCTCCTGGTCTAAAAAGAGCACAATAGCTTTTAACCTTGCAGAAATGGTAATGTCAGACGTAAGCTGCAGATAGCAGAGCAACCAGGCAGGCAGATTGCACACTTAGGGCCAACATTCATGTCCCCAAGTTAAAAGAAAGTAAACTGCTTAAAATCCCTTTCAGTACCCTTCCAAGTGATGTGCTGACTTTGAGCATGAAAAAAAATTTCTAAACAGAAAAACATCTTAGATTCAAAGGATAGAAGTATCTAGGAAGTGTAAGGAGAACATCTGCTTTGACCTTGTGTGGCATCAAAAAGCCCATAAATATTAAAAAAGTCTGTGTCGGATCTTTGCCCTTAGCAGCACTGGGAAAGGTCACAGCCCAATCGAGTCTAAATCTGTTTTCTAACACCAAAAATGACACCTTGTATATAGTGTGTAAGGTCTCTGCTTGAGCAGTGTTATCAACATCATTCTGTGCAAAATAACTCTGAATCTTAACGACCCAGGCTGCACAACTGCATCATAAAACCAGCAAAAGTAATGTTTGTAAAATAGAATAAAATAAATGTTGAGTAATATTTATTTAAGACTTTCTATAAAATTCTATTCATGTTTGGTATTGTGCATAATGTTTTATTATGTATGCTAGGAAGATGGAGGCAAAGAAAGAGAGTAGAGCATCCAATGTTTGGCCATGGAAATATTTATTGCAAAGCTGGCCCATAAATCACAAATGTATGTCATCTGTTGTCATGACGCTTATACATAAATCCTCCTCTTTTATATTACATTAAAGTGTATTTTTCTGTCAAGAAATGTGTGTATTCTAATCTAACACTATAGCGTGAGGCACTTGGGCAAATGTGGGAGGAGAGAAGAGAGGGAACAAATATTACGAAATGCAGAAGCATCTTAAGTCCATTGTCAAAACCAGTAAGAGATAATCAGAATTGATCCTCATGTAGCAGCAACACTCAGGAAATCCATCCATTGATAAACACTTCCTTGAGAAAGTCACGCTGTGGCTCCAGTAGTGGTTTTTCGTTTCCATTTGTGAAAATGAACCAGCAATTTATTTCTAATCCTAAAATGGTAGCAATGGGCTAAACACAATAGTGACTGCATTGCTCTCTCAATATGATTTATGGGACAGAATCTCCGTATATTTCTTTGGCGATAATAAGAAAATACAGCAATAAATCTGGAAATGTCAGGCAATTTTGTTATCACCTTGTTGGAATATCTGAATACATGGGGAGAGGAGAGGAGGTAACATGTTAGAAGTAATGCCACAAGCAGTTCTGCAATTGCTTACTGGACACCAACAACCTTATGTCTGAGAGTCTTTATGATATACAATAGATGGTCAGCTAATCTAGAAAATAATCTGTTTTAATCAATAAATCGTAACAAGCAATGAAAATAATTGTTAGTTGCAGCCATAATAGCTAAACACCTTTTTTGTTGTTGATTTGTCAGATTTCAGACAGAGGCACAAGGTTTGTATCACAATAACAGAATCTGTTCCATTGTGTTGTATACCATCATATGATTATGTGTAATTATTGTGTAATTATATAATTATAGTTCCTGCTGCAGTAACGCAGGGTAGATGCAGAATTTCTTGACAACTATTTATGAGCTCGCCTTCCTATACAACAGCAATCAGTAATCACTTGGCGTAAATAAAGCCCACATGCACAGTCTTGTTCCTGGACATGCTCGTCATCATTGCAAAGGTCATCGAAGCCCCCCACCTTTCCATCCCCCCACACCGCACCTCTGTCACTCGCTCGCTCGCACAAGCACACACACATTCACACGCAGACACACACACACGAGGAGAACAGAGCACACAAGGAAAAAGGCTGGTATGGAGATCACTACCTCATTTGTCTCTTTATCAGACTGTGTCTCCCCCTCTCCAGAGGAGGTGTCTGTTTGAAGAATGTGCCACGGTTGGGAGGGTGAATTTGCATGATGAACTTGGAATTTATTTATTTATTTTCCATCAGGCGGCCCCCCACTATCATCCCCATTCCTAAAACTGATTTCCATTATACGCAGGGCAGCTACTGATTCTTTGTCAGTTAAAGGCAATGTCTTAGATAATGATTGTGCCCCTTAAGCTGTCACACATGGAAAAGCAAAGATTTGTTACACTTCCACAGAACATTCAAACATAAATTCCAAGTGTAGCATTGCGAAGCATCATGGCTTTAGAGGAAGTGCAGATGAGGTTGACTTTCCACCGGCAATATCCGTAAAATGCAGAACATGCGAAGAATATAATATGATGTAGGTGCACTAAGTGAGTCAGATACAATCTGATTACAGCGATCTCACTTGGTTACACTTTGGCATATGATGAATGTGTCGTACATTGGCTTTTAAGCTAAGCATCTCTCGTTTGTTTCATTGAAAATGGATACTGTAGATGAAGAAGCACCACTCACAGAGAATTCATTTTCGCAGATGTTGCACCATTTCAACAATACATAAGGCCCCTTACAACCTAGGATGATGGCTATAGAGCTATCAGATAATCTCAAAACAAGGAATTACTTTGTCATCACAACCACAACTATAAATTCAGTCAGACGGATAACTGTGGCTGCATCTAGAGGCATTCTCGCACTGTCGTTCGCAGCAGTAAATATTACAACCACACAAACTGCGTTCAGTTGACAGCAACTTCATGTGTGTGGCCCACCGAGGGATGAAAGTGGGAGAAGCAGTAAGACTTTTATAAGACTGTGGCGCCCATTTGATGAGAGCATTGATCTGTATCTTGTTACTTAGGCTTGAAGAAGTGACAACTGCCTGCCACTTTTTACTGTTGTCATTTTATGGCAGTTGTAGAAGTGGTGAGAGCAGGAAGGTGAAATTCAACTCTTTTTAGTTTCTGGAACACCCCATAAATTACTGACAATTCCTGCTCATCAAAGATGAATACTTGAGATAAATCAGAAGGCCACCACCAACAGCTACGTGATCATACTGCTTGTTGCTTCTGCAGACTAACGTCACTTTTATCTGGTATTCAGGCCTGCTGCTGAGGAGTGACATGGTTTGAACCACTGGGGCACACTAGCTTGAGGTTTAAAAGCTGAAGTCATTTCATTTCCCTGACAACAATGTGGAAGTTCAGCAAATGTGGTGACAGTGCTGGAACCAGAATCTCCTCTGCTGGAACCAGTCAAAACTTTTTTTGCTTTGTCTTTTGTTATGCTTTCGTTTAAAGAATGAATAATTTGATGCTCTGTTTCCAGAGCACTGGTTAATTCAGCTCATTGACTTGTTTACTCTGCAAACTTTTAATCCTCAAAGTAAGGGTGCAGTTGCATGTGCAGCATTTGAGAAAACGTGACAGACACATCATCACACTCAAGCAGAGAGTGTCAACATTAACTTTCATCTATTCATCTGAGCACTGAGTTTGTTTTTCCTGTAAGCAGCAATAAGCAATTACGTACTGATTCATGAAGGCTTTGAGTTTGTCAAAACGCAGACCCATACAAATGTGCAGGAAAATACATACGCAAATTGCATCATTAATGATTAATCATCTTCCATGTCCAATCCATCTGCATGTGTATATTTGGACCTGCATGTATATTTTTCCCTAGCCCAGCGTTGGTGTCTCATGAGACCTAATTTATAAAGCTTGTTTGGAAGAAATTTACTGGACTTGGCATTGTAATGTACATATATAGGCAAATGAATGTGAGAACATTTTATAGTGTTATTGTAGATTTGCTGTGTAGTAAGACATAGATAGTATACTGAGAAGAGGAAGGGCAGTGCTCAAAACCATTAGAAAGTGCAATAAACTTAATTGAACATGAAATTAATTGAGTCCATCTCTCTTGCCTTAATCGCAGGATAGCCACATGCATTTTTTATGGGATATGACTTCTGTGTCTATGTATAATGTTTCTAGCCATTTGCAGCTCAGGAGATTGTTGTGCATTACCATTGTTTAGCTCTCCACTGGAGACCGAAATTACATTGATAATTTTATTGAAAAACGTTTTAAATAAAAACAGTTTCTTCCAACTTGAGGTTTATCTTCGCTGCTATCATGAATTGCTAACGTTTTGGAAAGCACCAGCGTTTCTGAAAAAAGTCTAATACAAAGGGTAATAATCGACCTTGTTTGCAGTGTCTTGTCAACAGTTTTGCAGACATCTCTTTTATAGTCGTGATCTATGGGGGAAATTTCCAGGACATCCATGCACCCACCGCAGCTGAGCTCTACTTTCTTGTTCAACTTTGACCTAACATAACTGGCATAGTTGTAAGCACTCACAGTTTTCCTGTGCAATAAGGGATTATTAACAACATTATGGGTGGTTTCACCTACACGAAGGGGTTCCAGGTAACAAACCTTTCATTTCGCTACTCATGGTTGTTGCCCTGATTTCAAGTGATTATGCTGCATTCCTTGATCTCAGCAACTAACTTGGTGATTACAGTGTAACAAGTGACAGAGTCAGTAGTCAGAGCCAGGAAAATAATAGTGTGGTTGTAATAAACTGCCATTTTCCTTTAGTATTTCAAGTCTTCAATATAATATTATGAAAATGTATGTTAGGCTATTCTAATCTGTGGCAGAAATACCATATTTTTTTCTTAGTGAGGTGCATCAAATCCCAAACTTGGCCCGCCAGTGAGTTTGAAGTAAGCCACTAGACCCTTTCACTGAGTGAACCATCCAAGTGGCCAGTGTTTGAAGAATGCACTCAGAGATGTGGCTGTAACTGCATGACCGTGGAGGAAGATGAGCTGAAAGCAACAGTTCTTGTTTTGTTTTTACTTTCCCCTCTTTGTATGTAACTCTTGTTTTATGACTATGATGTATCTCTAAAGTAGCCCAAGTACTTAAAGTCTTGTGCTGCCCAATTAGCGTTTGTATAATGGCACTGGTGCATTATGTTGTCATAGCCTTTCTAATGTGCCCGCAATTTACACTAAACAAAACACACCAAACTCGTGGCTAAGTGAACAAAAGTAGGTTACATTTTGATTGCAGAATATGTGACTTCAAGTAAATAGCTGGTACAATAGTTTATGTAAATGATGTGCTTTATGCAAATGTGCCTTACTGCTGTTCCTGTTCACGACTGTGGTTATAATGACATATGGTGTTCTGCGTTCTACAGAGGACCAGAATAAAAGCAAATCTTAATGGTTCCATTCTGTACATTTCTGCAGGTGAGCCAATGATCTGTTTCATATACTATATTAAAACATACACTGAGAAATTAATCTTATTTATTGTTTGTATACCCCCTGTTGACATTTTAATTTACTGTACAAAGTCTAATAAATGCCCATTCATAAAAATCTATCATTCTATTGATTGTTCAGCTCTTCGGCCGTATGATGGAGCAGCTCCATATTGGCTATTGTTACTGTGACTGCTTCCCTTTGTGTGACTCAGCTGTCCCTTTTTCAGTTGAACACCTTGTTATCTTGATTGTGTGAACCTGCCCCTAGCTGAAGTCAGCTAAAACATTAATTGGACACAGGGAAAAGTTCACATTCCTCCCAGCCATTCTTTGCACACCTTTCCATTATTTATGTTCCTGTATGTGAGGAATTCCCTTTGATAGAACGAATCAATGAGCACTTCGAACGCTTTCTACTCAAGGAAAGATGGCAAAGACTGTACAGAAAGATCAAGACAGTAGGCCGTCCTAAATTCTGTTTGGGTGATGGTTTCTGTGCAAGCGAATGGAAAAAAAAAAAAAAAAATCTCATTCTATTCAGTATGAAACAGTGTACATGTTTACTTTGATTCCCGCTAAGGTACTTGTAAACCTGGCGCTCTCAGAGTGAGGTAACTTTAGTGGACTGCATATGTCAGGCCTGTCCAGCATTGTTTCAACCTGTAATGTTCAGCCAAATAAATCAATCTCCACAGTGAGCTAATGAGATGATTTTATTGAGTTTTATTTCTTAAATCTGCCCTGACCTGGAAACCTGTGGTATAAATCTCACAGCAGGATGTTCCCACAACAGAGCAGTGTATCATTAGGTATCTATGGTACATATATAACTACAACATCCTGCTTAAAAATCTGTCCATGGTGAAATGGCATTTTCCTTCTCTACCCTGCTACCCTCTGTCTTCTGTGTTCCATAACGAAGCCAAAATGCAGCAAAAAAATCTTAAAAATGAAAACAAGACAATTCCCAATCCAGAGTCAGCATCATTATTTAGAAATATTTCTCTTTTTTGATGAAATCTTCGGCCTGAAAAGTTTTATTTACTTGAAAGCAATTGTCAGTCCTCAATACTCTGTTATGTGGACTGTGTTAACTGAGGATCCAGACTCTCAGTACCCTGTTGTGTGAGTGTAGCCATCAAACATTCTCTTTTAATATCCTTTGCAAATAAAACATTGTGTTTGGTTAGTTTTTGAAGATCTCCAAGTCTCTGTCTCTCTCTTTCTAGTGCTCCCTCACTGATGGAGCCTACACTTATTGATCATCGCACTAAAGCATTCCCTCTCGTACTACAGCAAGGACAAGAGCTCATGATTTAAAAATAAGAACTTCATTTTAGTTCCAACATATGTGTCTTTTCACTGCTTTTTATTTTCCCAGTGCTCAGCAAAGCACCGTTACTGATTGATTCAGTGAGATTTCTGGACGATGGCTATCCACATACTGAATAGGTAACAGATCTGCAGGACAAGCTGAATGATGAATAGAAGAGTAAATTAAGACAAAGAACAGTGGAGAACAGTGTAGTACTCTGAAAGGATAATTCCTCTGCATTACAGCTTATCTTCATAGTTTTGCCATCTTCTCTGTCAGTTTTGTGAAGTAACATCATTTCAGAATAATTGTTGAGATCTGGGATAATGGCAGGTTCACTATAACAAATGCAATGGGGCAAGAAATGAGCAGTTAGACAAACAGACATGCTGTAAACAAGCAATGAAAACAGTTCAGACAGATTATTTCAACTACCACCCAAAATGTCAGTAATAATGCCTCATTGCACAGGAAACAAGGAAACGACTATGGTTAAGTACAACAGGTCAAAGTTGAACCAGGAACTCAGCCTGTGATTAATGTGATGACTAATGATATTTACAATGGGAAGTTGCGGAAATAATTTTTATTTGTGATATTTAAAATGGTTACCTTCGTTATGTCTTTCAAATAAGTTTACATGGAGGTTTGTTTAAATCCTGTCTGATAGTCTGTGTTTGTATTTCTTGCCCTTTCATCAGATTTAGAGGTGTCACACAGATCTCAGCACTTAACTTTCTAAGTCATTACTGTTACCAAAAGGAGTGACAACCAAAACTACAAAAAAAAAAAAGACCTAAGCTGTAATAAACTGGAATTATCACATTTCAGCATGCTGTAGGCACAGAATTATAGAAACTCATTATGTAAAGTCATACCTTTCCACACATAACAAAATTAAAATTATTACATTGTGTGCTTGATATAACATATGATATATTAGATTGAAACAATTTGGTTTGTATATAATAGTCCAGGTGTTTCAACATAGACCCCGGGTTTAGTTCCCACCAGTGTGCCCGCCGGTTTCCAACTAACACAACTGTTTACTGGTGGGAAGCCAGCAGGGGGGTGATGTCCTGGTTTTACACTGGGGGCTCAAACCGTTTGGTTGGGTTAAAAACCAAAAAGTTTCTCTGTGAAAATGAGCAGATTGACAGGAACGGTAAACCACGCCGAGATTTAAGTCGACGAACTGAAACTACAGCTGCAATCAATCACAGTCTCCGGTGCAAAATCCGGGACGTCATCCCTCACTGTCTTCCCACCAGCAAACACAGGTCTGCAGCGGTGAAACACCTGCAAACTTCTCTACCACGGTAATAGATGAACCTACATTTGTTTGTCATTGCTTTGACATACACAGTTGAAAAGCTTATCAAGAAATGATCTGTGGAATACTTCAAATGGACATAAGATTGTTACATTGCACACAATGTAGCTAAAGTATATGTGAAGTTATTCGATTTTTTGAAAATAAAGACTAGCCACCAAAATCACAATGAAATACTAGAGTGAATTGTACAAACCTATTCAGTTACATACACAAAGCTATTAGATATACTCTTAGATTTTATTCCATTGTGTAAATAACATTAGGTGCAGATGTAATATTACCAGAATATGCAGAAAGGCAAAAAGGATATAAATGTTATTTTGTGAGTAGATAAAAGTGTTGTAAATGTTTTCCCCACATCTCTCAGCACCACATTCTCTGTCTCGTGTTTATAGGCAGATCAGGAAGGACTTCAGGTGGCTTTGCTGTTGTAATCCTCATATTAGTGACACTTCATTTGAGCCCCTCTCACTAATCTCAGGTAGCGGTTACACTTAATGATTCTCCGGTGCCCTCATTCTGCTTAAGTAAATGGGAAAAGGGGAATGAGACAGACAAAGAGGCAGAGACACGGAGAAAAAAAGGAAGAGAGAGAGTGGTGAAAGACGTAACCGGCTATAGAGTTTCTTAGCAGGGAAACAGTGCCATCTGTTGATATTGGTGAGGGAGGGCCCAAACACACACATTTGAGGGCAAGTTTTATGCGTGTGTGTACCTGAAACGCACTTATCAATTTTTACAAAATCTCAGCTGAAGCTCATTTATTCTCAAGCCTCTTTTCTGAAAACAAACGTGAGAGAAATACGTAGAAATCACATTTGCCCACTATAATGGAGCAAAGAAAAAGATCTGCATATGGCGGAATGAAAATGAGTCACCAGTGAATCTTTTTTAATTGATCAGTCTCTTAGCAAAGCAAAGGCGGGTGGGGTGGGGGGGACAAACACTCCAGAAATGTTGATTTGGAACAGACACTTCAGAGAACAGATTAGACTATCTAATTATCATCTTTGCCTTCGGATGACGCCTTTGATGTGAATGTGACTGCAGAGTCTTTCCCTTCACTCTGTAAATAATGAGAATTCTAATTAAGGGATGGAATAATCGCAGGGCTTGTGGCCTTGGTTTGCTTGTTATTAGGGCTGCTTAAATCCTGGGGGATGGACAGCGGGCATTTAGAAGGGCAATGTGCAGGGATGTTTGTTGTGGTTTTTTTTTTCAAGGAATTAGGAGTGTCAGCCGATTTCCTGGCATGCTGCCTTTTATGTTGTCAGTAGTTATGGAAAGGGATGTCAATCATCTTAGTAACTGACTAAATCGGATGTTGCTGTAGATTTTCAACAAGTAGATTATGGCTGTGTAGGGGCTGTGACTGGGTGTTAAACCGGGGTGATGCGAACTTTTTAGTAGAGTTTAGAATTCCCCCTAACCTTACTTCTATTCTACATGATTAGTATATCTCATTAGTGTGAGTTCAAGGATTATGAATGTTGAGAAATACAGACCAAAATTGTCAGTTAAAAAGTACTTTTTTGGATGAAAATCATTTGTTGCACATTTAGCAGGAGATGAGCATTTAATGGAAAGAGATTTATGTGCGTTGTTATCTTTCTTCCAAACAAACAATTTTGAGATAATGGATGTGAATACTGTCAAGCTGAACATAAACTCATTTGTTAAAATTAAAAAGAAAAATACTCCAGCGTTCATCCATGAGACTTCTTTAGAGGCTTCTACTGGCTTGAGAGGAATCGATTTTACACCTTAATGACACATAATTGTACTTAAATTGAGAATTGCCCCCTTTATATTACTTAATGTTTCTACATTTACATTTCAGAGGGCAATGTTCTACTTCTTCCACCTCTACATGAATTTGACAGCTGGAGTTACAAGTTACTTTGCAGATGAATTTTACATTTGATTTATAAGATATGATGTATTTCTATTGATTAAACTACTCAAATCTAAATAGTTAAAATCACCTTGATGAGCTACAACATTAAACTGCTTCTTACACATTTATACAATGGATGAGAGTGATATGGATGAGATCTTCATTCACTATAATTTCATGTTGATATATACCACAATGAAATAATGCTTTCAAATTAGTTTACCATAATGAAAAGACATATAGTGTATAGATAAAAATGACCAGATCAGAGTGTCACTTTCACTGGCTGATCAAGTGTATTCAGTACATGAGCATGTAAATCAGGAACTAATCCACATCAGCACATGAAAAAATCCTGTAAATCTAGTATTGTACTGCTATCAAACAGTCCTACTGAATAATTCGCAGCATTGCTTTCAATGTTCTCATACAACCAGACAAAGTATTAGCATAAATACTTAAGTGTAAACAGTGCAGCAGAATAACTGACAGTTGACAAATCTTCCCATGGTAAATATCATCATATTGTCCAACCATATGCATCTGTAATAATATTCCAATAACATAATATATAATAATATGAGACTTGTCAGACACCATTCTGCTGCATAATGACTACTTTTGGTACATTTTCTGTGAAAACTTTTACCTGTAATGGAGTATTTATACATAGTTATTATTCAGGTAAAAGATCTGAATACCTCTTCTACCACTGTATGGCGGGGATTGTTGTTAAATCACATGGTAGTTGGAGTCAGATGCATGAAGTGAATGAATTAATGACTTAAAGTAAATGAATTAACCTTAAATCAATTAGCCTTATGACCTCATCGACGTCTCTCGTGCAACACAGCGTGTTCGACCTGGAGAGGTTTAGATACCTGGGGCTTTTCGCAAGACGACTAATGATGAAGCATCTTAACTGAGTCAAGGTAAGACATGAAAACAACACTCCAGTGGAAAGTATAATTTCCACTGGAATACTAATCTAGACAGATAGAAATGAATACATCAATGTGGATCAGAAAAGCTAACTAAAATCAATAAACTAATAAACAACAAAATGTTTACTCTAAGAATGAGCCAGGAAAATTGTTTGCTTTCATCCCCTCTGTCTGTTACAGTCCTGTCTGTATTTGTTAGTCTGGATGTTTCCATTATCCAAAAACTACACATCTGAGGCTCACGCTTTACATTGTAGAGAGCAGTGAGTTTTTCACTTTTAATGAAAGGTTTATTCTGTAGCAATGATATCAGCACAAAATGTACTGTCGTTCCAGTTTTCACTGTCAACCTTGGCATTTTTGAAAATCACTGCCAACTTAACCTCTTTATTAAACTTGATGTAAATTACAGGTTGAAGCTACTATTCTAGGTTTTAGTAAGTTGTAGCGATCATGATCAAAAATAAAGACACCCCAAACAACAAAATTTTCTAAGATTGCATCCAGCCTTGAAATGCATGCGACTATCCTATACTATACATCTGTATAATATGAGTCTGTCAAAAGCATGACAAAGGACAGATCTGGATAAATGTGAATTCAGCATGTAAAAAACTGTCTCTTATAACATTTTAATTCAAACCAAAGCTGTCATTGTCCTGTCATTTTGATCTCAGTATGTAAAATTAAATGAATAAATTAGGACTAGGAATGTGTTTCTCTTATGAATACAGATAATTAATGAACCAGCCGATATTCATGTCAACTCTTCAAAATGGAAACATCATCTGTATGCGCGTAGCAGCATCCAGTTTCCAGTCTTCTGAGGCTGTCTAGCACAGCGTGCTGTACTGTATGATAGTTTGTTATAGTTACACATCACACATACACGCGCACACACTCCACTGTGTTTTATTCATGAAGTCTTGTTGGTCATCGCTCATTACACAAGCGATCAACACTCCCTGTTGTTGTTTAACAAGTTGTCTTTTTATGTTACTTCACAGTGCGTGTTGTTTTGAGATACCACTTCTGAATTTAGTGCAGAGGGGACTCTACTCTTGTGCCTGTAATGTACATTATTGTACATATGGAATCAATTTAACAAGATTTAGAAATAAGTACTGCTCCCACTGAACAGCTGAAGGAATTAACAGAAGCTGGGGAAACAGATAACTGCCCTGATTATGCCACTAAAATGAATATTAATGTACAGAATATGTATGCAAACAATATTTTGCATTTTGACTTTTTATCGCATAACTCCAAATATCAATTTATCAATGTTGTGTTTACGACTTTTTCAGTTATCAGTCAAAATCAGTTATTGCAGGTTGGAAAGCCTCACACTACCTTAATGGAACTGAGTCATCCTGTGTCATCAATGCTCCAATGTCTTCCCCAGCAATCCTGTCCACTAGAAATTATGTTGACATGCAACTAAACTGCAACTGCAGATATATATATATATATATATATATATATATATATATATATATATAATTTAGTGCTTCTTTTATTCAAAAAATTGTTCAGAACATAATTACATCAGTGATTACATTTCCTATAAAACATATTTGTTGCTGCAGTTTAGTTATATATATAAACATAACTTCTAGGACTAGTTGTCACCAGAGTTCAGCTGGCAACCCTTACTGTTCAAGCAAACCGCTGAGTTTGGGCAATCATACCGGAGTTTGATTCATTCAATCCAACCAAGCAAGTTTAGGCTAAAATGACGAACCACCTGAAAGACACCAGCACCCTCCCACTTACAACTTCCCACTTGATAGCATTGCTAAAAATTTTGTACATTTTATGCTTCATAAAATTTTTAGAGTAAGGTTTTAATATTGTTTCATCTTAAATTGTGCTTGGTGCTGCTATATCAATAGCAATATTAATATTAAAAGTAACATTACCAAGCTTTTACCGGCCAAGCTTTCACCAACCACTGCATCAGTTTTAATGGAGCTCTGAATTTTACAAATGTCTGGAAGTCTGCCGAGAACATGTAACACCAGTGTTCCACAAGCTGTTATTATATTTGGGGTTTCGTTGTATGTTGGTGGAAAACAATTTAGAAATCCACATCCAAGTGTGTGCTGCAAGTGGCAGCTATACTACTACTATATGTGCTGTCACTCTTATGTTCCTCAAACAATCAAGTGACATTCATTCTCTTGAGCAGTTGTCACCTTTGAAGTGGCCCCTCATCAAGAGAGAATGTGCCCTTATGGAGGGAAGGTTGTCATTTACAGTGGCTTTACTGCTTATTACTGAGCGGGAAGTCGGTGACACCTGTCAAAATACAGGGAGAGGAGGTAGACATGGTGCAGTTCTACAAGCACCTGAGGCTGCATATCAACAACAGGCTGGACAGGACTAATAAAACATATTGTTCAAGAGGTGACAGGATACTGCTCTTCAAAACTATCACTTCTATCTGTGGGGGCCTACATAGTCTTCTTTGCAGTGGTGTGCAAGGGAGAAAACAGCACAGTGAGGGATGCAGGCCAACATCAGGGAAAGAAGTGCTTCTGTTGTCTGAACTGGTTGACCTGGAGGCTGCAAGAGTGACTGAGACAAAAAATAAACCAAATTCCATCATCAATAACATTTCCCACCCCCTCTATGGTGATATTTGGCAGCTGCCTCCTGACCCCTATAGGTGCAGCATGATGGTCTCTTGGTGCTCAGATGTTCCACCCACCATCAGACTCCCTCACTTCTGAATAGCCCTTTAGTCTCCTTGCAAACTGAGAAGATGTTGAAACGGATCATGCGTGGACCTGAGCTTACCAAAATGGATTCTTAAGGGATGTGGACTAATTTTATATATATATGTATGTGTGTGTGTGTGTGTGTGTGTGTGTGTGTATAAAATCATTTGCTATTGCATTTTTTTTGTTGTCTTTTTGTTTGTTTTTTTCTCTGTGTATGTTTCTGCATCCAAGATAGCATAAATGACACTATCATCAACAATCTGATAGCAATGTTACAGTTGACAATGCACATTTTGCATAATCCTAGCTTTGTAAATGTATGATACTCCTGTCCTCAAGCTTTTGCAAAGTCAACATTTGGCAATATTCTAATTCAAGCAGCACAATCTGTAAAATACATTCTACCATCTGCAGAGGTGGAAATGGAGTTTAGTTTGAACCTAGTCTACATGATAAGAGACTTTCTGTACAGTCATACAGTTTGTGCTGAATGTCAACACGCTTCGCAAAGCGCATATTAGTTCCCTAAATGTTTTTACATATTTTTATTTTTCATGCTGGTGACAACCAGGGCGGAAGGCATTTTGTTTTCGGGTTGTCTCAGTAATATCTCAGTAATATCTTGAGGGAATTTCTTCAAATATGGCACAAACATGCCCTTGGACTCAAAGATGAACTGATTAGATTTTGGTGGTCAAAGGTCAAGGTCACCATGACCTCACAAAACACAGTTTTGGCCTTGTGGATGCAGTAACTGGGGAACTCCTCTAGGGAATCCTTTTAGATTTGGTCTCAAGAATAAACTGATTCTGAGGTCAACGGTCAAGGTCACTGTGACCTCACTTAACACGCTTTTGGCCTGTTGAATGTGATATCTCAAGACAAACTTGAATGTACTTATTATATATATTACACCTTCAATGTATTTTACTCCTCCTCCATTGTATTCTTCTTACATATTTGTAAAAGTCTCTTATTTTCTTCTATTACTGAGGGATAAGGGATTTAAGAAGATTTGGGCAAAATTTACATTTGTCTGTCTCAATTAAAACCATTCTAATCAGCAGTGTGTGTATGAAAGGTGATACAAGTCTTTCAACACCAATTAAATATTACCAGATTAGTTTTGGGATAATGGTAATTTTGATACACATCTGTGGAGACAGGTAGCAGCCTTCACTATCTATTTATGTTGCATATCACAGTGTTTGCCACCAGGTCATATCTTTGGGAAACAATCTAAATGGCAGGTGAACGTTTTTTTTTTTTTTAAATACAGTTGCTCCAGTCTTGTTTATCAGCACTGTGCTCATTGGTTGAAACTGAAAAACTGTTGAATGCCTTTGTTATGTCCATGTCTCTAAAAACAAAGATGGGATCCAGACAAGTCTTGCCGTTTCATCTGATACCCCCTAGTCTGAATCCTACATGGCCTGACAGGGACACAACTGTGAAGGTGGCTCGCCACCACAAGTTCATGGAAAATCCATTAATTTTGCAGGAGAGTGATTTCAGGTTAGAGATAACCATTTAACCAAACTGTATTTCCCTTGATGTATTTTAATGCCACTGAATTGTAGAGTTGATTTTGAAATTGTATTGTTAGTTTTTAAAGCTGTAAACGGACTAGCTCCAACATATATCAGTGACCTGATACTTCCTCGTTGTTCTTCCACAGCACTGAGGTCATCTGATAAGCTGCTGTTTTCCTTTCCAAACAGTTGTTTGAGGCGTAAAGGTGACCAAGCTTTTTCCAAGCCTGGGCCAAAGTTGTGGAAACTTCCCTTCCCATGTTCAGCCCCAGTTTTAAATCAAGGCTAAAAATTCGCTTGTTTTCTTTGACTTTCTAGGTGTGTGTATATGCGTTGTCTGTTATTGGCTGTGTTTTTATTAGCAATTCATCTGTATATGTTGCTTTTCTCTATATGAAGCATTCTGCTATATAAATAAACCGATTTGATTATGATTTGACATGCTTCTGAATTTAAACCCAGAACTACCTGAATGATCTGGGAATTTCACTAAAATGGTCATATGAAATGATTTCCCAGATAATTTTTAGAATAAGTGGAATAAATGCAGTAATTGCAGTTATCTTTGTATCATAATGTTAGTATGTAATTGCACAAACATAAACATGCCTCAGTCAGATAATTTAATAACAATCCTACAAAGTACCTAAAAATTGAATAAATTGCAAATATCCTTTTGAATAAAATAATTTCCAAAGTAAGAGTTGGGGCTTAAATCACTAGAGAGGTGGGTCAGAAATTACTGAAGCTTTGCTGCAGGATGGTATGAGATCACTAAGGGACCAGAACATTTTTAAAGACACAGTTAGTAATTTTAGCAAGAATTTTTAATTGCATTTTGAAGATGGTGACTACATCCTTGATAGGATTAGCCATCAAACCCTCAAAAGATTCATCCATCTTTATGTCAGCCATCCTCTAGGACATCAGGACCATGATTGGATAAAAGGGGAAAAAATGTTACCCACCCTGTTGTCATTACCAATCCAGTGCTGGCAGATCTATTTTTACTTCAAGTAATGAGGAAGGAAGTTGGTTAATTCTGCCTTGATCCTTCTTGAAAGAACTCAGTGGGGATTTTAGCCTGTGTAAAGAGGAAGAGGGATGTCTAATGGTTTCTTTAATGTGAAGCTTAAATATATCTTTTTCAGTGAGACCTTTAAGAAAAAAACGTAGAGATGTACAAGTGTGAATATCATCCTTTCATTATTTTTCAAAGCCTGAACTTGTACTTTTATGTGCTAGAGAGTGTTTGCCTGTCCCTGCTTGGATAATATTTTTTGGAGCAGAAAGGTTATCATAGCCCACTGCAGAAAGACTTTGGCAATGTAGATAAAATCCTTTATTACAATATAAACAATATAATTATGTCTGTGTGTGTGTGTGTGTGTGTGTATAACAGACAGTAATGTTTGTTTTTGGTTAATCCAGCAAATCATAACTGAAAGAAATCCAATTTGGGGCTGATTCATTTGCACATAATGCTGTAAAACAAACAGAAAACAAGATAATTACAACAATATAAAGTTTGGCAAAATCTCTTGTTTCCCATTATAGTAGTTTTGTAACAGCCAGGGAAATTTGTGTGATATTTTCTTAACAGGTTAAAATAACAACCAATGAACTCTACAGCCACAGTAATATGTTTTAGTTTTGCTATGTTTACACCTGGCACCTATGCTATGTGGAAATGCTGCCTCTGGAAGGTGTGGAAGGGCACAGATGGAGACTATTGGAAACAGTGACGTAGGCACCCACATTAGCTTCCTGATTGGATCTTATCAGTAGCTACGTAATATTCCCTCCTCTGTGTTCTGTGGATAACCGCCCCCCTCCTCCCCCACTTAATATGTCATTGTATTTTGCAGTGACTCCCAGTCTTTGTTGTTCGCCACCATGTCTGCCCTTTACTCAGTGTTAGTTTCAGTAACAGTCCCGCCTCGTTGTTGATGCGATCAAGGACTCGTTGGTCTTACTTTTTGCTATTGTTGTTCCTTGTTTGTAGTGTTTTCTGCAACTAAGCAACTGCAGTGTAAACAGTCTACTCCCTTTTCAGGTGTGTTAGCATGGGCAGAGATTGTTTCTAAGTAATAGATATATGAGCATGGACAAGACCAATTTTTATGGTAACTCATCCAATAGTTGTCGATACATTTCATTCTGAAAATGTCAACTTCATGGTCTATTACAGGAAAAGTCAAGGGGTCACAAAAGTCATTGGGAGGCTATGAATGTGTGTACACGGTGTAATGATAATCTATCCAGCAGTTCTCAAGACATTTCAGTCTGGGCCAAAGTGGCTGACGAACTGACGGACTGATGATGCCATTGTGTTACCAAGACTAAGAAAACCAGCATGTGCATACATTTGCCCATGATTACGATTCACTTGGCCCTCCTTATGCTCCCAATTACACATTTTAATGTTTGTGTTTTCATGATGTGTGGAAAATGGAAGAGAAAGCACTAGAGAGAGAGAGACTGAGAAACAGTGAGAAAGAGTCATGTGTCGTGTGTCAAAAGATGCCACCATGCATCCACACGACAGGCTTTTTATCAAAAGCCCACAATTGTCATTTGCTCCATTGTTGTCTCCCTCTCTCTCACCTTCTCCCTCTCTCTGTGTCTCTCTCTTGCTCTTTCTCTTTGTATTGTGCCTCACTCTGTGCTTGTGCTTTACTTAGACTTGAATTTTACTTTAATGAGCGTTCTTCATGCCTGTGCTTGTTTCCATTTGAAGAACAACGGTGGCGTGGTGTTCAGATGTGGACTTGACTCTCATTTGTGACCACATGGTATAAAATAAAGTTTAATAATGTCAAGTTACACAAAGCAGCAGTGAAGGTCTCAGTGTGCAGCTCAACAGGGAAAAAAGCTGAATAATATAACAGTGGGTAACAATCAAGGACAAAAGCAAAAAGTCACTGAGAATGTTGCATTCGTTTTTCAGTTCTTCAATTCTTTCCTTTACTCAAGAACTGTTTTAGAGATGGACTGTTTTGAAGATGAAAGGCTGCCTTTTGCCAAAATAAGTCAAGCTCTTCTTCTCATGTTCTCAGAAAAACCCCAGTTTGGTCAGGTTATGAATACGGTGGCCCTGAGAGCTCAACACACAGCAACTTAGAAAACACAAATAGAGCGAACATCTTCATCAATTTGACAACACATGCGCTGCAAATATTGACTTACACAACGGAAGAGTTTCCAGGGGACACAAAAAAGTGATGAACCTGGCTGGAACGCACTTGCATGGACGTATTATGATAAATGTACTGTAATACATCCATGCACACTTGTTGTTCAATGCTTTTAGCTTCAAAAGTCACAAAGCATTGAACAAGTGCATCCCAGCTGGGTTGATTGCTTTTTTTTTGTCCCCTGGGAGCATTTGCATTGTGTTGTAAGTATTTGCAGTGCATTCATGTATTTGGTTTGTTGTGTGTATTTGCAATGCGTTGGTGTGTTTGGTTGTGTTGTAAGTATTTGCAGCACGTGTTGTCAGATTGATGAAGATGTTTTCTGAATTTCTTTGTGTGTTCTATGTGTGTGTGTGTGTGTGTGTGTGTGTGGGGGGGGGGGGGGGGGGGGGTTGCAGTGTGTTGAGCTCTCAGGGCCATTGAATATGAGGAATATTCTGAGTGTACACTGGAGATGGATGACAGAAAAGTGGATAATGTTGCACAAGTGGTCTGATATTTTTCATGGGTGTCAGTTTGACTGGCAGCAACCACAACTTCACAGCTACGAAGCGTAAGACTGAGCTGAAATGCAGTTCACCAGCTGTGTCATTTATTTCTTTGCATACATGGCACCCACCGACAAACCAAGCAAACAAGTTCAGAAAACAAGTAGCTGCCATTTACACCTCCCTACTGCAGGTCAGTAATTGAAAAATAGCATGCGAGTGCAAGGTAGACCACATGATATTACAAATATTTACATATAACAACACCAAAGGTAGACAGAGTACATATTTATATGAACACGAATTACCATGAAAAATGTAATAACACTGAATTCAGTTTAATTACAGAACTCAGTGACATTTTTGCCTTGTGCCCCACTTTCTGTGTCACTGTAATTTGCTCCTGCAGCATTTAAGCAGGTGTCTCTTTTTACCAAACTTCCTCCTGGGAGCACAAAACGTTGGGCCATCTAATCATATTCTTTTGAAGTGAAAAATAAAAAAGAGTAGATTTCAGAAAGTTTTGACACTGGCGTTTGTGAACACTAATCATAAAGGTTTCTGTCTGCACACCATCACCATCTGCAAGCTATAAAGAAATATAGAAAATGGCCAATCTATGTTCAATAAAGGACAGAAAAGAAGTGTATTTTCGCATTAATTAATTTGGCCAACAGTATGTAAAAAATCATTAGTTGCCACTTTCATGAAGTATTTTACAACAGCTAAAGGACAAATGTGAGTTTTAGCTCCACAGTTGTCTCTTTACCACCACATGCTCCACACACTCCTCTTCCCGCCCAACAGCAGCTTCAGCTGGAGTTGCAGCGCAGGGCTGCAGCCAAACATGTTCCAAACTGAGTGACAATACAATGTGTTATCATCAGCTACAGTACCATTCGCTGGCTGGCTGGGCTGATACGTGGACCCAGCGTGGCTGGATGTGGAGGAGAGATAGGGCGCTCTGATAGAGCCCAGGGCTAAAGAAGAGCACGGTGTGTCGCTAAACCACAGACCCACAGTGTTGTCTTAGTTATGCATCAGAGAACTGGCTGCGTCTTCTGAAATCACCCAATTTCAGCTCCCCAATTCCCTCACTGTCTCTCACATCCTGCCAGTTCCCTTATTTAGTCAAACGTGCAGAGTTATGCGTACAGGCTTAAATGGTGGAGACTGGTAGTCATACATCTTAGAAATGGTCCTGCTTTCTTTCAGGTGTCCTTGATGTGAAAAGGTGGACTTAATGGACTGGTGGCCAATGTGGAAAATGGTTGACTGCCGGTAAGATTTAAGAGAAAAAAAGTCTGAAAGTGAGTGACACAGAAAAGATTTTTAAGGGTTGCAATAAGTCAGGGATGAAATAGGGAAAGATGAAAAGGGTTGCATTGATTGGATCACTCAGCAAACCATAGAAAGAGAGACTAAAAGAGGAAATGGCTCAGAGATCTTAGTTTAATAGTATTCTTTCAGACAGGCACAAGCTAATCATCGGAGAGTGTGACTGACTTTGAGTTATCACCCCTCTTATTGTATCAAAATTGATCACATTATCTCCCATCCATCTCTGTACATTCATCTCTGGTGAAAGTGGTTGTCCAAAGCACATAATGGACAGATTAGGAGAAAACCTCTGTTCTGGCAACACTCAATATTTCCCCATTAGTGTGGTGGCCTCTGGGATTAGACCTTTGCCACACATTAGAGATGTCAATACTGCTAATATTGTTTTTGGAGGTCCTCCACCTTCTTAGAGCTACAGCTTGTGTAACCAGATCTGTTTGATAGGATCTATTGAACAGCTCTGAGACTGGCAGTAGGAGACCTATAGGTCTGATTGTCTATTTGAGAATGTAAGACTGTGGGATAAAAGAGTATTTTTCCTCTAAGTAAGTAGCTCTACTCAGACAATTGGAGACTGCAGAATCTCGATTCATAAAGCATGCCAGTATCTGATTCAATGCAAAGCTACACGCTGAAAAATAATTCAATATACCCTACAATGACAGATTGCATTCCACCTATGACAACACAATGGTACCTCTGGATTATTTCTGTAAAATAATTCATTATGTTATCCATTTTTACAATTTCACAGTGTCGCAAATCACTAGAAACACTGGAGAATATTCTCAAAACAAACCATATCCAGAACCAAAAATACTGATAATAATAATTATTATTATTGTTATTATTATGTATATGTGACATTTAATTGGCAGTGACATTCCAAAGTCACAGTTTGGCTGACATGAATTGACGCACACACAAACACTGAAGTATGTTGATTTTTTTTTTGTGTGTGTGTAATAAATTAGGAAAAAATAGCCTACATAAAGTTACCATGTGTGCAACTGGGACACACTGTCACAGCAATTCCAAAAAAAAACAGCAATGATACCTGTACACCACAAGAGAGCACCATTGCGCTTCCTCAGAACACAGGAGCATAAATCCAGCAGTTGCACACCAACATTGCACTTGTGGTTGTGGACGTCATACAACCTGCCATACAACAAACATAACATTACCTGAAACAGATTGAAGTGAAATACTGTAGGTGAATGTGTGACATGAGGAATGAAGGAATTTTAAATCACTGGTGGAGTAGGAAACATTTCAGACATGGTTTCACAGCATGAACCGACATTTAAAAAAATGAGTTTGATTTGATCTTCAGTCAGCAGTTGATATTGTCTTCATGGATTTTCAACATTATGGACTAGTTTATGGCCATTTTCTGACAGTGCTGGCTCATGAATAACCACAGACTGAATCATAGCCCTCAGTGCTGTTCTGTACATAATTTCAGTCGTAAATGAAAACATATACTCCGGCGTGTGTGAGAACGTCCTCTCAGTGCAGCAATGCTGAGGTCATATCCATTGGGATGGCCCCGTGGTGTGTGGACAGGATGAGGAATAGAGCCCTACTCTCTGAGTTAGATAAATACCTCCATCCGCCTTACTAGAGCATTCACCGGGGACAACACAAAGACCAAAATCAGCAATACATAAGCATTAATAATTAAGCAGCCACACACAGTGTGAGAGGGCGAAGGGAGGGTGGGGTCCTGGACGGTGCACAAGGTTGGCTCTGAAGTGATCCTAAATGCTGCTAATGTCTCTGAAGCTTGTCACACAGGGAAAAATGGAGCAGCATGCTTTCTTCTTTTATCTAAATGGCACAACTGTAGTGCACTGTACTATCTGTTCCTTTGTTTTAGTTTTTTTTTTTCTTTCTCCCCCAGTCACTCTCTTTCACTTGTCTCTGTTTCTCTTGTTTCCTTTTGCCGCTAGTTTTCATAGATTTCTTGCAGATGACTAGACATATTGGGTCAAACCTATCCTATGAACAAGTACCCCCTATGACCCAACCTGGCTCAGCCTGCGCCTTATCATTTATTTATGAGAGCAACTATCAGTGCGGTGCTGAACAAAACAACAGTGATGTCATTGCTTTCATTTCTTTCAGTGTGTTGACTGAATGAAACAATCCCTCTGGCCACCAGCAACAGTATCCTGGAGAGGTGAAACTGAAATAATACTTGAAACCTCTAAACCGTTTAAAACCCGTCTCAGGAATATAATGACAAAAAAAAATTCTAGCTTTGCTTTGTGGCTCCACACAATCAACAGCTAATCTAGCTGGGAAAGGTTGAAAAGTTTATTTGTTTAGTGCCTCTTTTCAACACACACACATGTGGTTTCACTGTGGCGAGCCCTCTAAGAGGACTCAGTCTGCAGGCAGTTTTATTTTGGAAGGAAAAGGGGCTTTGGTGTCATGTTCCTGTAGGGGCTGTGGGAGGAATGGAGTTCTAGGATTTCTTCCAGTGTCACTTTGTCCTTGTGGAGTTTTTAACTGTGGCTCTTTTTTTTTCTACCCTATCTTTTGTGCATCTCAGTCGCCCACCAACAGCCACTTCTGTGGACTGCGTGGAAGATGAGTTTGTGCTGTGGTTGTGTCCCGAGTTTCCACTGTGAAATTTATGAATAGGCCACTAGGGGGAGAGGCAGAGCTGAGACGGGAGACATGAGACAAAGTGGAGGGTGAAAAAGGGAAATGGGAGCACCTGAAAGAGAGAAAGGGGTAGACAATTTAACTGAGACTGAGAGCATGTCTCAGAAGGAGATGGAGAGGCAGACTTTACACAGCAGATAAGGAGCGAAGAAGAGAAATGTGAAAATTCTAGTGGAAAAACACGGAGACAAAAAATGAATAAATAAACAAGTAAAACTGTAGCATCAAGAGACAGAGAGTAAGAAAAATATTTGTCTGTATTTTTTCATGTATGTGGGTTTGGGAGAGTAACCTGTGTTCCCTTGCCATCTGTGGCATCACGCTCAGCAGTGTATTTCCATTCATGGGGCATGGGGAGAGAGCAGTGACCTAAGGGAGACCCTGTAATTATCCTCTGTGTCTGTGACAGGCCCAGATAATCAGTCTCACTGGGAATACTGGCAGAGATCTGTGGACAAGTGATTCTGAAAGACCTTAATCCTCAATGAAGTACACTCATAGCTCTCACACTGGTAACTGGAGTGCTCTCACATGATGCCTTTTTTTTCTTTCTTTTTTTTTTTTTTTGACACTCTCACAGGTCATAGTGTGTGTAATTCCACTATTATTCTTGTTCTGTCTCTTTATATATTGTATTTCTCTTCTTAATTTGTAGTAGACATTGTTTGAATAAATTGTATTTTTGTTTTTCTTCAGCAGAAGTTAGAGGTTATATAGGATATGGAAATGTAGTAGAGCAACGGGGTAAAAAGTTGTACTATGTTTTAAAATTCTCATTTTTAGTACATTAAACAATGATTTTACCTGACAAGCAAATTGATTTAATTTGCCTTTCATGTTAAATTGTAATGGAAGGCTTAAAGAATTTGGATTCAAATTTCTATATATACAAATGTCTTTTTCCAGCTGTGGTGTGCAGCTGTGTGTGAGGAAGGCCGAACATGCTGATTAGTTTTCAGACTTTTGGAGAGAAGAATCTTTTTTTGTGTTCTTTCAAGAGTTAATAGAAAATATTTGAGATTCTATGTCTACAAAAAGGCTGTTTGATAGCATATACAATAAGATCAATAATATTCTACATGTCACATTACAGTTAGTGTTGGGGCTTCAGGTAGAAAGCAAAAAAGTAAAGGTTAACATGCACACTTACGCTTTGAAGTACGCAAACACACACACACACACACACACAGATACAGTTTTGTGTGCACACACAAACACAATGGTTCAACATCTCATGAATTTTTCAAAGAGACTTCAGAAAGAAGTCTGTGATTTATCTCAAGCCACAAATACACACACACACACAGGCAGGAAACAAACACATATACACAAAAATAACACACATTTCAGTATCAATTAATGTGCCAAAAAGTATGCATGCACACATTTGTGTGTGTATATATATATATATATATATATATATATATATATATATATATATATATATATACAGGCACACTTATATATGTGTGTGTGTGTGTGTGTGTGTGTGTGTGTGTGTGTGTGTATATATATATATATATATATATATATACATATATATATAATTCTTTTCCCATAGTCCAGTCTTACTGTGCAACAGGAGATGAAATCCTTCCATTTCTTGCTCCAAAGAGTTGCAGGGTCAAAGTTTGTGGAGAAATAACGATATGGAAGTATACACTGGTAGAAATTTCTGGTTTCGGATGCACTTGTGTGACTGTGCCACGCAAGATGAGGGGAGCAGCATTCCCACAGGAGGCCTGGGAATCAATTACCACTCTCCCGAGGCAGTGGATTGGCTACCAAGGAATGACAACATGCCAGACAGGCACACGGTCAGGCTGTCATCATTTGATTTACACATAATCAGCCCCTAATTGTATCACATTGGGCTATAGGTACATGTAATTTAGAATAGAGTGTGAATTCACAGGGGTTTTGGCAGGGAAACCTATTGTGTCCCTCTGGTAATGAAGGAGAAGCAAGTGCTTTAATGTGGTTGGCCCCTGGTATTCCCGTGCTGCTAACCGCGCACAGTCATGGAGGCTTGGGAACCAGACTTTTGTGCTATGACAGTTTGATCGACAGCTGACATGACTGGCTCTGGAGTTGCCAGTCAATCCATAACTGAAAGTAGCCCCGATGCAAGTGTCTTCCGATAAAGAAAAACTTCAAAGGATTCTTTTTTTCTACCCATACAGTATTGTTGTCTTGTCTCAGAGTGATCAGCTCCGTGTTGCAACAGTATCCTCTGGACACTGGAAGTTTGCAATGTAGAACTCTTCTTTGCAAAGTTTACCGGAAGAAAAATGGTCTTCAGGTTTCTGCTTAGCCACGACGCTGTTCAGTTATTGGGCAGCTTAAATTGTTCATTTAATTATGTGACACTCAAGAGTGCTCTTACATAGGGTGAGGAGCAATAAATCATCGCAGCCTTATGAGGTAACAGATGGTATAATATGTCCTCTTTGCATTGTCTGAACTTACTCCTGTATTGCATCCATGACATCAGAGAGAAGGCAGCAGACTCCCTTGAGCATCAAAATGCAGACAGACTGAAAAAATAATCACGACTGCTCTATTAATCTCCTCTATTACGGCTCTTGATCAATATATATTTTGCTCTTGTCCAACAATAACCATTTATCAAGTCAACCTCGTTCTGCAAAGGATAACCTTTTAAGATGTCAAGAGGAAAAAGGGAATTCTGTTTAATATGCAGCTTTAAAACATTCATATTAAAAACCAGTAATCTTAATGGCATTACCAATATAGTAATTGTGAATGATAGTTCTCCCCATTAATTGTTAAAAAAGTTAGATGTAATGGAAGTTTATGCGCTTGTGGCGCGTTTTGTTCGTGTCTCCTAATGTAACAAAGCTGAAAATGAATATTGTTGTTCACCCCCCTCCTCTAGGTAACATTAAATTTGCACTTTTTTTGACTGTATTTTCAGACAAAAATCCTTAAAATGATCCTAGCAGATCCTAAAATTATTTATGTTGTGAAAAACAGGTCAGGAGCAAACACCTGTCTGGACCCGTTCTTGACTTTTGACAAAGTCTGTTTAAATTCATGAAGTTGTCCTTTGACTGAGAAATCTGTTTCCCTGTCAGGTACAAGTTGCAGTGCCATTAGACAAAAGACAAACTGAAACCCAGAGGTTTGCCTGCGTTAGTCCTAGACTAACTCCTAGAGATATCAAAAGGGCTGGTCAGTAATTTTTGTGGTTATATAAAATAAAGGCATAGTGATGGACATACTTTGTACAGAAAGATTGTTGGGTTGTTATTACATTTGTTACATTATGTTCACAGATTGTGCCTGTGTGTGCTTTGTGTAACACCTCCCCTTCTTTCTGCCATTATACACTAGATTATTCTCTATTCACCTTTTATTCACTGCATGGTTTACAACTCTTTTCTCGTGGCTGAAAATGTGGATTTTGCTCAGTCTCACTCGCACACCTTGTCCATATTTGCCTTGAAATACCAATATCAAGAGCTTGGTTAATTCACTGAGCTCTAAATTGTCATTTAATAAGGAAAATAACAGCAAGTCTCAGAATCTAACAAACCTCCTCACATTTAGGCCATGTTTAATGGTATATAAATTCAATAAACTTTTTTCAGTGTTTTACAGCACCCTGTAGGTGTAGTCACCAAGTCCTTTTCTCATAAATGTGGCAGCATTTCACACATTTGCAGACCGAGCAGACTGTATTAGAAATGTTGTGGGAAATAGCTAGCAATAGTTATAAAGCTACAGTATATGCAATCCTCCCACGATTCAATTGTTTTTCTCTGATATGGTGGTACAGGCATGGTGAAACGATACTAATTTCCTGTGCGTTTGTCTTCACCTTTACAGCCTCTACAAAAACCGAACCAAACAAAACTGAACATTCATTTATTTTCATTTCAAATGAGGGTGATTTTATCAGCGCGCTGGGGCACTTCAAACACATTCTAATCTTGCCATAGGATGTATTCTGCTACAGGTCTCAACATTTCCTGAGTCGCCTACAACCTTCATCTAACCACTCTGTGCTTTATAACTCACAGCGGAGTCACAGTGGAGAGGGGAACATATAGGCAGCACCTTGGCTAAAAAAGGATTTATGGCAGTGAAGGAATGAATAAATACATTCATGTTTTAAAAAAAAAAGTATCAAATTCTAAAAGGACTGATACACATTTCATGCCTGTCTGAGCAGGTTGCAGCCCACTGCAGCATCAATGACACAGCTAAGACCCTTATTAAAACAAGACTGAAAGCAAATGACACTGTCTATTGTTGTAATGAAGACATGATCTCTTTACAACCATGTGCACTAGAAGTGAAAAAAAGTGTTTAATTATGATATCATTTTCACAAATAAAAGCCTTCTTTTGTCTCACCTACACAAGTACAAGAGATTTATTTGTTATGAGTAACCATAAATGACAATCCAGACACTAATCAGTTGTGTTAAATTTAAGCATTTAATGTATTGACGCATTCAGTTCCTGCACAAACACATACACACAAACACGCGGTACGACACGCAAAACAGGAAGTAGGGGCAGCCAATGGCGGCTCCGAAGCCAAAGGCCATGGCAGCTACAGGTGCACCTCATTCTTTACTGCCTGACTGAGATGGATCTCAGCAATTTCTGGTGCTAGCGTTGCACTAAGTTGAATCTAAATAATTCAAGACCTGGAACGGTTTTCAAATTGCTTTTATTTTGAACAGAATACAAAACAGACAATGTCCTTTTTCTGTGAGTGCCGAAAGATTTCCTTGTCAGAGCAAAAAACATGGAAAAACATTGCGTACTAAATGATTTCATACGTCTCCTCTCATTTCTGTAATATACTACGCACTGTAGATTCAGACTTTCACAGAATGCAGTGGCATTTTTTTTAAAAAACTCTGCCGTTATTGCAACTGTTGTATTTTTTTATTTTTTATTTTTTCCACTTTTCAAAGAACAGTGCAGCAGCTTCGACATTAGTCAGCATTTGTACGGTCCGCAGCTGCAGCTTCTGAGGAACAAATTTACAAAGCAAGCTGTTTCACACACACACACACGCACGACTTCTCCACTTAACAACTCTCCCCCTCTCTGCTCTCTTTCTCCTGTGTTTTTGCAAAGTAAACAAACATCATTTCGAGTGATTCCTCACAATCCAGCCCTCTGCCTCTGTAGTGTGCTTGAGCCTGCCTCGCTGTGCTTGTCAGAAGAGCTGCTTTAATCGCTCAGTGCTGGCATGTGATGTTCAAGGCCCGCTCCTCCTCCCAGCCATCTCCTCGCTTTATCTGTCAATCATGAGAGCTTGAAAAAATAAAGCCCCGATGCCTTTATTTCAAGAGGTGCCTGATCAATATCATCAATCCATCCGCCTCCCCTGCTTGCACCCCCCACATGTTCTTTCTCTTCATCTCTCCCCCGGTTCTCTTTCTTTACTTCTCTCACTCCCTCTCTCTCCCCCTCCCTCCCTCCCTCTCTCTCTCTCTCTCTCTCTCTCTCTCGGTTGCTGCAGCTGTATCCATTTCCTCCTGGCAAAAAGGGACTTTATGAATAAATGATACTGAATTGCTGAAGGTTCAGATACTAAATAATGAATTTCACCACCAAAAACACAACAACTTCTCCAATCATAAAATAGCTCTCCCCTTCCATATTGATTGTGCTTGTGCAACCAGATGCAGAGAGCACAGTCTGTATCCGTGCAAGGTAGAAGAACATACCAGGGAAAATGTATAAAATGATAGGGAGCAACCTGCTTTCTTAGCTATAGATATCTGATAAGAGAGGCTAACAGCTGGGTGCCTATGGCTGGTACACTTTCTCTGAGCTCCTCTCTCCTCTTTGCCGAAGCACTAAGAGCGGAGTTGGTCTGAGGGAGGCGGAGGAGAGAAGAAAAAAATCAGAAAACTTTCCTTCATGGGACATTTAAAGTAAGTGCGGTCATCTATTCTGTGCTACAGCAACCGGCGATGGTGTGTTGCTGTATTCGTGAGTGTGTGTGTGTGTGTGTGTGTGTGTGTGTGTGTGTGTGTGTGTGTGTGTGTGTGAATGTGTGTGAGTGTGGTGTGGTAATGCGTGAGTGTGTGTGTCTGTGTTGAAGCTGGCTTGAAGGAGAAAGAGTATTGGCTGGTGAGGCCATGATTTTTTTTTTTTTTTTCCTCAGGTCATAGTTGGTTGAGGTGCAGCTGTTATAGGGAGAGTTGCTCCGCATTGCTGAAATTATATTTTGATTAGTCATCTCATTGTTTTCCAACAATAATAATAATACGATGAGAAAACAGCTCACAGGGGCAACGGCGTGTGAATGGGAATGCGTCTCGGGGGGTAATAGGGTTATTGTATGAGAGGTTTTCAAATATTTTGTCCTATTCCTACCTTTGCATGCGCTCTAATGCCTCCTAATATAAACCTACATAAATTACATGCTAGGGGAGAGCACCTCAGTTGTAAAGATATGTGTGTGTGGGTGTGTGTGTGCACAGATGAGCAAACACATTAAATTTACAATTTGGTGAAAGTTATCAGAAAAGATCATCTATGAAGTTAAATGTTAATCTTTATAATTCCCACCATTCTCACCAATCTCTCTGAACTTATTCTAAACACATTTCTTTAATGTTGGCAGGTGTTAAATTTTAATGAATAATTAAATTCAATATAGTTTGGTTTAATCACAATCATGGAAAAAGAAAACTATATATTTATAGCCTGAAATTACTAAAAATAGTGTTTTTTTTAAGTGAAGTTTAGTATACAAAAAGAACAAAACCTAAATAATAAATGCAAATCAATGCTTTTGTCTTTCTATATTTTTTTTATATTTCTATATCTATATCTATATCTCTATCTCAGTAATTTTACAATATTCTGATGTTGTTAGTTGGTATTATTACATATTGATTTATTCCACTTATTCTATGTATTATTCAGTAAAATGCATATGCTGCTATGTTATACTGTATGGAGGCACATAGTAATACAGCAAGTCATTGTGGTGCGGGATAAATAATTGATATCTCAATGAATATGCAAATGAGAAAGGGAGAGCGAGTAAGAGTCAAGAGAGAAAGGAGTGTGGCTTGTTCCCGGTGCACGGAGCTAAACAAAAGACCCGTGTGATTTCCATCATCCAATTAAGAAATATTACAGCCACCATGTTGGGACTGCGACCGTTTAGAGTTGTTTTTGGGTCCTTCGTTCATGTAGCTTTGTGTTGTGGTTTTGGGGGAAGCCTTTGAAGTAATTGTGTTCTATATTTCCCCTGACAGGGTTTTTATTTTTACATGGTTTAACTGAATAGACTGTAATTCAGGGGAGGGTGGGAATTTATTTTAATCAAGTTGGGTCAATTAGTATGTAGCAGATGGATATTGTATTCACAAATGTACAATTTATTTAAACAGCATGTGTAGTCATCAAGAATATATCAGTGTGAAGTTTGAATGTAGAAATATTCTTGCATTCTCTCTGTTTTACACAGACTCATTTATAGACACACACACGCACACGAACATGTCATATCATATTGTTTTCCCTGGTTAGCCTCATAACCTACAGACTCAGGGAGACGAGAGCTTGTGCAGCAGCAGCATAACAACCTTTCAGTACGCACGTCTGAGAGAAAAATTAAAATTTGATGTTAATCAAGCCGGCTGAGAGCTGGAGATGACAGGTGCTTTCTACTCTACTTACCCCAGTCTCTTTCCATTTGGCATCACCGCTGAGCTTCGGCTCAAAGTTGCCCTTTTTAGCCCCGTCAAATGGAACTTGCCAATCAGTCATTCCATGTTTTAGCAGCATTTATAGTTTTTGACCAAAGTGCATGACTGTGACTGATTCTGGCCCCGTGAATAATTTAACTGATTAATGAGAAAAGCTGTAAGAGGAAAATGCAAGCTGTGGATTTTGTGGGCTACTGACAGAGAAAATGTAAAATTTGTCTCAGTTGGATGTACATAATGTGTAGATATTTCAAGGCCTGTGTGGCCACCAAGTAGCCACATGTTTCCTGATAATTATTTTATACATACATGTATATGTTAATACAGCCATATGAGACGTGTCAAATCTATAACTCTCTCTTTTCTAACTCTGTTCCTCTGGTCCACTGGACCTTTTACCTTATCTTCAGATTATGGGATCAACCCCCTTTTGTCCACACACAAACACTCACACACACACACACACACACACACACACACATATCACCCCCAGGGACCTGGCTCTCAGACAGGAGTCACAAGGTTGAGTTGGTCATTATGGAGGTCCTTGACTAAAGCTCAACACAAACTTATGATGCCTAACATTGGCCGCCCACATTCCCCAGTGAGTGATACATGGAAACAAAACGTGTGTGTGTATGTGTGTGTGTGTGTGTGTGTGTGTGTGTGTGTGTGTCTCAGAGAGAGGGCGAGAGAGGGCCAACTACCTGCCCTTTTAAATCAAATATGACCAGCGTGTTGTTCTTATAGCTAACTACAGTACAATATAACTTCAATAAAATGAGAAGCAATTTCCTCCAAACTCCATCATGCTGTAATCTATACAGTGCGAACATCCGTGTGCATTTGTCAGTGATTCATGATGAGTGAATACTAGACCAGAAAAAGCTTTAAAAGATGGAGCTTCACTGCATTTTAGAACCATTTTAAATCTTATTTCCCTGCTTCCTGGGTAAGATCTGAAAGAGAAAAAAAAGATTTCTCCTCCACTCTGTCGAGCCCCTGAATTATTAGGGGCATCAATATCTTTAGCATATTGCCAAGGGCTTCCAGACAGTATCTGCTTTCATTATTAGTGTCAGCTCAATTATAGCTCACACCCAACTGTTTCTCAACATCTAATAGCATCAATCGACAGGGATAGTTGACGACCCGGCACTTGCACGCGCACACACACACACACACACACACACACACACACTCACACACACACACATACAGGCATGCACAACCAATACTTTAACCCGTGTGTGCACATGCATTCGCACCTCCCATCCATCCGTGCGTTCTGTCATCTTGCTAATGTACACGGCTGAGAGGAAGCACAGGGCTCATAATGGAGGCCATGTTCTTAGTGGCGATGAGCAGCTGATGCAGCCTACCCCATTTTCATCAAATATTAATGGCATGGAAAAATACACCCGGACTGAGGCCTCGTCCGCAGCCAAACTGGAGAGGCTGGGGGAAAGAGCAATGGGGAGAAAGTGCAGTGAGTGTGTTTAGAAGTACTGTCTGATGGCCATAATTAGGGCCGCTCCAATTAAAAATTCAAAAGCCCCAGTTTATTTGAGCGCATGAATCTTCCACTCACTGCAGCATTTATTTCCCTTTTACAAAGTATTTCATTTTACAATGTCAATTGAACTGGGCTCTTCTCCCTGTGTGCTTCTTCCTCTGTCTTCATGCTTTCGATTTCTCGCCCATCGCCTTTCACGTCAGAGAAAAAAAAAAAAAAAAAAACGAAGAGCAGCGTTTTAAACATGCTCAGCTCATTTCTCAGGAAACTTTTGTCATGTTTTGCAAATGATTGGCAGCCATTAAAAGGAAAAGAGAAAGAATATCACATGATGAAGACATAAACAATGAATTATAGCTGGCGATAACGGCTACTGCACTCAGAGGAGGAATGCACCTTATTTCCACCAAGATATGTTGGGTTTTAATCCTGAAAATCACGAGGAACTGTGGAGCAAATGAATTCACAGAGCGATTATTTTTCATGCAGGTGAGCATTTGACTAGCCCAAACCCAAATTATTCACAATAACAGCCCATTCTTGTTTTCTTTTTCCTCTCTTCGTTCCTGCTCTGTTTAAACATAAAACCCTCGCTGACAGCACACAGCACAACCTTTAGCACGGAACAAAGCAGACACAATCTGAGATTTCTGGCCTGTGCTTTGTTTGATTACACAAACAGTCGTTTCACCTTTTGTGTCAGCATCACAGGGAGGAATGAGCGATGAAGAGCTGTGTGAAGAGAACTAGGCTTTGGGGAAACGTTGACTTCCTTCCCTTTTTTTTTTTTTTTTCTGCGGTCCCATATTTGCTCCCTGTGCCCTCTTTTTTGCATTCTATCACCCTCACTCTTACCATCTTTCTCTATTATCTTCCTGTCTTCTTTTACCCATTTTCCTCTCTTTCTTCCTCATATTCCTTCCTCCTCTCCCCGTCTCTGAGGCACACACACACACATACACACACACACAAACATGACACACATTTGAGCAGTCTATTCCTCTTTTGAATAACACCTCTTTTATTAGTTCGGGTCTTTTCTCTCTTGCCCGCTTTAAACAGAGAGGGGAGATGGGATTCTAAAGAGCTGCCAGGGGCTCAGTTTGCACAGCGCTTTGATGTCATTGAGATGCTGTGAGAGCAAACACACACAGACACACACACGCTCACTAGACACTTCTACCTAACCAGACAGCATGCAACCCCCCCCCCCCCCCCCCCCCCCCCCCCCACACTCCCCCCCCACCCCACCCCCATCCCCACACCCCCAACTCATACACACACATATAAACATGCAATACAGTACAGATGCGCTCGTGGCTGCAGCACCACATATGGATGTTCACACTTTTCTTTCCTTTACTCTGCTTTTTTTTTCATCTTTCTCACCCATGACGACTTTTCCTCCTTCATGTGTGCTTTTTCACGAAGACGTCGTAGTATTTTAAAGTGCGCTAAGATTTGAAAGAGAGGCCTCTGTCCCCTACCTATGTAGTAATCGTGAGAAAACACTTGGTCACAATTTTGGATTTCCTGGTGGGGCATAAATTGGAATAACTCAGCTTAGATACACGCTGACTCTCATCTGTTATCTTGATTGGTTAAGGAGATTCTATTTATCTTTTCACTGAGAGGTCAAGAGCCCTGGGAAATGGAGGGAATAATCAGAAGAAGGGCCATGTCTTCATTATGTCCAAATGAGGTTGGGAGAGATTGGACAAATACGACACGTGCGCCTTCAGCACTTCATATTCATGACCCGATTAAAGTGGTTTGGAGTCATTTTCAGAGCAAATTTGATCAGATCTACCAAAGGCGTTGACACTGATAAGTGTTATTTGAATTTGGACAAAATGAAATTGCCGAAATTAACACATATGGTTCTCAGTGTGACAGATGCACGTAGATTTAAATGTAAAACCTCGCCTGTGTGACGGTCCTTCTTTTTGCTTAGTGTTATATAATTCTGAGTGTCTGCCTTTTCCCTCTCTAAGTACCAGCATGAGAAGCAGATCCTCACTCTTGTGTGTCCTGTGTCGTGTGTGTGTGTTATTGTGTGTGTGTGTGTGTGTGTGTGTGTATGTGTGTGTGTGTGTGTATGGGTCGCAGAGCCTCCAACCAACCTTGACTAACAAGCATATGTTAATTATGGAGGAGATCACAGGCAGGTCATCCAGCACTCTGCCACTAAAAAAGGAGTAAGATGCTTTACTGGAGGGCATATCCAGGGCTGGGGATGGGTATAACACACCCCCTACACCACCACCCCTCTCTCCCTCTCCTCCTTAACTCAACTGCCCCCTCATCGTCCTCCTTTTCATGTGTTGTTCCTTTCAGAATTTGGTCCTTTAAAAACATCTTCCCCCACTTCAAAGTTTGAACTTCATTAATGATGTCTGCCGTCCTCCTCCGATCCGAAGCACAGGAAGTATCTTTATGTTACAACCCTCAGATTTTTTTACTCTGTATTAGGAAATTGTATAGCATTTTGCATTAAAGCATATTTATCATCTTAACGTATCAGCAGTTTATTATAATTTTCATTTCCATAGTTTTGGCTATCATTTCTATCAGTTAACACTGTACTTACCAAAGTAATTTGTGCCATTTTAATACACTGCAACACTGCCACAATAAAGTCCTGTGAGTCAAAAATCAAGACCTGTCAGTTAATCAATGAAGACACAAAGTTGAGTCAGATTGTTAAAGCTCTTTATTTGGAGATAAAAACCCGAGCGTGATGATCCCTCATCACACGGGAAAAAATTGTGTTCACATAATGATGATGAGGAGCAGTATGTCCAGTTTTAAGTTTGGATGCTTGAGAGACTCTCAGCGGACCTATTGTTTTGTGAGTATTGTATATGTGAGTACAAAGGACACATTTCAGTGGGAATTCGTGGTTCAAAATGTCAGTGACATTGAGCTGTGCTCTCTTCATTGGACTGTGATGTTTCTGAGCTAAAACAGGTGCTGAACATGTGACAGAATCACACACATTAAAGAATTTAAGGATTTTTTATGAAGTCATTCAAAATGAAGGGATCCTTAATGTACTTTTCAAAATCTGTTAAACTGGAAGTTGTGTTTTAATCATAATGGATATTAAGTCATATTTTTGGGAGGAGTTTCTTTTTTCTTTTGCATTGTTTTTACATTTAAAAAAAAAAGTTTGAGCTTTTCACTCATTTGTGTCCAGTTGTGTTATGTCCTCCATCATTGTTTACCGTCTCACACTACAAACAGAGGAGCTTAGAAGGCAAACACCTTCAGCTGTCTCCTTTAGTCTCGTGACCCTGCCCTTGAGTGTTGTAGCTGCCTGCAAACAGTCTCCAAAAGATGTTGACCAGTTTGAGTCATAACTTTATTGTTCTTCTTTTTTTTTTTTTTACTTCCAAATAATTTTGACTAACCTGGGGGGTTTGTTTGCCCCCTGTACGGCCATATGACTGTCCATTTATCACTGAACTTCTTTTTTCACCATATACCACAATTTCACTAATTAACCAATGATATTAGGACCATTAGGATTGAAATCCAAAACTCTGAAAAGCCTCCAGCAAGCAGTTATCCTAAATCACACCAATGCCAAGATTCTTTCCTTTTGGATTTTATCCCACACACACCCCCTCCACCCACCCACACACCCACCCATGGCTTCTTCCTGACTCCCCCTGCCGCTCTTTGCCCTCTCCCTCTCCCTCTCTCTCTCTCCCTCGCTCACAAACACACACCCCTCTACCCTATACCCGCTACTTCCTACTCCACCCCCAGGCCTTGCCCCAGAGCACATTGATTCTGCTGTATACCTAATTACTGCTCATAATCTATTCATTTCACCACCGCCAAAGAGGGCAGCAGCTGTCACACAACACAGCACCAGGGGACTGGAGGAGGGATACTGGGGCTGGAAACTGTGATGAGGGTGAGGATTAAAACTTGGAGCAAAATACTGACGGCTCGATGGCAGCAGTGATAACAATCACTCCTCAGAAGGCTTCATGCCGAACATGTTTTGCTCAAATTCTCTAAAAACAAAAAAAAAAGAAAAAAAAAGAAGAAAGATTGGATGTGTGATGGAGATGTTTTTATTTTTGGTTTCTGCAGCTCAGGGTTGCACTTCAAGTCTTCACTGCTCTCAGGCTGCTACTGCGCAGAATTGTGCAGGTGGAGGTAAAGTGTGTTGTTTTGGCAGTTAGAGGCACAAGGGCAAACTCACTCAAAGTTTATCACAGTGAGAATGTCGAGAATTGATAACACAGTGGTTCAGACTCAGACCCAATGATGTGCTCTCACTGCCATTTAACCTCAGGCTTTCAGGCCTGGTCCCTGAGCATGTGCTTCAGCCATATATATGCAGTTATTGACTTTTTGCATGTGGATTCTATAAAACAGGGAATGTATACAATATTAGGAAGACCTATGGAGTTCATGATGGACTCTGATGATGTGAAAATCTTAACCCTTTCTATCTATCCATCACTATATTTGCAATTTACGTTTACTGCTACAGTGGTTAATGCCTACAGAATGAATTAATGTTTCTTTGAATTCATTTGATTTAGCGTCTTAAGAGATAAGTTTCCCCATCAACTGTATATTGTTGGCATTCTCTCCAGCTCCACCCCTGGATGCAACATATCCCCGGCCCCTTCACACTGGGAATTCTGGGAAAGAGAGGAAATCATCCGTAGAGGAGGAAAGAGAAATCTGATTGGAAATATAAATTTAAACATTTATTTAACAGATTTAAGCATGTGTCAGCAGCAAGACATTCATGAAGTTTCAAAGAGAACAGAGAGAACAAGGTCTTGCATCAGGTTTGATGTCTTTTGCATTCCTTGCTGCCTCTGTCTGTTCGGCAGAGGACCTGTGTTTTACTTTGCAATCCAATAATGCTCAGTTAGTAAGAGAGCATATGGCTGCAGCACCATTGCATTCAAATATCTGTCCCTTGCCCTCTTTGCCACACTCTTACTCCCTTTATATGCACTTTTTCCTCACATATCAAATACTTATATGTAAAAAATAGTCTCACACCCACACATATGTCTCCCCACAGGAGGAATCTCAGTTATTTTGTATACATTTGAGCTGTCTGCAGTCATGAACATAAGTTCTGTGACTACGAGTCAGGCAGTGTCACGTTTCGACAGGTGTGCAATACCTGACAGTTCACATAGAAAGGTTTGGGCTGAACCTGTTCCCTGTACCTAAAAAAATATTGCTCTGTCATACATGTCGCAGTGTAAGACCTGTAACGGCAACATGGCGAACGTACCAACAGAAATACACCTCTCAGCCCGCCCAGGGGTAATCAGCATCTGTTTGTTTAATCTGCTTAATCTGCTGGTGAGCTCCACTGGGCGTGCCTAATTTGCAAAATTAATTTGTTAAGACATTAGCGTTGTTAGAGATGGCCAAATGGAGCTGCACTGTTTTATGCAAATGGGGCTGTGGATTTGGCGGCGTTACCTCAATTAGACTCTTCTTTTGATATCTGCCTCTTTTTCCCCTCATTCGGTGTCCCCTCTCTTTCCTCCCCTTTCATCTTTCCTCTCCCCTCATTATCACTGTCAGATTTTGCTAATCGTGAGATACTGCTATTGTGTGACAGCGAGGATGGGGCATGTGGGGAGAGTTGGGGGTGGGGGGGCAAAGCTGTGAAACTGCTAATCATAACAAAAAAAAAAAAAAAAAGGGGGGGGGATCTGGGTTTTCAATTAGGGCGTACACTCTGGAGCATCCTGCACCACTATCACTGTTATCATCACCACTACCGGCACTGTGTGTGGTGTGTGTTTGTGTGTCGGAGTAGGAGCATCTCCTCCAGTGTGTTGGTGGGGTAATTAGTCTCCCGTACGTTGCACCCCTCACAAGCCTGTTTAAGGGTTAATGAGGCCCCAGCAGCTTCTCAGCATGGGCTGTGTGTGTGTGTGTGTGTGTGTGTGGCGGGGGGGGGGTTATGTATGTGGGTCGGGGTTGGTACAGGCCTAGCTTCAATAAGAAACCACCCATAGGACTTCCCTTTGAAGTGTCAGAGGGTCCCCCCTTGTTCCGGGTGGCTCCTGTTTCATTTGTCTGAGTGGCAGCATAAAATATAGATGAGCTGCCAGACGACACAATCTATGCACCCCTCCACCAAAATACCCCTCCCTTGCACATCACTCCACCCCCACACTTGACATTATTCACAGATTAACCAACGCCTCCCTGTCACCCTGATAATGACCTCCCTTTCTCCTCCTAATCTAGCTTTGGAGGGTGGCACTGAAATTAGACACACTAAGCTTTATTTGTGGTTTTTTTTTTAGCCTTTAAGTAACAATAAATGAACCGGTTACTACCAGAGGACGTGTTAATGCAAACTATTATATAAGATAATGTAGCCACAGATAAAGTTTACAATGAACATTTGCTAGTTTTGCCCTGAGGTGGGGTTTGTAATGAGTGGTAATGCAATAGAAGGGCGAGTGATACTGCAGCCTTGGGGATTTTTAGTTGTGGACTCCATTGTGGCCCCACTGTATTTCATCTTTCCTGGTCCCAGTGGGATGTCCAGTGGTCCATTTGAACACCATCTCTAGTGAGGAGAGAGCCTCCGTCAGCTGCATCCATGGACAATAAGAGCCATATTGTTCTCTGGTGACAAGTCAGAAAGAAAATGTTCAATTTGCCAGCAGTTACGTTAGTAATATTGTCTGGATTCAAGAAATAATAAATAAAACATCCTTTGTCGTAGTGAGTAGCATCACCCAAAGCTAAAAAAGTCAAACCTGTTTTGTCATCAAAACAGAAGAAAACTTCAGAAAATCTGTGATGACTTACAGTAAACTTTGTTTTTTTGATTTTTTTAATATTAATTTTTAATATCATTGGTTCAAGCTTATTATTTATTGTTTCTCTTGCTAACAACTGCTCTTTTTGAAGGCCATATTGCATTAAAATATACAGCAATGAATGTTTACACTTGTACTACATACAATAAAACTGTTAGAATATTATCATCAGAACCGACACAAAAAAATGACAACAAAACTGATTGATTTGATTGATTTGCATTTGATTGATTCTAGAATTAGGATTTTTTTTTCTCCACTGCAGGTCTTAACTCTCTTAGTCTCTGTTAATCAGTTACATTAAGAAATCGTGTCTATGTCAATTTAACTATTAACAGTGAACTTCTGAATATTATCTCTCACTTTCTGACAACCTGAAGACAAGCCAAAATCATAAATCCAACAAGTTGACCGGTATTCATAAAGTTCAAAATGGTGCAAATTCAATAAGTAATATCAAACTGAAATTACATTTTAGCTGTACATTACATTTGATAAGAAGACATCAGGTTTATATATGCAGCTTACAAATTTAATTTTCGCTGTTCATATCATATTTCATCTCTTAAAAATCTGCAGCCAGAGTCCCTTGATGTTAATGCCTGCATCAATCAAGAGAAAGTTATAGAAGAGCATTAATATGTCCTCATGATGACAAAATGCATTAGAGTCGGGAGGCACCACATTTCATTACAGACTACAGGGACCTCTAATTTCATTCCAGTCCACTTTGTGGAAACGACAAAATGTTATTACGTTCAGCGGGTGTATGAAACATTACATAGCCACTATTTATTTTCACTTTATTTGCTTAAGTAACACAGGGGCATCTGCAGGTAATTGTTTTAAGCTTGAGAGAATCTCTGTACATAATAAATCATCTTTTTCTCCTCTGATCTCCCGGGAACCTTGACACTGGCCAACTTTAAATGGTTTCCTTGGAACAACGCCACTTTTCTCCAGTGACTTTCCAAACTTTCTCATCTCAATTATTTTTTTTTGTTGAAGCAGGCTATTAAAGAAGCAGGGAGATTGCTTTGACCTCCGTCTTACTTCTCATGTTTGCTTCAAAAGTGGAACTAGATAACTGAGTGGCCTGCCTGTCGAACAAGGTCCATTCTAATTACTGGATGCATTCTTTATGTGAAGCAGGACAGCATGTAGATATTAGAAATTTTAATAGTCATCCGTGAGAAACAGTGTTTGCTTTGTTCTAATTTATGACAGCTTTGTTAAAGGCATCAGGTAAATTTCACGACGGCTGGGTATGAAAGAGTGTGATGAAATTGAATAAGAATAATTGGAAAATTCACTCTTTTGAGTTGCGTCTTTTCAGCGGAATGCAGAACAGAAATTAGACTTCATAAGGTTGGGTTTTCTCTCTTTGACAAATGCTCAGGAAATAGAGACAGACTGTGGCTGCACAGAAGCCAATTGAGCAGCAATTACAAACAAGATAACAATTTTGCTTCCTTGCTTGAACTATAAGATATAAGAGCTGACAGGATGCGAATGATAAGGAGGAGGGGGAGGGGATGGGGCATATTTAATCTGAAAATTATTATATCTGGACTACTGACTCTTCAAGGTTTATCAGATTGCTTTTCCTAATAATTGCACCCTGCGTATGTTTGATCTCCATGATGAACAGATGATTAGTTTTTCATGAAACCATTCAAGCAAAACGCTCCAACATGAGCTGTGGCGAGACGCTGTTGATTTAGCTGTTTGAGAGGCAGCGGGCCCCTCCGTCTACCACACGCTAGCCTGAGCAGGGGCCCACATGGGAGTAGGGAGGGGTCAGGCTGGGTCAAGTCTATGGGTAATGATATATCACCTGCTATATATTTAAGGTTTTGCTAATTCTCCTCTCAATTATGACCATTCCTTTGGCCTGTTGGCCTTGGAAGCAATGAGCCGACACAATCAATTTGAGTAGGGGTTTACATTTTTGGCAGGGAAATGACACCATCCGGATGCTGCAAATCACAGTCGGGCAGCCCAGATGATCCCCTAATGTTGACTTGGATACATGATAATGTCACTGTCTGACAGATGGGGGACATAATATGGAAACTCACCAAAAGTGAGTGAGACGCAGAGAAAGATAAATGTTTTAAAATGAAACATTTGGCTGTTGTTTTTTTTGTTTTGTTTTGCTATAAGTAATGGCTTATTTCAAATGTTTAGTATTTGATGAGACTACATTATTCGTTTGTGTGCTGACTCAAGATGAAACAATTATTTACTGATTTAACGTGTATTTTTATGGTGATAAGCATAAAGCATAAACACCACAGACCGTACCACAGCTATGATAGCTGTAGCTGGTCAGTTTATTGGCGGAAAATGAATCCACAGCTTTTCTGAAAAGTAATTTTAAAGCAAATCTTCCACTCATTCCCTGGTTCTAGCTTCTCAGTTGTGAGGATTTGTCTGATGTGATTCTAAATCGTTATTATATAAACAAACTATTTAACTTGGGTTTTAGGAAATCATAACAGGCATTTTCTCTGTTTTTCAACAATTTTTAGACCAAACGATAAACCGAGAAAATAATTGCAGATTGATTGATGATGAAGCCCTGGTGTTGACCCAACACTATACTAATGCTAGAATTGTACATTTTAAAGGCTGTAATTTATTATATTATTATTATTATATATTATTATATTATTATATATTCAGAGGGATTCCAATATAATACAGTCCTATACAACAGCACTACAAATTACCACCTCATAAAATGACCATCGAGTCAACAAAGTGTATAAATTTAAATAAATTATGAGTCACAGAGGCAGTTTTTACTATAAGTATGTTTTATTAGATTGTCCTAAAATGTACAGGGTGCCTTTTTCTGGTCATTTGGTGTATAACCTTAGGGAGTAAGGCGCAGCTGATAACTTCTGTTAAAATAGCACTGAATTTGTAATGACAATAATAAGATGTCATGATAGTGAACTGGTGTTATGTCACTGCATATTAAATCATTTTTTAATGTTAAGACACCAAAGATTTCCTAGAGTGTGGGAAATTTCCATTAGACAGCTCTGAACTAGTGTTTTTAATATCTGTTGTGCAACACTTGAATGACATAAAGCACAAGAAGTCTCCTCAGACAAACCCCTGTAACCTCTGTACACGAAGCTCCAGCGCTCAACATCTCAGCATAATGGGATGACAGCTCATGTGAGCCGAGCGAGGGGGATGAAACGAAGGTGAAATGGCTTATTTAACCAACTGAGAGCAAGGAACTGCGGGGGGAAGGGGTTCAGTTCTCTATCAGTAACTTTGTTCTGCTTGGTTAAAGTAGAGAGGAGATGGGAAGTCATGTGCTCAGCCCTTAGCTCCAGTCAGAGCAGTGTGGTACAGGGCACACAGCAGGCAGGCCACAGATGAAGGCTGTTCATCCCCTTCAGTTTTCACCATCATTAGGTTCTGAGGCACACAAACTGCAGATGCAGCATATCATTTAGTCTTGCGCTAATTCACAGTCTGTGAACTGTCTCATGTTTCAAGTGTTATTTTGCTTTAACATTTTTTTGCTTTTCTCTATAATTAATAAAAAATCACCAATCAGTACCGGTATTTCACAGACAGAGGATCCTTTAACAACTGTGATGGCTTCTTAGCAAAGGTCTAACATGATTCAGCAATACCATGAGCTTTGTTTTCATTGCATCCAATTTACCAGCAGGACAGACTTCAGAAAAGCTTTAGGGACTGTGTGAAAATTATTAGATTAGAGGGCAGGGTTGTGACTTAATGCTGGTGTTTCTGTTGTTTACATGCTCTTCAGATCTGCTAGTTTCTTTAGCTTGGCAGTTACTGATGGCTTCTCTCTCTCCCTCCCACTCTCCTGCTCACTTTCTCTCTTGTTCTCCTATGTTTAGTCATTCCTCTGCCTCCTTTCGTAATAATGACACACATAATTTAAGTAGTTTATTTGCTGTAACAGAGGCAAGGCTCGGTGCTCAGTAAACCGCGAGAGCTACTATTTACTATTTACTATTTATTTAAATATTATTAAAACATTGCCAAATGACAAATAGCCCTTTAACATTTGGCTTCAGAAAAAGTAGCTGTATGGAAAAGCCCTTGAAGTTGGGCCATTGACAGTTACAGTCTGGTGAGGCCTGTAGTTGTAATGCATCAACCATGGAGTCTTTGCCTAATAAACATCATATCTTACTGTTGGTGTATTTTGGGGAGATTAACCCTTAATCATCATGCACGGAATTGATTTGGTCATTTACCAATCGCAGCATAATGCTCCTTTCACATCTGCAGAGAAAACACACTTAGCCTAATTGTTGTAATTGGACATAGGCCTGAAGTGTAGTTTGGAGGGTAGATTGGTTGTGTATTATTCTACTTATTTAGAGAACAGCTTTTTTTCAATTTTGTGTAAAGATTTGTTGATATTGAATTATTATTTTATAGACCACAAACTATATGTGTGAAAATGCCCTAAAGCATGTGCAATGTGGCACTGTTTTCTTTGTTGTTGCCTTCTCTTCTGATAAATGTAGAAGTAGTCAATGCTAAATAGCGTGGGTAAATGGGTATTAAAATGAATAAACATGTAAGTAACTATATTTATCTAATGTATGCAACTTTATTTTTCTATAAATAATTTTGAAAGGATTTTTAGCTTGAGCCCCCCAAATGTCTGTGCACGGCCCTGGGTGAGCACCTGTGCAGTTGCCATTGATTGCATCATTGCAAAAACCCCTACAAATATACAGGTGTTGTCGGTATTCGAATAGAAAGTACACCACAATCAACCTGAAATACATATAATGACGCTCAGAACCAAATGTATTTTCATTGTGTCTCCAGTTGTCTAACAGGTAGTTTTCTTTTAATGACAGTGACTTTATGATTTGGGTTAGGGTTTTTTGCAGCTTTTCATCTGTATGTACACGCTGCCACTGTATCTAAAAAAGTAGTGCAGCTTGTTTCATTGCATTAGAGACAAATGTTTCCTGTCCTTTATTTGCTGTCATACACTCTCTAGACATTTGTGTTTTCAAGCAGCAGCTCCAGTTCACATAAAATAAACACAGGGTTGTTTCTGTTGTTTTTGCTGGGATGATGGCCTTTTATTCAGTAATATATTAAATTTTTTATTTCATAGTGTTTACTTGTGATATTCCATCTTTGTGTGAGTCTAGAGGCTATCCAGCTGGTTGTTTTCCTAGGAACTCTACCAGGATGAGAAAAAAAAACTAACAAGCACTTGTCAGTTCTCAGCCGTCACTCTCCTGACAAGCCACTCTTGTGGACTTCTCCTCTTATCTTCCCTCTCTCTCACCTTGCAGTCATCTGAGAGAGCGCATTTCATTGCATTTGTATGTGTGCGCTTGTGTATGTGTGAGTGAGCGCGTGTGCACATGCTTGCCTGCATGCATGTTGCCTGTGTGTATATGTGTGTGCTTACATGTGTCAGAAACTCGACATGATCTTGTCTCCGGTGAAGGCCTTGGATCACCCGGCCCTGCTCACTCCAGACCTGACAGTGCAGCTGAACTAATCAATATCTCTCTGCAGTCAAAGGTGGGTTCTGCCATGGGGCCGCAGGGGTGCACTAATTGATGGAAACTCACCGCCGGCTAGCTCCATGCCCTGCGGCGCTGGAAGACGGCAAGCTAGGGCTTTCCACCAAAATGGAAGGGGAAATAGAGGACAGAAAAGGCCAAGATCATAATCAGGGCAGAGAAAGCTGTTTAGTTTTTCGTCACTTTTGTCCGTTTACATGTGTGAGACAGTGTGATTTTACATGCATGCGACATGCTGCTTGTTGGGAGACATATTTTCGCACCTTGGCAGTTTTTGGCCTTCTTGTCTTATTCAGATGGGCAATAATGGTCAACAAAACAATGGCCTGTTGCTATACAGGTACAAAACCTATAGTGGAATTTTATTTTATTCATTATATCTAACAAATGTGGTAGCTCACCTTGCATTAAGGAATTGCTAACCCATAAAAAAGAATCCCATTAGACTAGTATTAAATGTTTAGTTTACGTGTTACATGAATTAAATTCAGTCTCTCAGCCCCTCAAAAAAAAATAAAAAAAAACACAAAAGTATCTATTTTATCAAAGAATGATATCAATTTTATAAACATTTCTAGTAATGGGCATATTATACTTTGACAATTACTACTATCTTCCATTAATGTGTGTATATTATATATATATATATATATATATATATATATATATATATATATCACATTAATATTAATATTACTATGTCGAAGGAAAGTTGATTATTTATATACATATTCAAAACCAGTTAATTAACATAGTTGTCTGTGTGAAACCTTAAAAAAAACAAAACAAAACATATGTTCTGATGTTGGAAGAGTCTTCACTAGCTCATTCCTTTTTCAGCTGTTCAAGTGACTTTGTAGCCACATAAATTATCACATGAAGACGAATCACCAGTATCAGAGTTTTCAGTCAAGAGGAAAACAACCAAGAGTGTCCCACAAGAAATAAAGGATAATTTGAGAGAATGCACACTGTCTTGCTTCTTGTTAGGAATATATTGTTATGGTGCAGACTAAGCACGCCATGATAATTACCATCAATAATTGAGTGAGGGGAAATGGTAGAAAGAGCTGCATTCAATGCTTGCTAAATGTGCCTGAGAGATGCTGAGAGGGACAGTCTGGCTAGCTAACTAATTTGGCTCCTTTTTATGTGGCACTGAAGATTATCTTTATGTTTCCACCCGCTTAGCTTTGGCTCTTACGAAACCTGGGAAGCAAACACGTAGTACTTCCTGCCACTGCCATTTATCCAATGTTTGGTGGTGCGTATTGATCCCAAGGAGCATCAAAACAACATTAAGTGAAATGCTTGAGATGCACGTCTCATCCTAGACTCATTCATGAATTAGAGCCTTTGACTTACTTCTATACAGAACACTAACACAAAGATATAACCATGTCCTAATTGATATCATGTCATCATAGATTTGTGCCTGAAAGGTTACAGGAATGAACAGCAACTTATAAAAAGGCCATATCTCATGATGGGGCAAATACGAATCAAATTGTCATTATTACAATTATGAAGCACATTTACACTTGTATATTTGTAGTTGGCTATGTTTCTAGAAGCAAACAGTGTCGAATCAAGTGAAAGCTGCTTCCTTGCTGTGAATTTTATGCTGATGATTACCTTTATAGAAATCTTGAGACTGAGATAACCTTAATGCAGAGCTGGCTGGAGGGCAGTTGTTGGCAAGAGCTGTTGCTCGTGTCTTTCGGAGGGGGAGCTTGCCTCTGATATAGGCCACAGATCTCTTGCAGTCCAATCATGCCTACGAATAATGTGATCAGCAAAAACACTGGAGTCAGACCACTGAGGGAAAACTAACCTTGAAACTTGACGCTCTATCAAACCAAAGCCATCTTACAAACATGTTTTTGCTGTAATTTGTAGAAGAATTATTTTGGAAAATATCTGAGTATTATTAATTAAATTGGATATTATATATATATATATATTTCTCTCATACTGAATGAAACATCACTAACATATCTATGGATTCAGACATAGGTTTTCATTAACAGACAAGCTGTAGAAAAAAAAAAATGTTAAGCAGCTATAATTCAGCCCGTGTGTAAAGGACTGGAGAGTCCTCTACAACAAAGAAAGTTCAGAGTCTGTATTGACTGAAAACGATAGGCAAACCCCCCGGGAATAAGGTGCACTTTCCAAAATGTAAATCAGGCCTTCCCAGAGACACACGGGCCTCTCCCTCCCCTGCTGCTCAGAAAGCTTTGCCATTCACCTTTAAACAGCAGAACAATAATCAATGGAGCATTATTAATGCTGAAATCATTCATGTGCACTCCTGAGGTATCCTGCTGGGTGTAAAGCCACTGAAGTCATGTAGCCCATACACTGGATTGCATCATATACATTACATGGTAGAAAAGCGCACCTATCATTACTGCATGTACTGACCAGAGATCTATATTTATCCAAAAATCAAGACAGGAATTGTGATACCATCAACTAAAACCTGGATTTTTTTTTTAATCACTCAGAGACCTTATTGTTTGCAGTGATCATGAACTATTAACATAGATCAAATCCTCCTGAGGCCTTTGACACCTTTGATTCTCCCTCAGTATCTTCTTTCTCTACATTCCTCTTAGTCCCTGAGGTTTTTGGGCTTCGGTTTTCAAGAATTTCAGTGTAGAGACAGAAAAGAGTCATGTATGTATGCTTCAATCTTTAATAAGCCGTGTTTTCTCACTGTGTTACACACAAGCCCTTACTCCATCCCTCAAAGATGCTGGTGTGAATTTTTCATAAACCATGTCTCTGTTTCTTGTTCATGAGGTGTCTCAATACACAGAGGCCTATTCCTTCCATGGAGTACAGCCCAGCGTATTTATTGGACATTAGAAGAGTGCGAGCGGAGCAGTAGTGCTCGGCAAAAGGAAGAGGAAAGGAACGAGTGGTCTCCTTCATCGCAAGGGCCAGATATAAATCAAACTAATTATGGAGCCACTACAGTATTGAACCCATGGAGGGGGGAGGGGGGTGAAATGATCAGAGGCAGGTCGCAGCTCAACACAGAGCGAGTTAATGAAAATATTAATTACCTGATGATATACTGGGAATCCCCCCCCCCCCCCCCCCCCCCCCCCCCCCCCCCGCCTCTCTCCTTCTCAAACCCCCCGACCACAGAGAGCATTTGTTTTAATTGAGTAATAATAAGACTGCTACATTTGGCTGAGTCACTTGATTTGAGTGGGTAATTGACCAATAAAGGCACATGATAGCCAATTATAAATCCAATGTAGTGCTAATTACTTAGCAACTCTTAAGTGTCTGACTAATACCAAGAATATTACACTTCTGTGCAGACGGTTATTCTAAAGTCATAAAATAAAAGCTAAGTGAGTTCACTGAGTGAGTTTGATCCACTTGACAGATACTAAATTAGTTGCCTCAGTAACTGTGTTTCTCTCTGTCACACACACACACACACACACACACACACACACACACACACACACACACACACACACACACACACACACACACTACCTCCCACCTAACATTATGGTGTAATTTGCTGTTAATATCAGATTTTGGCCCCATGATCGATTTCCTCTGTGTTTTCATTTTGAATTATTCAGTGGTACACTTTATCTCCTCACCTTCCCCTCTCCCCAGACTACCGCCCCTCTCCCCCACCCCACCACAACCCCACCCCCACCCCCGCCATACCATACCATTTGTCACACTGGTCAATAAGTTGGTGATATTTGGATCCTGACTGTGTGAGACAGGGTGACTTGTAGGGTGTCAGTGTGAGGGCGGGGGGACCCAGACAGATAATATTGCACAACAGTCAATCACGGTAATTAGAGGAGGTATCAACAGTGGTCTGGTCTACTGAGGTTTGAGGTGAAGGATGTGTTGAAGTTCACGCTATTCTTAGGATCTGTTCATTTATTCCCACACCATTAGTGTAATTTTCACTTACAGATCACGTTTGTGTGCTTCAGAAGCATACTACACATATTTATTACATTCCAATAACCTTTTTTTTAACATATATGTTATCAAGTTGTTCAATGCAACGGCTCCTAAACTTTGTTTTGGCTTGTGTCCCCCTTAAACAAAGCTTTAGACCCCTATTCACAGTTTCTATCTACAAGTTATGATCAGTTCAACAAATATGTGATTCTTCCCTCTCAAATGATTTTATTAGAAAATATTTTAAGTCTGAAAGCACGAAAAAAATAAACAAGTATAAATGTTTTTTTTTCCTTCTTTCTGATCATTTTGTGACCCTTTAAACTGATCTCACGACCCCTTGGGGTGTTCTGAACGCCAGGTCGCTAATTACTGGTTTAATGTAAAAAAAAACAGATCACATGTACATGTACACATGAAGTAATTGAAGCTGCTAATGATATTTCTCAGCTGATTTCTTTATTCATTTTATGTTATTAGTTTATTTGTCAGGGACAGTGCTTATTGGTCAACAGGGAAAAAAAAAGAAAAGAAAATGAGCCAGAATTTCCATCTGATGTCCACAGCCAGATGTTCAAAACGAGCATCCTAAAAATTGGATGGCAGATGTGGGTCAACAAATGGACCCTGCACAGTTTTCATTTGAAGAAAAGCAAGAGATGAAACATAAGACCCCACAAAAGATGACAGCTATTGCCTAAAAACTACACAAACTTTAATGTGCAAATCAGTTCTTACCAATTTCTAAAGTGGTGGTTTGGAGGACAAACTGATAATTCACATTGTTAATTCACTAGATAATTACATCCTATTAATTAATAAACCAGCATGTAATTACTAAAGTGACACCAAAACCATTGCTCTGCAACTCTTGAACAGATGCACCAATGTGACCGGTGCGTATAACTCAAGCATAATTAGTCATCTCAGTTTATCTAGCTTGATGAGGTGGAGCACTAACCTATCTGGCTCACAGGGACTTCATGAATGAATTTTACATAGTTTGTGGCTTTCCTCCATTCAGAGTGACAGGCTAATCAGGACTTTGTCAAAGTCAACTCCAGCTCCACCTGTCAAAGCTGTCAGTCTTCTGAGGAGCCGATGAGGTCCCCCGAGTAATAAACTGGAGAGCTGATTTCACACCGCGTGACCTGCGAGGTGTGGAGTCAGGACGCCGAGGACATAACAATCAATGTCGGAACATGCGGTATTGATGAAAGGTGTCAGAAACGGCTGGAACTTGCATGGGATCCTGCAGGCACTTGGTGGATGTCTCATGGGCGTGATCATGATTAAAACACAATGTTTTGTGTGGTACAGTAGTGAGGTGAGGCAGCATCAGCAAGGGTCTGTTGGCTGTAGTAGAGACTGTCTCGGTGTCTGAGTAGTCACAGGATGTTGGTGAAGTGCCCTCAAGGAAAACACTGAACTTTTACCTGCTCGTTTTTATCCCGTTAAACTCTGCTAAAGACGGCTTCACTTCATGCTTACATCACTGCTTCAGAACAGGAAAGGAGGGTTTTTCACGCGGACATGGATACCGACCAATGGTGCAGCTCTTGTCATCTTTATTGTGTGCTGGCTGGTCGATTGGTCACGCTCGGGTTAAGGTGCTGATTTAACAGCTGTGTCATGAGTCGGATATTCCAGTAAGGGGATCTAGAGGATGATATTCCAGTCTGAGTAACAAGAGGCTAATATGATCACAGAGAGACAATCAATGGCCAGTAAGCTGAGATCGCTTTTTGTCTCCCTCTCCCTCAGACACTTGTTTCCTCTTGCTGTTGAATGCTGTCAGATTATTCAGGGTTCTCATAAACATCCCCAACTATTCACTGAACGTACGGAAGATGCTTTAGGGAGAAAATGCAGATGTTTATGTTTGGTTTTTAAATTCTTAAAAGCAAAAAAGAACCGGTCTTAAGATGTGGGCATGAGCGTGAGCACTTGCACGTATAGCTTCGTGAGGGTGATGTATCAAATCCAGGGCTTTGGTCACATGGGTGTATCGTCTTATAGGAACTGAAATTCAGATGAGGCCTAAGCTGAGATTTTAGGATATGGAGCTGAAGCTGTCAATCAACAGAAAATTAACCATTTTCATAACCAGTCAATCATTCGAGCCATTTTGCAAGCAAATTTCCAAATATTTGCTTGTTCTCGCTCCACCAGATTTTCTCCTTTTTTCTCTTTTATGTCATTGCAAACTGAATCTTTTTGGGATTTGCACAATTGATCTGACAAAACAAAACAACTGAATTTGTCACCTAGGCCTCTGTTGCCATTTTCTGCCATTTTATAGAGCAAAAGACAAATTGATCAGTGACAAAATACCTGGCACACTCATCAATACTACAATCAGCTGTTAATTAATGATATGGTAATTGTTAGAAATTGGGTTTGCATTAGGAAGACGGTTAGGGTTAGGGGTTTATTAGGGTTTTACAGCTTTGCTTCATGAAAGTCACGCTTTGTTTTAGGTTGGTATCTATTCAGTACTAATTTTGTCAGATGAGGTTTCACTGGAGGATGGTGATTTGTGCATTCAGTTGCAATGCAGAGTTTATGTGTGCAACTGTGTACATGTGTGTTTTCAAAAGAAAATAGTGATTTTTCTTCCTGTCATGGGAGCAAAAAAAATCAAATTGCCATCAATCATCCAATTAGACTTCTGTTGTCTTGCTAAATGAGCCATGGGACTTTGAAGTGGCACAACCCAGTGGAGTTTGTATCTTTAGAGGGAGGGGTGGTGGGGGGCCAGGCTGGTAGAGGGATGAGAGAGAGTGATGATTGTAGGGATGATTGTCTGAAAGATGACAAATACATATGCTACTAGTGCTTCTGCTATTGTACTCCTATTTGCTTTGTCACTGACATTCAAGTGGAAAACTATTCAGCCAATAAAGCGTGTGTGTGTGTGTGTGTGTGTGTGTGTGTGTGTGTGTGTGTGTGTGTGTGTGTGTGTGTGTGTGTTCCCCTGCATGCTTCTCAGCTCGAGTTCAGCAAATGAGTTGAACCAACCTTCCTGGGCAGTCTTTCCTCTCTGCTCCAACAACTCATGAAATATTTAATGTGCCTCACAGTAACCTCTCTCTCTCTCTGTCTCTCTCTCTCTCTCTCTCCCCTCTCCTTCTCTCTTTCTCTCTCTCTCTCTCTCTCTCATACAATTTTCTTTCTGTTATTCCATCTGATGGTTACAGGATGAAAACATCAAGGTCCGCTTAAGCCCCACTAGATTTTAACACTGCAAGTGATACCTCCATCCCCACCTCCACAAACAGACACAGTACACACACACACACTTGGTGAACTTCTGCTCCAAACCTCTCTATTGTTTTCGTGGATGATTTCGGTCCCATTCCACTGTATTCAGGCTGGGTGTGTACAGAGGTAGCTGGATACAAATTTGACACCCGGCCGATCGGCAGCTGCCGGCTGTTTAATCAACAGTGATGAATATTTGATGGCTTGGCGGCGGGCAAACGGTGGCCGACACTCTCCTCATTATCGAAGTCCATGTGTACAGAGGGAGATATTCAATATCTACCGATGGGGGACTGGCCTCTCTCAGCCACATGAAATGCCCTCTCAGGTCCTGAATGAAAAAGTAGATGTTATATAGGCTGTGTGGTGCGATAAAAAGTTTCATTTAGCCTATGGAGAAGTTCTGAGGGGAAAGAAATCATTAAAATAAGCAATAACAGACAATATTGGCCGACTGTAATTCATAAGAAGTAGGCTAAACTTTAGCACTTAAAATTTAAAAGTCAAAAGGCAGCAGCAGGTATTGGTGTAACCTGAGTGTGAACACATCACAACATATGGAGCAACATCATTGTATTATAACATTTAACAGTGTAATAATTTCTTCGGATCTACACAGAAACACTGTGGTAAATAAATAAATCCAACAAACTAGAAATGTGAAAAAGTTTAGTTAACCATTGAAAAAGCATTCCCAGCTGGCACTGGATGTTCAGGTATCGACTCAAACATCGGACAGAATTTAAATTTTGGTTGGAAATCAAATCGGGGTCATGTCAAAGCCCAGAGTTGGCTAACTGACATTGTGCTGTTGAGCAGACGATGGGTTTTGCCAACAACCAGAACGTGGGTATTTTATGTCAGACATTTAGAGGACGTTGGATTTTGATCACTTAACAACACAACTTGGAACCAACAAAATATAAACATCAGATGTCTGCAGCATTCCGCATTAAATTAACTTTGGTGTCTGACGTCCTGACGTTGAATTTTGGTCACCACAACCTATACATTCAATCAAATATCATTGTGTAATGATGTTGGTGGCCAGCCGTGTGCCTGCTGGGTTAGTGCCTCAAAAATAAGGGAAGTCTTTTAATACTTTACCTGTTTCACAACTATTTTGTGCTGCAAATACTCTTTGGAAAGTTTAAAATGTATGTTAATGTAAAGTAATAAACCGGTGGAGGAGTGGAGCAAGAACGTCTGAAATATAGCTGACAAGAATCAATTAACCAGTTAAAAGGTTCATCAAGTCAGTAGACCTTTAAATAGAACCGTGTATCTCAAAGTGAATCTTTGAGGAAAGCTTTTTTGTCTGTAGATTAAAATCACACCATTTTTGACCATATGAAGACTTTTGAATTTGAAACTTTAGAACAAACTCAAAGTTGATACAGCCTTCCTGAGAAAAGACCAGTGATAAATCCTTAGAATCGGGCTCTGCTGTGATCTGTCTTTATATGCAGTAGACTATTTTATTAGTACAGCTGTTTGGTTTTTTTTTTTGTTTTTTGTTTTTTGAATGGTTTACTAAATGAAATATCCCAGCACAGCAGAACATAACCTGAACTAAATGTGCCTCATCTAAAAGGAATCCAGCCTGTCATCGCCAATTCTGAGACTCATTGAAGTTGCAAACAATTTCTTAACGTTGTTACGCGTTTGTGGCATCAAAAGCACACAAATGACAGCTAAAGAAGCCAAGATGAGCTCTATTTGTTCAAACTGGAGGATGAAAAAAGAAAAGAACAGCCTGTTTCTGTTTTATCAAGGGAACAGGTGTGGGACCAGGCAGCTACTTTATACAAATGTGATTCTCACAACTTTGATTATTTCCAGTTCTCATGTGCACTTGTGGCTTAAGAATTGGGCTTTAATCTCCGGCATTTGTTTGTTTTTTTATATTTTTCTTATGCAACAGTAAATATAATGTGATTAAAAATTAATACATAAATCAATGATGGCATATTAGATTTTTTTTTTTTTTTTTTACACTAGATTACATAAAATTGCAGGAACACACAATATATTTGTTGACGGGCTTCTGAAGGGTTGAGCCATAACTTAAATTCTGTTTGCTTTTACTTGAATTTCACATTGAAGTTGAATCTCCTCATATGGTGTCTGTCTTTCCTTATTTCCGGTCACGCACCCCTCTTCGTACGGCGAGCCTTCTGCCTGCTGCACATGCGGGTAATGACGACAGGGAAATGGGTTCAATACAAGGGTTCAAAGAGCACCACGCCTCGAGGCCATGGCGGCTCTTAAGAGGCAGGGCATGGGAAATAAATGACATTAAGGGAATAAGGCAGATTTTGCATAAAGTGACATTTAGTTGGCAAGGCGTAATTTTTGAATGAGGTGAAACGTCGCATGACAAACCAGTGCAGACATTGACAAGTGTTTTGATGTTTTAGCACTACACTTTATCAGTTTGGATGTCAAAAGGTGCAGGGACCACGCACAGTCAGCTATGTTGTGTAGATGTCTTTGGATTTACATCCAGAGGAAGGACTGATTAGGATTAAATTAAATACCTCTTCATAGAATTTGATGACTGCAGAGTTCAAATCTCTTACAGTACAGACTGATGCTTGTTTCATTTTTGTGTGTGGCACAGTGGACTAGTCCAGATGTTGCGAATTACCTCCAGCAGGTGCCAAAAGGTGAAGCATCACATCAAGCACAAACAGCCGGCAATCACAGACATCCTCTGAGTGATTTCAGGGCTCTGCAGTCACATTTAGGGTCAGGTATGCAGGTTTTTGCTCCAGTCAAACTCAACAGCAGGTCACATCACTCATGAGACGTCCTCACTGGTTGCAAACTGATGCCTGTAGCTCTGGTTGGCACAGGGGCAGTGACTAATGTCCTGTAAAGATTCGCTAGAGTGAGAGGAAATAGGTTTTTAAATAAAGCTGCAGAGCAGCAGTGGGGTGGCTTTCAGGCTGTTTCATCTCAGATGTGTGTTCATTTGTGTTCATAAAGTTTGAATTTAAAGTGGACTTGATAGGAAACATGGGACAGTAAAAACTGGATTCTAATTGCTGCTACATTCTGGATCAGTTGCAAAAAACAAAAACAAAAAAGAGAAATTTGAAAACTGCAACAGATGGTGAGTTTGGACATTTGAAGCGGTGTGAATGAACAGCTTTATGGAGGCACGCAACAGTTACTCCTTGATCAACTATGGAGGGCTGGACTAGTTTAATGAAATTCTGTAAAGTACAAAACAAAACATCAATTTGGCATTCTACAGTCTTCAGCCGTCCAGCTCATTTGGATGAGATTGCACTCCAATTAAAGCGGCTATCATAGTCTCATTTCATTTTATTTTTTTCCTAAATATGTGGCACTGTCCAAGCTGCAATGGATTTCAATTTATTTTCTCCACCACAAGTGGAACAATTGCACAGAGGTTTGCAAAATCTCGTCTTCACTAGCTCCAAAGATTCATATTTTTAGAAACGGAATGGAAGTATTTTAAAAGTCATGTCTTCAATGCATTGTTTGCTAAATTGCTTCATCCTCCATTTCTCCTCTAGCCTACAAAAAAACTTTTTGGTGTTTTATTTTTTGTTTTTGAACAAATGATACAATAAGAAAATGTTTTCTGGCAGATTTTGATCTGTTTGTTGTGTGTGTGTGTGTGTGTGTGTGTGTGTGTGTGTGTGTGTGTGTGTGTGTGTGTGTGTGTGTGTGTGACCCACACAAATATGAATCTATTCTGTGCTTTTTTTGGTTACCTGCATATCCAAGCATATTCCCATTTTTTATCTGTCAGTAGCTACATGACAAGAGGTCAGCCCCTCAAGATCAAATATTTTTCTTACTAAATGACGGATTTATTAGACAAATAAGTTGTTCGTCTGACTCTGAACCCTCTGTGATTGAAATATACCCCTGTGTCAACAGCATCGCCTCTCAAACCGGGTCCCGGGCGATGGAGGGCTGCCACAGCGGATTACTGAGCAAATATAAGTGGGAAATGAGTGCAGATCTGGGGGATCTACCCATCCGCATCCCCAGTTTGACATTTCCGTCCAAAGGCCAACCTCCCTGCACGTTGTTAGATGAACGGAGCCCTCCATGGGAGCTCTTTTTTTTTTTTTTTTTTTTTTTTTTTTTTTTTTGTCTTGTTTTAAGATACTGTAAAAGTAAAACTATCGAAAACAAGGACTGCGCCATGTCGGCGCAGTGAATGAACGCTGTCCGTTTCTTTCTACTTGATGTTGTAGTGTTGTAATCATAATGATCTAATCCATCTTAACCTGGGCGCCTAACAGCTGCGATTAGGGGGCAGGCCCTCTCCCTCCCGCTCACGGCCGCGGTGAAAAGTCGCGGGCTCGTAAATCTAAACGCGGCGTGCTGAAATCATTATTTGGCGACGTGGTGTCAGAGACTCTCTCATCTCGTCTGTCAGGAATCCAATTTCCTTTTATTTACATCCACGGTATAGATTAATTACTCCCCCGACTAGTAGCCTGAAGGAATTAAGTTATGAGATCCTCTGGTAGGTTCCATGATTAATCCACCGCGGCCTATGCAAGGAAGGAAGGAAGGAAGGAAGGAAGGAAGGAAGGCCAGGTGGTGATGGGATAAATGCAGTCAAGACAATAATGCAAACATTGTCAAAATAATGATAAAAAACATAAAATAACACACATTAAAACAAATTGTCATACCAAACGTCTGTTGTTCTGTGTGATCAATTTGTAATTTAAAGTCGTGAGGCTCAGACGGGGCATCAGACATGGGACAAGAGGAGGTGGGGAGGGTGTGATTTTTTTTTATTATTATTTATTTATTTATTTATTTTTAGGGGGGGGGGTCACCTAAGTGATCCAGAGATAAATATAGGTTTAAGGCCCTCTCAGGCCCAGGCAATAACGATGCCTATGTGCCTATTGGGTCAGGCGGTGCTGCGGCACCTCTATCGATAGAGCTTTACGGGTTATGATATCGGTGAAGTTACTGATGAAATATCCCCCTGATTAATAGAGGACTCTGTCGTAACGGGCTGACATATGGTAGGCGAGGCAGCTGGGGACGGTACCTCAGGCATCCCCTTCGGCCATTAACATATTAGAGGCTATTGAGCAGGCAGACAGTCCGACTTCATCCAGCGCCCCTGCGCAGAGAGACAGCGCCCCTGAGCTGTTTGATATAGGCTTTCAATAATGCATCACTCTCCAATCCGCCAGCGGAGCTGTTCGTGGGGCTGGAGTCGTTGCCATGTGGTGCGAGTGGTGCCACGCGTGGAGTGTGTTCTGCGCCAGCGGTGTTGTGTTACTCTCAGTGGGCTGTGCTGGATGGTGAAACTTTGAACTTAAAATAACACAGATAGACAGATAGACAGATAGATAGATAGATAGATAGATAGATAGATAGATAGATAGATAGATAGATAGATAGATAGATAGATAGATAGATAGATAGATAGATAGATAGACACACATGCGCACCCACTATTCTGAATTTACTGAGTGAATTCGTCGAACACGTGGAAAAGTTAGAGTTATATCTTGATTTTTTTTTTCGATTAAAAATCTTGAATACGATAATAAAAAAAGTTTCTCTCCAAGGCGTTTTCTCCACATCAGTTTGTGCTGCGATGAAATCAAACATCTGGGAAAAATCCTATCGTTTTTCGGGGGTAACGAGAACGAGTTTCCTTGGAGCTGGGCTGCATTAGAAGAATTCCTTCCTTTTCTAATGAAGCTTTATACACGGGTTTTATTTGTTAAGAGCTTCATGGGATAAAGCGAAGCGGTTCAGTGCAGGGATCAGCGACCTATCTGACACTGGGATCTAAAGATGCTATGCTTTGTGGGTCTATGCTAAACACTGATGCTGTTTCTGCTGAAAAAAGTGACTAAAATCAGACAAAAAAATATATATATATATTTTACTCACATTAAGGAATGGCTCTGTCTTCTGTCCGTGTAGCCAAGAGCTAAAAAGAAGCAATAAGGAGCAGCTCTCTCTCTCTGCTGTGTAACAGCGGCTTCCTTCATCCGCCTGCTTCCCCTCAAACCCCCGACAGCTGTCTGAAAATATTGCATTTTATATCAGCAGATCCCGATTAATATTGCATCACCTGCATTTAAAAATGCATTTTTATAAATTCAACGAAAAGTGAGCAAAGCCCCCCCCCCCCCCAAAAAAAAAAAAAAAATCTAAAAGTAAAGCGTGAATAGAAATAACTGGAGGAGGGTGGAGGTCACAGTGTCCGTTTTAAATAAACAAAACCACTTTTCTTCTATTCCTTAATTTCCTCCCTCTCTCTCTCTCTCTCTCTCTCTCTCCCTCTCTCTCTCTCTGGTGTCAGGGGGAGCCGCTTTAATGTTGCTGCTCAGTTATTCTGACTCTGTTGTGAAACTTCATTAAATGTTGATTGTTCTGCTTCTTTCAACCCGGTAAAAGTGCAAACAATCAGTTACCTATTTTAGGCACTAATTATAATTAATTATGCTTATAATAAATTGTGCTTTTCAGAGTAATTAACCTAAAGTAAAAAAAAAAAAAATAACAAAGGTTTATTCCATTATTATCATTATTATTATAATTATTGTTACGTTTTTATATATTACAATAAAAATGTATGAAAACATAACAGGGAAAATCCTGACAGTCCTTTACAGTCATATGGTTTGAATCTGGGCTTCATGCTCCCAAATTATTGGCAAATTTTCTTGGTCAGAAATTTGACAAACTTTGAAGACATCCAAGTATCATTTCCATTAATGACCGTGTTTACTCGAGGGTGCAAATCCAAGAGAAAACGTAAAAAAAAAAAAAAAAAAAAAAGATACAAAAAATCTCAAACGAAATGACGTCTCATTTCATATAGAGCTCTGGCCACTATAAAAACCATCACACCAACATTTACATTCAAACCTTCATGATCACGTTGAGTGTCGGCCCAATCACAACCAGAAAAGCATACTTTTCTTTCTTCGATTTATTAGAAGATTGCTGGAACACACCTCCCTGTTGGATTTGGCTTACAGGATGAACAGTACCAATGAAAGTAAGAGGACAACAGAGGAGAGTGGAGAAAGTGGTGAGAGAGGGGAGGAGACAGTGGGACATTTTCAACGATGCACACGTCGCCGCAGTTTTTGTAAACATACTTGTGCACAAAGTAAAATATTACTTACACAACGTTTCCGTAACAGTTAACACGACAAACAACGTGGTGATCTTCATGTGAAAACAGGCATTTAACAGTGACTTACACCATCCACAAAATAAGGTTTGCCAGTAGACAGCCCTACTGTACGCAGTGATTCTTTTTCCAATGCATAGAGTGTTTGCACTGCAAACTGAAACACATGACAGGAAATTTAGTTTGTTTTTTTTTTTTTGTTTGGTTTTTTTTTTTGTTTGTTTTTTGTTTTTTTTCACCGTGCTCTCTGACTCTTGTCTGAAACTTTTCCTTGTGATGCCAATGGTGTCGATAGAGCCTATAATTTATCTCCAACAGACAGGAGCTCACCTCTGATAAGTGATAAAGTGAAGTCTGTATATACAAAACCATTTCGACATAACTGATCTATAAACCTAAAGGGTCTTTTGTGCAAATTCAAAATAAATATATCTATAGATGTGACAGCCTATAGAGGCTAAATTACTGCCCGTGAATTAGATTTTCATGCAGGCCTAAACATTTTTTTTTTCCCTTTAGCCATAAAAGTTTGCAACTAAATTTGAGTTTATAGCAGCCTCCAAAGAAGAATAAATGAACAGATGAATAAATGAACAGAGTCATGAATTATTTCTATACCAACAACGACAAAAATCAAAACCAAGAACACAGTTCAACAATCAATGAGGTAATTCGTAAATGGCTATACTTCAAATAATAGGCCTATTAGGAGAAAATAACTCGCTATAGTATCAAGCAAATTACCTCTTTCCACGTGTTTTAAAAGGCAATGTCGACGTCGCTAAACTTTTCCCTCGAAACAACTGAGCGAAATTTGTGTAATCTGTTATTTGCATACTTCACATTCACCGATAACGTGAAAAATAAACAAGTTATATGAAGCCTCGTAAAATGGGTATCTAAAGCCCACTGTGCACCAACGTGTAAAATCGCTGGAGACAAAAGACTGAAAATGGTGTCTTAGTGTCCTTGGTCCCCAAATTCAGTCACACAACTTTTTTTTTAGTTTTTTTTTTTGTTGTTGTTTTGTTTTCCTTTTCTTTGCCCATCAGTGAGCCGCGGAAAATTTCAACCTCTTCTGCTTCTGTCTTTGGTTACAAAACCACACTCGCACCACATTTTTTTTCAGGTCCAACTTTTCAGCTATAGCTGCTATTTTCTCGGACGACGGCCGAGGCTGTACGGCGAAGTAAGCCTCCAAAGACCTCTTTTCTGGGGCCGCTATCGAGGTCCTCTTGCGTTTCTTTTCCCCTCCGTTGAAAATGTCAGGTTTGCTCATTTTCTCCCTCTGGGCCCCCTCGGCCTCCTCCAGCCAGGCCTGGAGAATAGGTTTGAGCGCAATCATGTTGTTGTGGGAGAGAGTTAACGACTCGAATCGACAAATTGTACTTTGGCTCAGTGATCCCACGCCGGGGATTTTGAGATTAGCCAGAGCGCCACCCACGTCCGCCTGGGTCACTCCCAGCTTGATCCTCCGCTGCTTGAAGCGCTCCGCGAAAGCCTCCAGCTCCCTTGGGTCTGTGTCCGAGTCATTGATTGAGGGGAGTCCGGTGTTAGTGAGCCCTGGGCCGCCTTGACTCCCCCCGTGATGGCCCGGTAAGAGCCCGTGGTGGGTGAGAGGCGAGTTCATGCTCATAGCCTGGTGGGAGAGGTGACTCAAGCCGTGCATGTGAGAGTGCGGGTGGGCAGAGGAGGTGGAGATGAGCCCTCCGCCGCCACCTCCACCGCCTCCGCCACCTCCTCCGCCGGCCCCGTCGTGCGCGCTGGACATAAGGGTGAGGGACGGCGAGCTGATGTGGTCCATGATGTCCGGGGGCTCCAGGTTCTGATGGTGGTGGTGATGATGGTGATGGTGGTGATGGGCCAGCGGCACAGTGGATGTCGACGAGCACGGCACGGTGCTCATCGTGTGGTAGGTGGCGTCGGGTTTGAACGGATGCGTCTTGCCCTGGGACACGGCGATGTCCACAGCTGCCAAAGCCTCAGCCCGGGCCAGCAGGGTCTCATCCAGGCTTGCAAATATGTTGCTCTGTAGCTGCAAGGGCGAAAATTAAAAAGGAGAGGGCGGGAGAAGGGACAGGGTGCGAAATGGGTGAGAAAACGGAAAAGATGTGGAGAAGAAAGGAAGGCGGCAGAAAAAAAGGAAAAAGCATAAATAAATGTATCTGTCAGTCGGGACTTTTGGCAACACATAACACAGCCGGAGTATTCCTTCAGAAGCGGCAAGTCATAAAAATTAATACAAAAGCAGTAAAGCCGGGCTTTGCGTGAGCATGCTTTCAAGAAGATCACAGACTCTTCGGGTGATTGCCGTGGAAATACATGAAAAAAACATTAAGTGCGCGTCTTGGCTGAATGTGCCTTGGAGCAGCCCTTGTTATTACGCACAGACAGCTTTCAGCGCTACATGCAGCCTAAGCACGAAAAAGGACAAAGTCGAAGTTTTGGGGGGGGATCATTTACCTGTGGAGTTTGTAGACAGGCTCTCCTTATAGCTTCCGAGCTGGAATGCAGGGTGGTGTACTTGTGCTCGGGTAAAGAGGGATGCATGGCGAAGTGCGGCTGTTTGCTGTTCATGGACATCATCTTGGCGAGCTTCTCCAATTAAAGTGCACGGGAAAGAAGAGGGGGGAAGCGGCTACAAGAGCTGGAAAATAGTCATAGATACACAGTGATCCTCTGCCTCTCCGGTAATGATGCAGTGCAGTCCGCTGTGTAGTGCGCCGAGTGCAGCCTTGAGCCCGGAGATCACAGAGATGCCTGCAGTCTCTCAGACGCACTTATCTGTCTACTGTTTCCCACTGCTGGGGATGAGAGAGGCTCTTACACCTGAGCGCCTCAGATCTCGTCAAGCCCCTGCTCGGCTGCTCTCGCGAGACATAAACTGCCAGAATAGTGAACAGGCTGACAAATAAAAACTGCTCACAGGGCAGGCTGGAACATCTGGAGACTAGACGCCTGCGTTTTTAAGGGCTCACTCCTCTCCATCCTGCCACAGAACTGCGCCTGTCCCAATGTCTTTCGGCCTAATTCCTGACTTAAAGCCCACAAACCATTGACTCAACGCTGTTTATTTTTGCAGTGATCCATGTTAAGACTGGACTTTATCCATCTTATTTTCAGGAAATCGTTTTCCAAGGGAATTATTAGGGGAAATGTGTCCAAAAAAAAAATATTAGTGAGCATTCGATTTGCATATATGTGTAATCAGGGAAACAGAAAAGCAGCATTGTATGGAGGCATCAAGGTGGAAATAACTATTACATTTATATTTATTGATTCTATCAGTTGTTCACACCCGCGCCAAATATTTGAAGCGATGGTTACACGGTTTGCCATTTGGCTCTGTTCTTGGCCCACTCTCTCATCTTAACCCTTGGAAGTAATGAGGCGGCCTCCTTGTCATTAAAGACCATCATCGCCAGATGAGCACTAAACAAATTGATTTAATACACCGGCGTAACCCTGTACACAGTCTTTACCTAAATTAATTAATCCCAATGAATTAACACTTCATTTATTCAAACCACAACGGTTACGCAATTAAAATTTCATGCAGCGATTAGAGGTATGTGAAATATACATGATATCGTTAAATTTGCATAATAAATAAGGCGCTCTCTGCTGCAACGGAATGACTGTGCGTGAGGTCTCTAATGTGTGTCGCTATAGGCTACAACACGCTTTTATCGGCATGAATAGGCTGTGCTTTTCGACTTTTAATGGCAGCTAATTAATAATTGTTAGTTTAATGTTATGCAAATCACCAGGAAGAGAACCACAAAAGGGGTAATATGATTAAAAAAAAAAACTATGTCTACTAAATAATCCTCATTTCCACCAAAAATCTAAATATGGAAAATTCACCACAAAAGATTAGGCCAGTAAAAGTCCATGACTGATTGTCATGAGGTTTTTAGGTGACCTGGATCATAGGGAAGATGAAAGAAAATGCAGACAAAATACACAAAAGAAAATTAAGCTTCATATATTCTCATTGCATTACTACTTTATTTCCTAAGACGCTCTTACATTGTAATATTTAATTCATTTCATCATTGTTTTCCATGATAGCCATGTTAATCTGTCTTCAGTACTGCATGCCATCATAAAAAGATGAGCATGTTTACTGAATAGCTTAAAATGACCAACACATACAAGTGGGCTGATATGTTTGGAAAGTGTCTCAGCACCAAAAGGGATGCACTATAGCATCACAGTGAATAGCACACAAGTGTTTGTACCATTACATCGCAGACACATTTTCAGACTGTCAACACTGGTTTTAAAAGCTATTTAACTGCCACCGCGACCTACAAGTAGAGAAAGCTTAAAAAAAAAAAAAAAAAATAGCTGACTGACAAAACGACAATAATTTACCACTGAGAATCACATTCACAAATTTATTATGAAGCATCATGAAGTTGATGTTTCCAGCCTTTTGTGGCTGTGAAGACTGAACAAAACTCACTACAGTGTTTGACAGAGTTAGAACACACGGGTTTGGATTGTAAAGCATTTACATGAGCTTTGAAAGTTTTGTGGGACTGCTTGTGTTAAAGGGACTGTGAGACTTTCTCTTTGTTGGCTGACTGATGTTGAGTGTGTGTCTGTCTCTTGTTGTGTTGACAGGTTTACCAGTGCAGCTAGAGGAGGAGGAAGAGGAGGGGTTTTCTTGATCATGGTCTTTGCTTGCGGTACTGAGAGAGCCAGAGGGACCGGCGTTATTCTCCTCCAGCGTATCAAACAGCAAATCAAAAGACAGTTCTTCAGTCTGAGAGGACCCTGCACCCCCTGCAGAGCTGGACACATGGGCACCGCTCTCCCTACCTGACACCAGTGCAGCAAAACCTTCGCCTGCAGACCCTTTTGGAGCCATTTTGTCATTCAAGGTGCCATCTGTGTCGTCACATGGTGGGTGGCTCTTCTGGTCACCTTCTATCGCAGGTTTGCCTCCCTGGCTTGACAAGACATCAGGGCAGGTTTGTGGCTCTGGGACGAGAGTGTTGTCCAGGTCTGTGGAAGGGGTGGAGGCCAGGGAGAGCTGTGATCCCCGGCTACTGGAGCTCTCTCCATCCAGCATGGAGTCCAACTCGGAGATTTTGTCCAGGTAAGCTGCATCCATGGAGGCCTCGCTTGACATCTGGAAACTATCAGGCTCATCACCTACAAGATTAACGGATCCTTTAACTGAGCTTTCTTCTCTTGGATCTAGACATGGCTGTTCATTAGAGTTAGATCTCTGCCAACCACCCCAGAAGACAGACTTTGAGGATTCCATGTCTGTATCAGGAGGCAAACCTTTGGGGAATTTGTCAAGGCTGCTGAACTGTTTGTCCATAGTGCTGTTACCAGGAAAATCTTCAAAATCAAGCCTCCTCAGATAAGACCCGGGTTTAAATGCAACTTTCTTTTCACGGATGCCAGGGCTCCTCAGAGTCAGGGAACGGAAAGCAGAGGAAGGAGTGGTGGGCAAAAAGTCAGAGGAAGTGCTTTCTAAGTCATTGTATTTCTGATCTGTGGTCAGATTCTTATTAAACTCTTTGTTATCTGCAGATGGCATGAACACCAAACTGCGATTTCTAGAAAACCTTCCGCATTCTGCCTCTGGATTGCTGCAGATTGACTCCCTCTCATTGTCACTCAAGCTTCTCATCATCATGTTGATTTTCTGTTGCTGTGTGAGCACTTCAGACCCAGCCTGGCTACTCCCACATGCTTCCTGCACGTCAAGACATCTCTTCTCGGACTTGCTGACCCGAGACTCCAGGTCTTCAATGTATTGGTCACTGCGCTCCAGAGCTTTCTTCAGGTGGTCCACATCACGCTCATACTGCTGGATTTTGGCCTCCAGTGCTGCCACAGTATAACGACCAAACCTGGGGGAGATATCATTTTGTGTCTTTAAATTAGTCAAGGGTCATTTAACATTGTAACATTTAGCTGACTTGTCATTTTTTGTCATGCACAAGCAAATGTACCTTCTGCAAGCTAGCTCATTTGAAAAGAAAGTAAAACCAAGAAATAAATAAAAACGGTCTTAACTTTGTCTTTTGGAATATCAGTTTAGAAAAAGCTCTTTAACTGCTGTTGATTTGACAGATACAGGGACAACATAATCATACAGAAATGACTAACTTCAGCAACAAGTCACCAACCTCAGCCATCTTGACTGGAAAAATGCTGAACTGAACCAAATTACATTGTAGTTCACCTTGTCTGTATAGTTACCAATGACAGTGACTTAGAGGCATGTGCCAAGTACTTCTACAATTTTGTTTCTGACGTAATGCGAATCAAAGGAAGGGTCAAAAGCCTGAAAGTTTCGTTAACACTAGAAAGAAACTTACTTCTGAGGAGATCTGCTCGCCACCTCGGCTTTCAATCTCATATTCTCTTGTACGAGGTCGACATTTTGAGATCGTAACGCCTTATTTGCCTGAAGATGATAAAATAGCACATTGTTACTTATTATCTTCTGCCACTGTAGTATATTATTTCTTGTACCAAAGACACCAGTTATACACAGTGCTTTGTACTTAACCCTGTACTATGACCACCCACGTGGAGACAAAAAAAAGAACATCTCTCCCAAGAGGATCGATACAGTTAATATACAGTGAAAGTTACTGATTATTAGCAGTTATATACCTCCTTCAGTTTATCCATGTCCTGCTTTATTTTATTGCAAACATCTGTGGCAGTTTGCAGCTTGTTTTTACATTCTTCCAGGACGTAGGGGTCAACTCTTTTGTCATCTGTTTGTACTGCATTAATGCTGCAGGGGTCCAAAGCAGTCTTCAGTTGTGTCTCAAGACTTTGATTTTTTGTTTTGAGCTCTTCATTTTCTCTGACGAGCCCTTCAATTTCTTCCTGATAGAGGGAAATAATGTGAAATTCAAAACATTAACCACAGTACTATGTCATTATAATACCTACAGGCTGACCACAGTGTTGAAAAGTTAAGGCAGAGATTATTAAAACATTTTTTTTTCATTATGGCAACCTGAAAGCTGAACACCATTGATGCAATCTGAAATAAGATAATTGCTTTTACAGAATCTGCAACATTCTGTTAAGGTGTAGGTAAATAATCAGTGGATTATACTTGAGACTCCACTCAGCTGTCTCAACCTGATAGCCTGTGCTTCGGTTTTTGTCTTCAACAGCCTCAGCCTGCAGTTTATTGCTGTGAAAACATACAAAAGCATATTCAACATATTAAAAACATGGCATGGCCAAGCGATACCTCGTACTCCCGTAAAAGCAGTTCTCCTCTGGTTTTTCTGAGACATTTCCTCACGGAGGGGCTTTCACTGTTATCACTCTCGTTGGTACCTCCTGTAACAAAAATACATGAGTACAGGGTGAAACTGGCAAACAAAACACATATCAAAGTACCGAGTAAGGCCACTCAGCTTTTATGTGGGTTCAATGATGCATGAGTTACATTACTATAGAGCTGCTACCCAAAACATGTAAAATATAAGCATCGCTTTGAAAAGCTGGGGTACTGAATTTTAAAATGTAGGCAAATGTTAACTGGGATGCTCAAGCTCACCTGCAGAAAACTGTTAGATATGAAGTGAAAACATGAGCCTTAAAGGCCTGTCCTCATAGCCTTAATAATAATACTTAATAGTAATACTCAAACCTTTTGAGAAATATGCTTGACAACAGTCTTAGCCACAGTTGCATGAGTTGACTTCAAATCAAATTTGTTTCTTCATCACAGAAACTGGCCCAAGACATGTTTCAAGTTGTGTTCACAAACTGTGATTAAAGGTATTTTAATCTCTTAGATTTTTTTATCCCACCAGACAAACTGATGCATTACACTGTGTTAAACTTCGGGTTGCAGAGAAGAAAGCATTGCAGTAATAAAAGAGCTGGTAGCATTTCTGCTCTTAGTACCGTCCCCTAATTTCTGCAAAAAATGGTCAACTCTGATTTAAGGTAGCCAGGGCTTAGGTGTGTGCTTGCATGTCAGTGTGGTTTGTCCTTGGTCAGTTTACAAGAAGATCTAATACGATCAGGCCAACAAAAATAGGAAGCAAAGCAGAAACCCGTGGGTTTGTGTGATCAAGAATCTCAGAATCAAACGCAATATTCACCCATGCAAACATGCGTTCTACATCACTGCAAAACTCCTGTCTTTGGCATTCAAAGTACATATTTATCCATGTCCCAATGGTGGTGAACAGAAAAACTGATTATAACAACAAATGATTTGCAAAAAAAAGTACCTCTTATATGAAAAGTATCTCCAAACATCAATTTGCCAAATGTTTAAGTTTTAGAATGATCATATTAGAAACTGCTGTCAGTCATAGCTATCTTTGGTCCAAATATGAATAGTTTTGGGTTTCAAACTGTTTGTCTGACAAAACAAACGAAACAGTAGGCTGTTTGAAATTATGACCAAGATTTTCACTCTTGGCTGACATTTTACGAACTATTAATTGATTAATCACATGAGTCGATAATGGAAATAATCATTAGTTGCAGTTACTTTGGTGGATCTAGTAATGCAATTTTACTGGCCCTAAAAGAAGTTTGTCTCAAGTTTAATGCACTGCAATGATACAGTCCACAATTTTCTTTGAAGTATGTTCCAAGCCACTGTCACATGGGTGAACACCTGACATTCATAATTCAGTAACTGAGTATTTTTGATTTTCTCTCAAAACACCACCTTGAAACCGCACCAAAGACAAGACAGAGGAGTTATCTGGGAAACACACTAGATGTTTGATCTGATTTAACACAGGCCAACTTTGCGTTTAACTGAAAAATGTTCACCCTTTAGTAAATGTCATTTTGATGACAGTGGTACGGTGGTCCTGTGAGCTCAACACACTGCAACTGAAGAAAATACTGTATGCAAAGAGACAAAACACAAACAAATGAAGAAAACATATAATATCTGAATCATGTAATGTGTTTAAAATAAGAAAACAAACAACCAGTTTATTAAGTGAATTTACAGAACTCATAGAACATTTCTGTTGTGGTCTGTGTGACTTGCGGTGAAATTTGGTTGGGTTGTCCATATTTGCAGCCTCTTTTTTTTTTCTAAATCCCGTGCATGTGTTGTTACACAGACAAAGATGTTTTCTGTATTTGCTTGTGTTTTATCTCCTTGCAAGTGTCCTCTAAAGTTGGAAGTGCATTGAGCTCGGGGTTCACCACCATACTGAGGATTTTGGGTAACAAACATTACAACTGCAACTGTAACAACAAGCTTTATTTCACTAACACGATGACTCAGCTGTGAGATGCTGCAGGCTGATGAAGCCTCACATCACCCCTCTCTCTCTCTCTCTCTCTCTCTCTCTCATGCTTTGTGTCTGTTTTCCCTTGTTTGTATGGAGCTACTCACCGATGATTTTCCTGCAGGGGTTCTCTGCCGTGATGGGGACTCTGCAGGTGGGACACTGGCTAGCTTTCTTTAACCAAATATCCATGCAGCATGAACAGAACACGTGGTGGTTGGCACAAATGACCGGCTGCCTGACCTGCACAGGCAGAAACATGCAAATCTTTTGTTAACTTTGCTAGTAAAGTATATTAAGCCCTGGTGTCACAATTTGAGTTAGTAAAGGTCGCGGACGTCCGCCACGGAAACTTAGCTGGAAGCGTAACAACGCTGAGGTTACTAGGCAGCGGTTTATTTCGTGTAAACACACAGTCTTAGTCAAACGGTTGACGGACGTTAACGATTTTAAAACAAAACGACACTTACCTTTCCGAGACATATCTGGCAAGAAATCGGTAAAGTCATTGAAAGGGTCGAGGACTGATAGTTAAGAGCCATGGTTTGTAGGAGATACACAGTGCACACAACACACTGCCCCGGTGGAAGTACAAATCTCCCACCACAACCCCGCTACGCTGCGCGCCGAGTGTGTGGCGCTACGGAAAGCCAAAAAGGCCTAAAAGGTTGTACACGTGGTTGCCAGTTTAGACAGAAAGCGACGCAAACCGCCCTAAAATCGAGCTGGGCGGGTTCTATTCTACTTACTTGTGTATTTTTTTACAATGGCACAGGTGCATGAAGGTGTTGTCAACCAAAACTGGCAACACATACTGGACTTGGGCGAAACGTTCAAAACAACATCTAAGAGGTAAAAGTCTTTGTGCTCAACCATGGCAGTTAGCTTTTCTGTTCTCCATTATAAAGATAAGGAATTAGTTTAAAAAAAGATACTACTAGCAAATGTGTGATTGGTTGTGGAATTAAAATGTACTGCCCTCTAAATTAGTTTTTTTAACACTGGCATCTTCGGTCCAGTTTTTTTGCTTTTAGTCTGTTTTGGTCCCCACCAACTCCCGAGACAAACATCTGCCACTTTAGCATGTAAAATGTCCGACTGCCTTATTTAGGTGGTTTGTAAGTTTGTTCGCAGTTTAATGCTGAAAACCATAAAACAGGTTTATTAAAGCTGTGGAAACTGCATTGATTAGAGGTAAATTCAGGCTGTATAATCACAACAGTGAGTTGAGAGTTGTGTTGTAATTCTCTGCAAATGCATATCTGTGAATGTCCCCCATTAACAGCTACTATTCATTTGATTTAGGGCCTATTGTTATAAAAATATTGAAAGTGGAGCAGCAAATACAGGGGGAGCGTTAGGCAGCATTAAGAAAATAAGTAAACTGTTAACTAACTTAAGAAATGTAGGCCTATAGGATTTTTAATCATAGTAGATGTGATGAAAAATAGTTAGTTTTTTTAAATCTAAAATTAGTCTGCATATCACTTTTTCCCCATAACAATAGTTGAGAGCTGTTGCCTGAAATCAACCTGATGAGTCTATTCATTGACCTGTAAAACAAATAATGCTTAATATATTATAACTGTCTATATAGGTCTTAAGTAAAAAAAAATAGATGTTATATATTTATATAGTGTAATAGTTTGTCACTTGCTGTTGGTTCTTTTTAATCCAATTAATTAATAACTTGCTGAAAGGCAGACTTGATTTATGTGTTGTCTAAACCTTCCTCCATAAAGTTTACAAGTCTTTTCTGTATTTTCAGAAGTTTTAATTAATTTTCTTCACTACTGATTCAATTTCATGTTCCAATACTTTCAAATGTCAACAACAATTTTATTTGCAACAGTGAATTAGCTGTTTTATGGGCCAAATCAACCACCGTGTGTGTCCTTGATGTAACCTTGACTAACCCCAAGCTCATCAAAGATGTACAATTAAAATTTTAAACCACAAACATTAGAACTGAGAACGTCCCACTGAAAGCTGTTCATTCCTAATGTATGGCTTTTCCAACACACAAACAACCATGTGCACTGAGAACAAAACTGAGCTCATTGTGTTTGATGGGCAGGACATATGTAGGCCTATTCCCCATAAAAATCTATAAAGCTACCAGTCACCCGCGGGATGCTGAAATTGGGATATGATTTGCATGCCACAGATTAAAATAGAACATACATGTTAAAAGAGAAATTGGAAAAGATAGTCCTAAAAGAAACCCCAAAGGTTTAGAGGGGTACAAATAAATAAATAAATATTACACTTGCCGATATACAGCAGCATACAGGTGCTTTCTATTTGGGTTAAAATTAGCTTGTAAACAAATATAGTTGTTCTTCGAGTAAACTCCTTCATTCTGTTTACACGGAGAAGTTCTTCTAAAACTTAAAGTAGATAGGGATTTACTGAGTTGGTCACGCTTAGAACACTAGGGCGCTATAGGTCAAAGGTGCTCCCAATAACAACTAACAACTTTTTTTGTTTGTTTTTGTTTATGGTTTTTTGAAATGATAAATCACAGCATACCTTAAGGACCATATTTTTTATTTTGTGATAACAAATAGAGAAACATAGAAAACATAGAAATTAATGTAAAATGACAGTCCCTTACTTAGATGCCACAATAGCATATTCATTCAGTTAAAACCTGCCCATAATAAAGAATGCGGTGCAACATTTTGCAAGCTCTCGTCTCAGATGAACAATCTGATTTATAAATAATGATACTGAGTGATCTAATATTAGCATAATCTCCACTACATATATTTCAAATTACATCTCTGCCACAGTTTAGCCCTCCAGAGCCATTACTCATATCTAAACCAACATGTCCTTTTCTTCGTCATGTATCAAACCAGGACATCTTCTCAGGATGTAATATGATTAGAATTGACTGACTGCAAAATAAGCTTGTACACTGATCCCGGTTTAAAAACACCCCCAGTACTTGTTTGGTTGTTTTCAACACAATATTAAATGGATCACAGGCCACCACTTGTTCTCACTCATTTTTCAGAGCACCATTGCCTTTAAGAAAACATCTGGAGTTAATGTACATGATTAATATGTTAAATAAGTTAAATTAGTTAGCGAGAGTCAAATGTAGTATCAAGCAATCATTACATTATATTATACAATATACAATAAATCTATGCAGACTTTTTAAACTAGGTATATAGAAACAAGGACATTTTTCAAATATTTTTAGTAACTATTCCTGATTGGACTAAAAAATTTTTTTAAAGAAATGGTGTGGATGTTTTTACAGTGCAAGCTTTCATTCAAGCCCAAATTTATCTCAATGTTGAAAATTACTTCAATGAGCACCTGGCATAGATATTTTCCACTGTGCCACAGTAAACCTTCAAATTGTAGCTAAAGCGGTTCATGAATTTGTTACTGGAAAACTTGCCATACAGTAACCAAAAACAGACTGAAATGAAAGAAATATTCATTTTCGACAAGTCCCATTGTCCCTCTAGGATTGCATTGCTTTGCAACAGGCCAGTCATTAATTGGTGACAGTCGATTAATCACAGCTGGTACAGACGGCTGCAACTATTGATCTTGTCCCAGCACTTATTTTTCATCCCTAAATGACACCGATAGCCAGATTTGACCAGCATGTGTAATGGACAGTGAAGAACCAATGACCCAAGTGTCAGTCTTGTCACTGGTCAGGATCTGGATCCCCTCCCCCATCTCGAGCAAATAGCATCTTTACCATTTAGCTTGGAAAGGTTTAGACTGCCCTAAGAGCACAGCAGCGAAACAGTGCGCTCTGGTGCTCAGATGACCTTTTCTGTTTAAGGCTTAATCTCTGACAAATGCTCGCTTTAATTAGCCTGATACCCCCTGCCTAGGCTGCTACCCCACCCAGCTCCTCTCTCCCAGCTCTGTCTCCATCTCTATACCGCCACTTTCCTCTGTTTTTCCCACTGTGCCTTTTGGAGATTCTCAAGCACGCATCAATTTATAATCAGTTAGTCAATGGAAAAGTATTTTTAATACTTGATTGATCACTTATGTCCATTTTAAGCAAATATGCCAAGCATTTGATGATCCCAGCTCCTCCTATGTGAGGATTTACCACCTCTTCCTGTCAGATGTTGTGGTGAACTAAATATTTTTAGGCTTTGGACTGTTGGTCAAATACAAAAAAAAAAATATTATGTCACCTAGACAATGTCTAGACAATGCCGTACAAGTTCAAAATGTTATATTATTGGACTTGCAGTACTTAAAAAGGAAACACCAATTCTAGTTTGAAACACAATACAAATTAATTAAACATCATCATTCATGTGATAATGCAACAAATAATGAATATGTTTGAAAGTGTGACAAAAAGAGAACAAAGCGCAGAGAAAGAGGTGATGTTGAGGAGAGAGTATGTACAAGTAAAAAGATTAGTCAGTGCACATTAGGAGGTTTAAGATAACATGTAACAGCAACCTGCAGGCCTCATCTATTGATTAGCCGCTATCAGAGACAGTAGTGTGTGTGTGTCTGTGTGTGTCTGTGTGTGTGTGTGTGTGTGTGTGTGTGTGTGTGTGTGTGTGCAAGTTCTAGAGAGTAGCAGAATGAATGTGCACGAAAGCACCCTTAAGTAATTTTATTTTTATCATAACAGCTTTAATGGAGAAATGTGGTAATATTTGAAAAGAGATAATTATATTTATATATATGAATGCAAATTCCATTAGATGCTGACCAATAGAAATGTTTCTTCAGGAGTTTGGACGTTAAATTAGACAAACGCTGCTGATCACACTGGTGAAATTAAATCCTCTCAAAGCCTCGGCTTCACCCAGAGACTGCAGCAGACCATGCATCCCTCCCACTGCAGTAGCAAACACAAGTAAAATAGATGCATGGCTACAAATCCCTGTTTTATTGGAAAGGGGCCTAATTATTAGGATGTAAGTCAGGCTCTGACTGGAGGGCCGTCTCCTTGATGCAGGCCTGGTTTATATTTATCCCCTCCTCTGCAGCTCCAGCAGCAGTGCCACCATCACTACCAGCAGTGTGTGGCGCTTTTATTACATCGCCCACAGGCAGGTTCAGCCCTGTCACAGTCACACACACCACACTCACGCACACACGCACACACACACACACACACACATCCCCACAGCCTGCAGGACCAGCAGCTAGCTCAGTCCCCTCCACAGCAGAGTTACCCCACATCCCCATGCAGCCCCACATGGGCCCTTGGGACGATGGAGGGAGGGAGCGGGTATTATGGTAATACTATAGCCTGCTGCTCCCTTCCCCTTCTCCTGCAGCACAGCTGGGAAGGACCATCATTACAAGTATTGTAGCAATCTGTTTAAGAGGGACACATTGGAGAGGTTGGGTGACAGAGAGAGGATGAGTGCTGCATACATAGATCACATAAAATATGATTAAAATGTGTGTGAGGGGACCAGGAATAAAATGCAAAACTTGTTATGAACACCTTATATCAAGTCTACTGTCAAAATGGCCAGCTGTAAATCTCTATTTTCCCCTCTTTACTTTTTTATTTTATTAAAGGTTTCTTGTGTTGAGCTGGTCATATCTCAAGACAGGAGGCCTGTGGCACATAAGGAATAAATAGGACATAAAGTGCTTGAATCTCTAATGCCTCATATAGCTTTACCAATCTACAGTATATTGTAGTGTGTCATGAGCTGAAATTCCATTAGAAAGTGACAGAAATCAAATAGCCTTGTAATAGTGCAACTGCACTGCTCTTATGGTCAAATTACCCTGATTTCGTGCAAAAATTCTCAAGCCAATTATTTTTAGACACAGATGAAATCCAGGAGATATACCTGTGATGTCTTTATGATAACTGATGAAAAGCTGTGTTGTTCAGAGAGAAAATCCCACAACAAATGTCACAGTGCTGCCTTAAATACCTGCTTTGCAATAGATTAATGATTATATATCAGGAAAGTCTGATCAGAATAAACAGCCTACTCCACTATTCTGGTAGCAGATTAGGCCTTTGACACAGCGGTCAATCACTCACTGTCAGATTAGGCTGCTCAAAGCCATCCATCTACTTGTCTTGTTTTGGAGCAGAGGAGCAGCCTGTGATTCAGAGCCTTCCTCAGACTCCATCATCCTCTCAGTATTTTTAGGAAACAGAGATATCCGTTACATCCTCTTTTTTTTTTTCCCTCCCCGCGCCCTCCTTCTCTTTCTATTTTCAGATCAGTTTTGAACAGAAAGTTCGATTGATAAAGCACAGAATCTATAACAGCGTGCACAGAGGTGAAGGGTTATCGAATATTCTGAAGATGAACTATTAAAAATGCATATTATCTCATTATTCCTGCTGCCACATAACTGGAACCTATATATACCACAAGACAGAAAGTGAATCTCGTCTCTTTTTTTTTTTTTCTTTTCTTGACCTCACAGAGGGCATGTGAGGAGGAGAGAAGGGAGGGAGGAGAGTGGTCTTTGAAAAACTGCTTCAGTGCACTAATGTCCCTGAAACCTGAAACCTTTATTGGATCTGAAGGGCATTGTAAGAGAGGGATCTTCCACACCCTCTGTTTAAAGGTGAGAATTAAAGGTGAGTATATTACTAACTATCCGCAGGAGCAGTGTGTATAACATCATGTTAGTGAAAACACAATGATGTTTAAGAGCGGTTTAAAAAACAAAACAAAAAAAAAAACAACTTCAAAAGGAGGCTGGTGAAATTGTGTTCAACAAAGACATTTGTCAGCACTCTCCCCCCCCCATCTCCTCACCCTTACCACACACACACACACACACACACACACACTCACCAGGAGGCCTTATTAATTATTTGTAACCACTTGACTTCATATTGTGCTGCCAGTGGCTTGGTCAAAGATTATAATTACCACTTCCCTGTTTGTATCATTTTCCATCTCCTGTGCTTTTAGTGCAGTATTACTTCTCTTGTCCCTCTCTCTCCCTCTCTTACTCCCTCTCTCCCGTATACACAAGACCAAAAGTGCAGGCACATCATTTATTGATAAGACAAAAAGAATGTAATGAAATTATCAATGTTCTTGAATTAATTATGAACATGATTAAGAAAGCTAAAATCTCAGGAGCCGGTCTCTCATTACCCATTCACTCTTAGGGATTGCTTTCATTCAGGGAAGGAGAGGCGAAAAAGCCTTCCAGCAGAGCCCACTCCGGCTCAGCCCTTCTCCCTGTGTGCCTGTCCCCTTGTCTCTGCTGCCGGGCTGATTGACCAACCCTCCGACAGACCGGCTGCCAGCCCGCCTGGACGGCTCTCTTGCACCCATGTTTGTTTCCGTGATGTGGCCGAGCCCAGCTAGCTGCGTCGTGGCCTCTGACGTTTGTGTGGAAACGCGAGGATGTGCTCAAACTTCCTGTTCTACACCTGCATTCAAGCTCGGGGGTCTTGACCCTGCTAAAAAAGAAACACTTGAGGTAAGTGGAACTTCTCGGACTGCAAATTAGACTTGAACAGCAGGTCTTTTAGGAAACACTTGTCACATGCATTTGTCTGAGTGCAATTTTATTTATTAACTGCTAAAAAAAACAAAAAAAAACCTCAACTTTGTTTTAGCTGTATATTCACTAAATATTATTTTGGTCAGATTCAACCCTTTTTAAAATTCTTAGAACTGAAGAAGTGTAAATGAGAATAATAATAATATGCACTTAAAGTTGTAACATCATTCATAGGACATAAACTGTTAATTGCTGCTTGATGTGAAAGAAATGGTCTATGTACATATATAATAATACATATACAGAATTGCGCATCCTTTTCTGACACAGTCCTGTTTGTTATCCTACTGGTGACTATTAACTGATTCTGTATTGAAGTCATTTAAGAACTGACACGTCCGTCGTAGAATTCCTGGCAGATATGAATTGAACCTGTATCACACAGTCATGAGTCTCAGCTTCCTTCAGATTAGTCTGAATGATTTTAGAGCGATGAGAACAAAAATATGTGTCAGCCACTTGCCCGGAATTTCAAACTGTAATTTGACATATGATACTGTTTATAATACATAACTTAAAACAATATATAAAACACAGCATGCGCCTGTAGTGATCCATATTCATGGGATGCTTATGTTTTTGTTTGATGAATCTCTGCTGAAAATGTCACCTCTGAACAATATGTACAACGCCCATTTTGTAGCATGTAACGTCATCTTTTTTTGTGAGTAGCAGTGCGCGTTAAACTAATTTCAGTGACTATTTATCCATTTATATTCTGTGAGAGCCATAGAAATGCTCTGCAAGAGCTACATATCTTTGGTTCAGTCTATCTTTCTTCTGTTCAGTCACATGGGACAATATATGGGGCAACACTCCCCAAAGTATTGGGAGTTTCAAACAAAATCTCAAACCCACTGTCTCTTTCCTGCTCACACCATCTCTGTTTATAAGTGTCTTTCTAGCTTTCTCCACACGTACACACACACTCAAACACAAGTCTGTGTGCACACACACACACACACACACACACACACACACACACACACACACGCTTAATCATACTGTAGATACAGAAATACAAACCCATGCATTGTTTGACCTCCGAATACAAACAGAATGAATACACTCCTGCACATGGACTGTATTCACGCTAGCATGTACACAGTGTTTTACTCCTCTTCAAGCTTCATATTATTCTTAGGACAATCTGAAGTAAATGTTTAAATGATGAAGAATTTATTTATTTGAAATGTTAGACAGCTGGTTCACTGACCCTAACACCTTTGTGAAAATGATTTTTGGCAGCGTTGTGTAAAATTCAAAGCAGTGTGGTGCTCTGCCCTCCCACCACAAAGCGTTATATAGAGAAATCTTTCCAACCTAAAAATGATTTTATGATTTCTGCTGCAGTATCAAGAGGAGGAGAGATTTTCTAGAATACAGAGAAAACAAGAGAGAAAGACCGAGAGAGAGAGAGAGATCTCAGGGGTTAATGGCAATCCTCCTGTCCTAGGGATTGATCCAAGTATTGGATCGCACATAAAGCTGCAGTTACTGGATATTACCCTGCCGCTATCGGCCTGCAGTGATGGCCTGGATAAGAAGTGCTTACCAAAGAGGATGCACCTCCAGGGCAGATACGGTTTCCCAGCCCTCTGGGAACAACAACCACATGCCTGCTGCTTGCTCAGGAACTTTCTACCTCATCGAGTAAATCCAGGGGCCTTATCAAGTTACTGGCCTACTGAACTGCTCAAAACAATGTTTAGAGCTCCTCAGATTTTGAGCTGTGTCGGAGTAGGGCAGTAATTAAATGGCACCTGCTTTTCATAGATAAGAGTGTTGATTATTTTGTTTGTTCAGTTTGTGTTTGATGTCAACTGAAGAGGGGTTATCGCAGATTCAATTATGAGCAGAATGCAATTTTATAGATTTTTGCTGGGTCAGATTGTAAAGTTGTGGAGTTTATTCTTCTCAGAATCGTACAGTTTACTTTTTGCTTCATGCATACTTCACTGCACTTGTCTTGACTAATTACTGTAATTGCTTAAAACCCTTTAAATGAGCATAATTTGAGTTACTGTTCTCAGGCCAGTCCTGTGTGTACTCCCTCTTGAGGTTTTACTTCAGACTTGTATAGTGGTTTGCTGAATCCAGATCTATGCCAAGGTGGGCAGCTCTACCCATGAGCATCTGCTGTATGTCTCTCTGCGATATTACCCATGAAGCACCTGGCTCATGCCACACGCCAGCAACCAGAGCCCAGATGGCAGCTAAGCAGGCTAATTATTTCAACACAAAACTCTGATGTCCCACACCAGCACTGTGGGGCCACTTTGGCATTCTGCATTTCTCTCTCTAGCTCTGCCGAGGAGCATGTCTGCCACGGAGCTATAAAGATGTCAAGTGGGTAATCATGGTCATAGACAGGCCCCAGTGCAGTGCTTGGCGTCCAGATGTGAAGTTGGTCATATGTGGTCTCCTTTAGAGGCATCTGGCACTGGTAGGATGGTGCACTGTCTTTGCCCTCGGTGCTCATCGATGCAGATGCATGCTCATCATTATATTCCAGAGTTGACGATAACATAAGTTTTTGTAAGCATTGTTTTGGATCCTCTCGTGAATATATCGCCACCAGAAAAATGCTGATTCAAAGCGACTAACTGTTTTTTTCCCACAACGTGAACAAATGATGAAAAGTAGAATGACAGGGATTTTATAAAGTGGCAAGCATTCCTCCTCGTGTGTGTTTTTAGACGCTGACTCACTGATGTGTAGGGTATTTCTGCTTTTGTGGAAAGAACGTCTCACTCTGATCCCTTATTCATTCATTCATTCCATTTAGAGGTATTGTGATGTCACCAGATGGCACTCCAACCCAGGAGCATTCACTTGCCTCCTCTATAACACAGCTGTTGGATTCTTCACATCATCCAGAACACAGTGTGTCATTGTTTCATTTACAGCAGCACTTTCTGCACATACAGTACATCTTGCCAGTCTATGGCAAACAGGCTCAGCATTGGCCAAGAATATCAGTGAACAGTTACAAGCTCTAAACTGCTACAGCGATGGTGCACTGCAGGCTTTAACCAAACTATGGCTGGTGGTCCAGTAACTCAACAGTATCAGCATCTTTATCTGTCATCAGCAGCTGCAGTTTCTCTGTACGTCTTCTCTGAGGTTGATGAAGTGTTGCCATTAGGGCCCATCTCCTGCATCCACAGCTGCATTAGATGCAGAATGGGTTGTGCTTGATAAACCTGGCATTTAGAGCAAGGTGCAGGCCCCACAGCGATAACCTACTGACTCCAGCATTAAAGACTGCGCCAATGGGAAGGACGGCCTACATCTTGATCTATTGCTTCCTGTCAGAGAATGGTATTGCTGACTGTAGCCTGTGTGTTATGTATTTCTTGTAGTACCGAGTGCAGACATGAAGAGTAAACCTCCATGGGTTAGCTTCTGGTCTCCAAAGGGTCCTAAGTGATTTGATGCTCAGGCATTTACACACACACACACACACACACACAACCTGTGACATTCATTTCCTAGCTTCAAATCTGATGGTTATGTCAAATTTTGAACTTAACGGCAAATAAAATATTTTCCTGTAAAACCACTCAATATTATGCAGCATGGTCTCTTGATCATAATATTTTAATATTTGAATGACTTTATACTCTACAACTTGATGAATTCTCTTTCGCTTTCTGAATTAAATGTAAAATGATTTTACTTTTAAAACAGCTATGAGCCAGGCATTCACTGTGTGTCTGAAAAGGCTGAGCAAAAGTAAGTACAAATAGAGACCAAAAAAAAAAAGAATAACTGAAACCTATTGTTGTGTTTGTAGACTCAGACTCAGAGAGAGATTAGCTGAAATAAAGCAATAAAGACTCTAATTTGTCCCAGTGCAGTTCTACCTCATCCTTTCAACCTCCTGCTCTTTCCTCCCTCTCCCTAAAGTGTATCCCATCTGCTTTGGGGACCTCTCCCCAGCATGCAGGAGTAGGATAAGCACACCATTTCCCTGTCAATACTTTGCTATTAGCCTCTACAGATCCATATATCACTGGGCTGTAGGCTATGAGCTTGTGTACGGCGCTCCTCTTATCTGAATGGCTGAGGCTGAGGTTCTCCTCTCTGCCCTGCACTTTGATTTATCCAACCAGTAGGTTAATGAGAGCTGGAGCCTGCCCCTTTACTCTTACCCTGAGGGGGTAGAAACGTGTGCACGTACAGGGGTGGAGTGTAGTGGGGGGGGGGGGTTTCAGGATAGTATCCTAAAATGCCAAAAAAAATTATTGCAGTTTTCTCGAGAGTTATCAGCAGTAAATTTAGATGATAAAGACATAAATGTGAAATAAAGATCTAAATAAGGAACTGTTAAATTATCATATTGTAAATGTTTAAAATATTGTTTGAGTAATGGGGATTCAAAATGGTCAAATTGATTCATTATTTAAACACTGAAGTCTTGCAAAAGCTTAAAGGACTAGAACGACATTTTGGGAGATGCATTTATATGCTTTCTTTCCAAGAGTTAGATGAGAAGATTAATACCAATCCCATATCTGTGTGCTGAATATGATGCTAGAACCAGGAGACACTTAGCTGAGCATAAAAACTGGAAACAGAGAGAAACAGCTAGCCTGGCTCTGTCCAAAGGAAACAAAATCCACTTTTCAAGCTCCCTAATGAACGTATTATATCTTGTTTGTTTTATTCATACAAAACAAAAAAACAACAGGATGTGGGTTTATACCAGGTTATATGTCAGACAATTTTTTGCAGCTAAGCAACCTGTCTTGTGGCACTAGTTTCATTCTGCTACATAACAAACATTAACATTAACAGCTATTTACTTACCATGTAGGAGAAACTTTGTGAGTTCAGCCTCAAACTTTATTCCTTTACTCACCAATAGCTGTCTCCAGCGATGGAAAGCAACCCTCTTGTGATGCTTCTATTTCTGTCACTTCTTTTCTTCTACTGAAGTTAGTATGCTAACCAGCTAGCCCCAGCCCGTCCGTCTCATGATACAACTTTACAACAGTGAGTCACTTTAGCATCACTGGGATGCCCTCAGTTCAGCGTGAGAGGATGAAGAAGTAGTGCTGCTCAGACGGCATATTATAACCTCTTGCCTGGAATCTAGGAATAGCTAAACCTGCTAGTAAAATTGATGGCAGGTAAAAAATAAAAAGCTGGTGACATGGCATGGCTGTCTGCACCCTCCACACGTCAACAGTGAAGCTGTTCAAACTGTGGAGAAAAGAGGCTCTTTTAGTTAGGGCTGTCAAATGATCCCTTCATCACGGCAGCTTACACGTTAACAGTATGCTGTGTTCCTTCATGTTTATAGACAAAATGCGACATGAGTACAGTAATCTCAGATAAAAGGCAGTCCTCAAAAGAGAAGTGTAGCTTTTTAACACTTCCCTAGATCAGCGAGTTACATTGCCTGTTACATCAGTGAGTTTATGACCTGCAGATATTTGGCCTAAATCCAAGAAGAAACTGTTTAATGAGCAAGCTGTGTCAGTGTCTCTTGCAGCTCCCTCTCAGCAGTCTGCCTGTATAGTTTGCAATGGGTGTGTGTGTGCGTTTAAAAGCAACTGAAACTCTCTATGTTGAAGGCATTTAGCTGTGGGATAGGGAAGGAGCTCAGGAACTCACACACAACCACAACAGGGGAAGACAAACTACTGCCAGATAAATGTCCTACTTAGCTATTACGCTGTAGTACATTTCAAGAAGAAGTCAGACCCCTCCCTCTGCCTGCTTTTTTACACACACACACACACACACACACACACACATGCACACACACACACACACACACACACACACACACACCTTCCTTGAAAATATCTAGCATATGGTTTTATGCTTCTAGCTTGCTAGCTTGTATCCCAAGGCCAGTTTCCCAGCTGGTTCCCTGAGAGAACAGAGACAAGGGGGGAGAGAAGAGCAGAAAGGATCCAAGGAGAATGAAGAGAAAAGGAGATATATCGAAAGTGATAGAAATAAAGAGGGTAAGAACAAGAGATATAGGTAAAAAAGAGAAAGAGAAGAGGTGATAAAAGAGGTGGCCATGTGCCTCACATCCCCCATCGGCCTATGGCAGATGTATCGTAGGTTCTGACTGTTAAGTACCTGATAATTAGTTTGCCTGTGAGGCATCAGTCATTATGTATCTGTAGCCACTAACAAGGGCCTATCAGGGACGACAGATTTTGTCTGTGATTTACACATAGTCTTACAATGATGATGCTACATCCTCCCAAATCACTTTTGTATAAAGTGTGTTGAATACACTACAGAAATTAGAACATCTCTGACTGAGAGACACTGGAAGCTCTTTTTTCCTAAAAGTAAAACATATACTTGAACTTGAAGGTGCAATAGTGACCTTCCAAATAGTAGTTTAACCTAAATAAAAGGAAAGCCCCATGTAAGTTTGAAAGACCTGGATGTAGGGGAGAACAGGATTGGTAGTCACACATTTTACTTTCATTTGAATCCCTCAAAATCTGTATCATTAATAGATTCCCTTTAAATCTGCAATGGAAACCTAAAGTGCCAGGTAAAAAATGAAGTGGCCTTACTCTTCTTAAGCTTACTCTGTTCAAAAGATGTGGACTGTCAACTATGTGTTGTGCACTTGTGACAACCATCCCTGTCGTTGGGTTGGTAGTCACACACTATGGGGTTGGTTGTACCTCTGTTATTTTAATAGGGCAATTAAAAGATGGAGGCATTATTAAAAAGTGAATTAAAAAAGTTTGATTTTATTAAAATGCAACAACCTAACACATCTTCATTGAGATACAGTGATATAAACAGGAAAAATCAAGTGTATTTTGATCCTTGTATAACAATGTACAGAACAACACATAGAGCTATAATTTGTCGCATGTGACAACCAACCCAGAAGAGAATGAGACAAGAATCTCCAACTGAGCTTTCAACAGTAATGCTAGGATTCACATGTTGTAACGTGGCTATTAAAAAACCTACTTAAAATATAGCGCTCCCCTCTGACTTTTTGTTCATAATCTTTTTTTTTTTTTTTTTTGGTAAAAAATTAGAAGCAAAACAGTGGAGTGCTGGATATTTACATTTTGACATGAAAACATCTAAAGTCTTCTCAACACATTGTCAAAGCATTTACTCCAGAAATGTCTTTTTAGGAGACCTTTGACCCCAACTCAAACCAAATTTCTGTATCAACATTTTAAAACAGCGCCCTCTAGTGAGCGAGGTTTGATGATCGCAACAAACAACCCTGTTCTCCCCTACTATATGATTTCCAGACAACAGACATTGTTCTTGTTTCAACAGGTCATATACATATGCGTTCTCTTTCTTTGTATTGATCAGTTCAGGTCCTCCTGGATGTTATCTACCTCTCAAGGACATCTCAGTCACAGTTTGTTCAGACACTGTTAAGTATTGACCCTGAGTCTGTCAATTCAGTGACACACAGAGACTGTAAGAGATACTGTATTACAAAGCTCACCCAGTAATGACGTCGTCATCATACGTGTTTTATAAAAGTGACGGAAACGTATAAAAACAGCACACAGTGAATGGGGGAAATCGTTTAACATTCTTCAGAATCATTATATTCACTGGGGTATTTTTTTCAAAACCTGTTCAACATCACCTACCTAAAACATTTGAAGGAGAGGAGGGAAAATATTAGTCAAACATAAATTACAAACCCTTATCTTTCTGCTCACACTGTAGTCTGTTTTTTGCTAGCAATAGCTTAATTTCATATGTTTTATATGAGTTTTGAATGAAGTTTTTTTTTTTTTTTGAATCAGCAGGCATTTTGATGATAAATGTTGCAAATCAAATTTAGGTTAAGTATAGTACAGAAGATTTTTAAGTGTAGTATAGACAGAAAGATGATACTAGGTCTTATATTGCTCTCCTGCAAAGAACAAGAGTGTATAAGAAATATGTTGAATATCGCAGTGGGACAAACAGCACACTCAGGATAAGCATAATTATTGTCTTACACCCTCTAGAATTAGTTCAGATGAAGCTGCAAGAAGCCATTTTGCATACCGCTGCTAATAATCCACCAGCCCTGCAGTCATCTTGAGTATTGCGATTGCTGCTCTGCGTTGTCTTTTCACAGTTAATAATTTGCAAAGCAACCTTGCACCCTGTCTTGAAAGGGTTAACATGACTCTCATGTAGCACCGCCTCAACATCCATCATGTTTCTCTGTAACCAGATCATAGCTTCAATCACTGGGAAGATTAGATAGTAGTCTATTAATCTCCCATATTAAGCAGATCCATTTGTGAAAGCAAACGGCCCAGAGAGGCCATCCTTTCACTTGTTGTCTCTAAATCTGATTAGCAAGCATAACGACATGTTGCTGAGGGTCACAGGAGATATGGATTGGTCCTGGCTGCATCTCCACTCTCACTGGCTGGGGTGTTGCAAGAACGAACAATTTTATGTTCAAGGACTCCTGGGGATTCCTGTTGTAGTCACCTAGTATATTGAACGAGCAAGATAATGGGGAGGGGGGGGGGGGGGGGGGGGGGGGGGGGGGGGTCATTTGGAGTATTTTCATTTGCAAGTGCAGTATATCTTGTGAAATTTCAGCAGAGCTTCCTCAGTCTCAGTATTTTACATACTCTGCTTTTTAGAAGAAAAAAAAATACAGTATTTCTAAATCTAACTTAAATGTGGTTGACATCTGTTCAGGTCTCAACACTTGTAATTTTAAGAGTAGAGGAAAGACACGATACATTTGCAAACAAACACAACACATTGTCTGGGCAGCTTGGATTGGCAGAGTGGCTTTCCAGATGGAGGTCTAAATAAAAGAGTAGAAGTCCAGTCGATGAATCTGTGCTGTGATGATGAATACGTCTGTCTTGTTAAAATCACCTGCTACAGTGAGAGCAGTGGAGCAGCGTTGGAACACATATTCAGATCCTTTATTTAAGAAAAAGAAACATCACAGTGAATAAATACTCTATTACCAGTAAAAGTTCTGTATTCAAAGGTGCAGAAGAACTAGCAGTCAAATGTAATGCAAGTGTAAAATTGAAATTACTCATTGTGCCAATTTATTAGATATATCACTTGACTATTATTACGGATGTACATGGAAGAAGAGTATATTAACTAATATATATATCATTAAGATGTTTCATCGAAAAACAATGCATCATATGTTCTAATTTTATCACCTTTAGTATAAAATGTATTAAAGAAACTACCTGACTTCTTCATTTAGAAAAGTAGAGAAGGTGATTTATAATAGAGTTATTTAAGCATTTATAAGGAGGCTGCAGGCTGATCTTTACACAGATTGCTGTGTGTTTGATCCGTGACCCATTCAGAGGTCATGATGTCACTGATAAGGATGATGATGAAGACTATGTAGATGATGTCACTGGTCTTTATTTAGCCTTCTTACCCCAACACACACTGGAAGCAAGCTAGCAGTAACGTTCTGTCAGGTGTCTGGTTTCTCTCTCTGACTTGGCTGGGACGAGGACGAGGAGGAGGAATATCTGGTTACAGCAGGGGGCAGCGAGCGTGGGGACAGATCTGTTTACTTGGGGAAGTTAATTGATTGGGAGGGAAGCTGGTGAGGGGTGAAAGGAAGAAAAGCGGTGGAAGGGGCAAAGAGGCGAGGGTCGGGAGGGTATTGATCATGCGACAGCTCCTGCCATAACCTCCGATATGCATCTGTGCTTTTATTGCACCGTAATGCCAAATAAGATTGTTTCTTGTAAAAACAGCAGAGAAAAACAACAAGTGCTCAATGAGGGGGCAAGATGAGGCAATTATTCATTAGGGTTTGGTTGACTCATTAAGATCAATTTTTACCTTTTTCATTAACACTTTGGCCTCAACAAAGGTTATGTCAGAGAACATATTCTTCTGTTCTCTCTACTAAGAGGGCCTGAATGGGCCTGTCAATAATATATCAGAACTTTTGATTTTTTCAAATGGCTATTTATCTGAAACAAATATGCTGAGCTTTTTGATTTTCCTAACTTGACAAAATTTGCAAAAAAAAAACAAAAAAAAACAAAAACAAAACGCACACACATTCAAAAGGAGGCAGCAGATTATTGTGCTGTTTCTCTCAGATTTAATCCATAAAATTTGATGAGTTTGTCTGTACTCTTGGAACATGTGACTATTGTGTTTTGGTATTTATTGTTATAAATTTTAATCTACACGTAACTTTTACCTGATTAGATTAAGTAAAATTAAATACATTCACATTCCCTTTAATTGAGTCATGCTAATTGAACTTGCCAAAAAAGAAACATTTTGCATTTAGCATTTTGGAGATGATCGCGGTATAAGTGATATTAGCTCTGCTCTGCTTTAACAGTGCCTGTACCTGTAATAATATTATCAGTGTTGTTGTACTTAGGAACTCTAAGAACTCTACACTTTTTGAACATGTATAAGTAGGTAGCTACTACTACAAACAAGCAAATATGAGGTCAGTCATGCGCATTGTGTGCATCAGTGGAGATAGAGAATGAAATGCAGAGCAGTGGAGTGCGGTCTGCATGCCATCCACTTTGTGTTGGATAGACCACATCAATTATTAAGTGGCAGGGCTGCTAGCTATTATTACAGAAAACAGTGGACTGCATCTGGATGCTTTTCCTCACATTTGTATGTCAATACACACCTTGCCCTCGTGGGCTCACCGACCACTGTGGGGCTCACGTGTTAAAACAAGGACATTCTGAATAGGTCATATTCACAAGGGATGGTGTAAAACTGAAACATCCAGTTGACAGGTTAATCAGGTGAGATACAGTATGTCTGAATAAGTGAAAAAAAAGGGAACATGGTTTGTCCCAGCATTGGAGGCAGATAGAAGTGGCTGTGTGTGTCTGTGTGTGTGTGTGTGTCAGAAAGAGAGAGAGAGAGATACTGGCAGACAGTTAGAGAACAAGAGCGAGTGCCTACAAGCGAGAACAAGGAGGGCTGGAGGTGAGGGGGAAGTGGTTGCTCAGATTTGTTTGCCATGTCATTTTTAGTCCTCGTCTCTTCAGTGTCGGCCCTTCCTGCCCAGATGGACATTTCTGTGTTATTCACTCTGAGGTTATGGTTTTAGATTGAGGGCAAAGCCCAGAGCCTGCTGTTTGTTTTGAAGGAATCTATTGTCAATACAGATGCAGCAGGGCTAGGATTGTTTGCAGAGTTAATAGTAGTTTGATGATGTCATTCTCAGTGACCTGAAGAGAAATTGACCCCTGTTGTGTGAGTATTTCTAAAATGCCACCTGCACAATTATGGTTGGAGTGTCCCTGGGCTGTTGTATGTAGGGTTTGTTTTAGCCGAGACAGTCACACATACACACACACACACACACACACACACACACACGACACATGCATGTGAACGCACACACGCACACAGAATGTGTACTGCTACAGTTTAATTTGCTGACCCATACCTCCACGTCCTCTGAAAACATGTTCGTTGAATGTCAGTAGAAATTAGGTTCCCCACGGTGATGATGAAATAATTTATTCATCACGAGTGACTTAGAGCATTTCACCATGAACCTTTTACAGATATGTATTGGTTCTTTTTTTGCCACAACATACAGTAACAGCTCCAAAATAAGACTTCTGCTTCACTGGAGTTCTTTAGACGGATTCACTTTTCACGTGAATGACAAAAAATAGGTTTTGCTTGCATTTACACATGCAGACACAGAAAGAAAGTTAATGCAGGCGTAGGCATAGAGGTATCCATGACAGACTGAGAATCGCATTCATCAAACTGTTGTTACACCTGCTCGTATGTCTTTGATGTAGAGCATTTAAAACCTTTTCTCCTGACTGATCAAGTGGTTTGATGGTAAAAACGCAGCTTTTCTTTCTTGTATTAGTTTAATCCTCATTGTTGTTGGTTTTCACAAAGAGGAAAAATAAAAAAAAGAAGGTAAGAAAAAGGGAGTAAGAGAGAAAGCAAAAAGAGCAAATCCTCCAGAGAGATGTATAATTCATGCTCACAACATACCAGGCATTCTGTGTGTTAGACTGTGTGTGTGTCGGTCCTTCAGAATAGTGTTTCATGCTGTAGGATGATCACTGTGTATTTGCTGTGAGTCCCTGTCTCCATGTCTTTAGGGTTCAGGTATCCAGCAGACTGGATTTAGCCCGGCCAAGACCTGAGCCAGTCATGGAGGGATTCTCTCTCTTCGCTTGAGGTGTGACATTATCTATTTCACAGGTGAGTGGTGACTTCCTCTGTGTTCATGTTGTATTCACTGTAACAGACAGTGAATCTCAGGACCCACATACGCTCTTCTTCAATATGTGTTTGAGGACATGAATAAGAACCAACAGGGCAGTCGATAATCGAGAGAGGCTGCCTGGATCTGGGGCCAGACTCACAAAATTAGATAAAGTATTTCCAAAAGTTTTTTTATTTTATTTTGTTCTTAGAGAGGTATCCGTTCATCAAAATTGTGCCATCTGTTTTTTAAAGAATTGTTTTCTTGATGAAGTTTTTACTTAAGTACAGTTAAGTACCTGATGAAGACACAATGTACAAAAAAATTAACAGTGTGAGGGTCTTTTTCATTAAAAAAGACCAAACTCCTCAAAACTGATACAGTGGACTCCTTTTAGTAATTTTAGCAGACATTTAACAATATTACTATATAATAACATATATAATATTATACATACTATAATATACTTAATTATCTTAGTATCATAAGATGTAATAAATATCTATGCCCTCCCCTTAAAAAAGAATTAACATATATAATAATTTATGTATGTATATATGTGTATATATGACACTTGTTATATATACATATATATAACACTATACTATAATACTACCTCCATCATTTTTCTTGGTGAGAGTTCTTTAAAAATCTGATCTGATGTTACATATTAGCCTGACATATACACTAATATACTGTTTGTGCAGTATGCTAATATCAGCCATTATACTGGCTAAGCTGATTTGTTGCTCAAGCTCCAAATGTTTGCTAACATATTGAAAAGGTCAGCTTGTTTGTTACTGATTACTTTTGTCTCATGTCTCATGGAAAGAAGTTAGCAAACTAAGTACTTATACTTATGGTCCTTTAGCTTCAAGGCAGTGACCAGCTTCATTGCCTTCTTCTATAGTCCGGTGCCTGTTGAAGCAAACATAAATAAAGCCAGCTTAAATAATTCTCCTTAAAAGTGCTGCTCTCTGGACAGAGCATCAGCGGGTTGTAGCTGAGGAATGGGGGTCTTTAGAGACTTTAGATAATTGCATTTGGGAACCTCTGTAATAACTTCTTAGGACTTCTTCTTCCTCTTCTCCTCAAATAACCTTTCAAGATTTTTCTTTAAACTACTTTTGTGAAACTGACTCCTGGTCCAACGAGAACTGGAGAGTGACCTATAAGCTCAAAAAACATCTGAACTTGCATCTAACTGAGTTTCACATTACACACAGTGTTGTCCCTTCTCACAAAGTAAATGTGCCACTGTTGGTAAAAAAAAAAAAAAAAAAAAAAAGTAATAATGGACTTTAAAGTCAGCTTTTTTCAACTTTTCCATTTCAGTGATTTCTCTGTTTGCTCACAGGGTGGTACAGATAAGCAGACAGGTCAACAATCCCATCTTTCATCTGGCTGACTGAGGGAGACAAAACGGGTAATTTTTGCTCATTTGTTCCTGAAAGTACAGTTTGAAATTATTATAATTGACAAGAACAACACACACAATCCTTTTACACTGTTATATGTATCCTGAGCTAAATGATTTCTAATGTATGTATACCTGTAAACTGTGGGACATGGCTACAGTCATCACTCCATCATGAATAATAAAAGGAGAGGATTCCCATGCGTGTGAAATGGCATTGTTCACAGTTTGTGTCACATCAGTGCATGTTTAACTAGGCAAAACAAAGGGTTTTCAATATTTCAGTGTGCAGGGACTGACAGAGTGAGGAGACATTGCTGTACTGCTGTTCTGCCTCCTCCTGTCTCGTCCTCTCCTATCTGGCGTCCTGTCCTCTCCTGTCCTCTGAAGAGCTCTCCTCTCCTCTTAGATTACACTGCCCCGAAAAACGCCGCCTCAAAGAACCCGTCTCCATCTCAGCAGCTCCATGTCAGACCAGTTTTTTGCACAATGACGCCAACAAGAATTGACTCACAACCATCCCTCTTCCCCATTTATCACTTCCCCATCTGTCCTGTACCACAGGCTACATTAGCTTCAGCGTGCAACCCTTTTAAGCTCCCTCCATTGGGTTTGAATAGTGTGTGCTAAAATGCTGTGTTAATCAAACCCCAAACAGGTACACCAGGGTTTGGGTCTCGGAGGTCCAGTAAAAAGGCTACACTACAGAAATGATTAACAAGGGGGCTACTGAACAGATGTGGAAGCAGAGACACATGAGGAACACAGACATTTAGAAAGAGGAGATTGTTTGAAGAATAAAAGGTAGTTTGGTCCTTTATATGTATGTAAGTCTTATTTGTAGCTGAATGAGCTCACACGCCATCAGACCATCAAGCATTTTTTTTCATCTTGTTCAGGTTTTTGCACTTGCTGCTGTGAGTGCAGCACAGATGGGGACCTCATCTGTTAGGAAGTCCTTGTGTTCCTCAACCACCGAGACGGTCTTTACTGCTCCCTACAATCCACTTTGTGGCCTTGCGTGGGGACTTGTCTGATTAGGCGTTGGCTAATTAGGTCTGACTAGCCAGGCTTTTAAGTTACACACCACCATGCGTGAGGCCTTGTTAAAAGCTGATGGATGGATGAGACATTAACTGTCGAGCAGGAGAGACACCACTGATGGGACTTTCTCTTCATGGCATAAGTGGACACCGTCAAGGGGCAGTGGCTCCCGGCCTGTTGGAGGAGTGAGAGAGTTCCGAGATGATGGATGGGATAGCACAGAATCAAAAACACATTCTGCCACACCAAATTATGTTTGTTTTTTAGACATTACTATAGTGATTGCTATTTGCTTGTGAATGTATCCCTTTGTTGAAAATATTCAAAGTAAACAGCACCATATACTAAGGCTCACAAGCTGATATTGCTTTTTTTTAAAGAGACATAACTCAAAGAGGTCAAATAAAATTCATGTGTAAGCCAAGACTGAGGTTTTACCTTATTGCTGCCATTTATCAGATTGTGATGACAAATATCAAACATCTACTATATTTAGATTATTCTGCTATAGTGTTATAAAGTTCAAACTCACAAATCAAATCATTTTACTGACAACATGATTTTTCTAGAACGAATGCCTTTAAATCTGGATACAAATCAGCCATCAAAGCACATGAGCAATGTTGTGCAAAGCATCACAAGCACAAACTGCACTCGTCAAACAACCAGAGAGGGATTCTTCAGTTCCTCTGAATCAGATCTTCCCACTGGTTGAACCTCTTGTCTGCTGATACAGTCACATTACCAGGATGGATGTGTCAGGCAGAAATCACACGACAGATAAGCAGCAGAAAGCAGAGACATGGATAAGTGACAAAAAAAAAAAAAAAAAAAAAAGCAGAGTAGTCAGATATTAATCGAGCCATTTTAACTTTGTCATGAGAACATTTGCCAGCTGCAAGGCGCTCTGCTGATGTTTTAGCCTGAGGGTGTGACAGACAGGAAGGGATGTTATGCTATCACAACGTTTGATCACCAGCGTCACGGGAGCACAGGTATCAGAGAGAGGCTCATATCTCTCACAGCTGTTCAGAATCTGTCGTGGGGCTTGTTTAGATATTGGTGTAAATGGGCTACGGAAGATTTAACTTTGAAGATATGAACCGGGCTCTTTTTTTCCTTTGAATCTCCTTTCAACAGTCATGAACTGCACAGTCAAGAGCAGTTTCTTGAAACTAAATAAACATGTGTGAGTCAACAGGGGAAAGAAAAAACATTATTCTCCAATGCTGTGTAATTGTGTTAACTGTGCATTAATAGCCATCACAGCACAATTACTTGGCTTGCACATAATGGAAGTCTAATCAATGTATGGATCCTGCCCCCTACTGTCAATGATGAAAATTACATCTATAATCAATTAGAGGGTGTGCAGTGTTGAGGGGCAGTATGCTGACAGGATCATCTGGATCCTTTTTTTTTTTTTCTTTTTAAGGAGGAAATTTGTTGCCCAGCCACCACAAATACAGCATTTACACTACATATATTCCAACACATTGTGGTTTGCAGTGTTTTATTTGCTGTTTTATTTGGACATTTTTAATGTGTGTAAACTGTTTCGTCTGAGTACATTGAGCAGAGAAGCTATTTGCAACAGATCTTCACTTCCAGTGATTTTACACGCTGCTTTTCCTTGTCATTCCCTCTCTTATCTCATAGAGACAAGTGTTTGGGATCTGTCATGATCATCCGCCTCCTGTTGTATGCAGGGAATACAGCAACCTCTTCTGGACAAAACTGAAAGTAGCAGAAAGTGTAATGAACGCAGGATAAAGGAAGTGAGTTACACCTGTCTTATCACTCTGTCTGACAAAACTGGGTTTACAGAAATTATGGCAACACTTCAGAAAATTAAATGGCAGTTTGTTGTCATTACTGTATTTCTGGCATCACGTCTCAGCTGGTATCTAACTAGTAATTTGACTTGAGAATTATCTTATTATTGCCTGGGGGAGTAATAAAAAGTATTTCATGATCAATGTATCTGATGAGTTTGCTGTGACGGTACACTGGTGAGCTAATCAGGCCAAAGGGATCAATGGAGTGGTTGTCACGCTGCCTTGCATTGCTTCTATCTTCGGATAACTACAATGTAAATGGCTGGGTACTAAAGGAAACCCTACTGGGATGCATACTAAACTCTGCCTGTGCTGCATTGTACACATGGGAATCTCTACAGACACTTAGCCAGTTCTTAATCAGTAGAGTGCGAAAAATAGGTCCCTATTACACAGCCCTCTCTGAGTCTCTTATCATCATATTTGTCAGAGCTGCTTTATTCATTTCCAGATCAGTTTCCTCAGACTGTAAACTTTACAGCCCTTGTAGCAAATCCTTGTGGTACGATCTTTATTGTTGCTGATAAGCTCTGAACCTCTTTCTTCCTCCTTCTCTGCCTCTTTTTTGTTCTTCTCATCTCTCGCAGGCACTAACAGCTACAAGGCCACCAGATGCTCTCACAGCCTATTTGTCTTGTCCCTTTCACAGACAAACTAATTGCTAAACAAAAGGTGCTGGCGTGTCCTGTCGAGTACCCTTGTAAATGCTTTACAGCCGCAGCCCCATTCTGCCCACTAGTTAAGTGCCTAATTATAAAAGGATCACAAAAGAGTCTGATTAGGGATAAAGGAGAGAAAGGGGAGGAGGAGGAGAAGGAGGAGGTTGGGATCCTATAGACTACACGGGGCAGCTGACGCAGTTAGCTCAACATAAGTGAAGTCCTGATGATTAAACTGCCTGAACACATGTAAAAACTGGACTAACTCTTTGCTATTGTTGTAGTAGAGTTACTGTAGAGGCAATAATGCGTCCTGCAGGTGTGGTGCCTGCATGAATTGAGTGATATGCGTAGACTCATGTAGATAAAGCAGAGGTGGTTAAACCTCTTTATCTGCAACTAATTAACTATTTTAATTATGGATTCATCCATTGCTAATTTTCTTAATCAACAGATTAGTGGTCTGGCCTATAAATTGCCCTTTACAGTTTCCCAGAGCCCAGAGAGACATCCTCAGATGTCTATTTTGTCCAAACAACAGTTTAAAACCCAACAATATTCACTTTACTATCACAGAAGACCTCTGTTATCTAATACTGGAATATAGCAACACTAGGTTACAACTAAAAGTTCTCATAATACACAAAAATATGCACCAGTGTGTACTAAACTATTATTGTATAAAGTATATTACACTATATTAGGGGATTATTATCACTAATGCATTGATGTCTATGTAGCGTTTTACGGTTTGTTCAGATGGAGTTTTGTTTAGTTAGTTTTTATCCTGCTTGCAGTTTAATTTATTTGTATAGTAAAAAGTAAAAAGTAAATAGCAGTTAAAGCTGGAAAGTAAATATAATGACGTATAATATAGATATGCTATATATTATACAATGTACAAGAGTAAGAAAACCAACAATTACTCATATTTTTGACACTAAAACCAGTTCAGTTTTAGCATTTTTCAATTTAAAAAAAATTATTAATTTTGTGCTGGTCAAATAATCACTTCATCGACTAATTGTTTGAGCCCTTCTGTTGACAGTTCAAGGGGGAGTAAGGACAGTTTGGAATCTAATCTGCAATTTAATGCAATCTAATAAAAGCTTTAAAAATTACAACAGAGTTGAATCAACACCTCCCTGACAGCCTTTGCAAAACCTGAACGTGATAAGCTTCACATTTCCTGCAGGGCTGTTGTATTGGGTTGCATTAGATTGTGCAGGTGTTGCTGAAATTGCAGGTGAATTCTTGTCTTTTGGAAACAACAGATGCAGAAAAAGGAAAGAAGAACATGCTTCTTTTGATGTGCACCTGTGTGTGTGTGTGTGTGTGTGTGTGTGTGTGTGTGTGTGTGTGTGTGTGTGTGTGTGTGTGCCTGTTCCTGTCTCTGTCTCTGTATCTGTGAAAATGTGTCCCATCACCTGCTGATGTGTTCAGGTGTGTGTGTGCCTGTGTGTGTGCGGGTGTACTTGTGAGTCTCTCTGTGTATGGGCCGAGAAAACAGAGAGCCCCTGACTCCCTATCTTGACAAAGTTGGGTAATTAACGACAGAGCCTATTAAAGGGAGAATATTCAGCCAGTGATAAATGGCTTTAATAACATGGCCGTGTTCTCTCTAACAGAGACAGATCCTCCCGCCACCGTCTCCCTGCCCACCAGATAAAACTACCCAGACTCCCATTTCACCACTCTCTTCATCTTGCCTTTTCCCATCGGCAGTCTCACTCCTCCTCTATTTTCTCCGTCTTTGCATTTTCTTTTCTCACTTTTGAAAATTTTGTGCTTTTCTCTCAAAGATTTCATCTTGCTGTTGGTCGATCGATCTGTTTTCTTCCACAAGTGGTGTTTTTTGTAATTTCAGAGTTTAGCGTCATCAAAACAATCTCATCAGACATGCTCAAATTGTATTCATGTGCACACGAAAGCAAATTGTGCACTGTCCGCAAAAAACAAAAATGTGCACAACGCTTATTAAGCTCCACCTTTTCATCTACCTGCATGCATGTTTGTGTTATTGTGCGTGTTTGTCTTGTAAAACATCATTAGCCTCTTTGTGTAGGGGCCATGCAAATTGGACAGTTACGAAGCGCCAGGACTGATTTATGTTTCCATGCAGCCCTTTAACAGGGGCTATGCTACTGCTTTATGTGTCCTGGTGGGTTTGGGGGCAAGGGCTGACCACAGGGGTCACATTCATCACAGCCTCATGTTGTGAGATTGGTCCAGATGTCTGTCCTCATTAGAACAGGCCACTCGGCGAGTGAAAACATTCAAATGGGTGAGAGTTTAGCAGCCGCTCATCCAAGTACAAAATCGAAAATGTGACAGTGTTGCAGAGAATTTTTGGGGCAGATGTCTCTGTGCATTTTATTGAGACAGTCAAAAAAAAAAAAAAAAAAATTGCATCCATGTGCAAAGCCATGCATATTGTTTTGGTTTTATTTGTACCGATTTAGAGACATACAGTACGTCTTTGAGTGAATTCAATTTCAATTATGCTGCTCAAAGCACTGAAAAACTACGCTGTAAAAAAATTTAATAGCAACATCTCTTGGTATAAACACAGACGGCAGCAGTTTTCATTGTAACTAAGTGCTCCTGAAGAAGTTGTCCCTATGAAAACTGTTGACATCTTGTTTTGAGAATAACATGGTGTAAATGAGAAAATAAAACCAAAACTATCTGCATTGCTAGAAGCTACGATGGATTCCTGAGAGAATATGTTGTTTTCATAATTTGGGTGAACTGACCCTTTAATGCTAATCTTCAGTTTGTGGTCCTCGAGAACCCTGGCCCTCACCGACATCTCAAAAACAGACTCAGCATTGTTTTACCACCTTGATACTCAATGACTTTAACTATGTTTTTTTGGGAATTACTTATAAACATGATTTTAAACTGATGACATATTTCAGAAGTATGTTATGATCCACAGCTTCTTGTTGGGGTTGGGAGTCTCAGAGGCATCAACTGTAAAACATGGTTAGATACACCATATGCATATTTTCATATGCCCCATATTTTTGATTGATGGTAGTGCTTTATACGCAGCACTGCCCTCCTCAAATCCCAAATAAGTTGTTTTGGATTTCTGCTTTTGGACTTTTAGAACTTTAGAAGGTTCTGGGGTCTAACTGACCCTGAAGTCACCTTGTAGGATAACATACTGTACATTTCTTTTTCTGTGAATGACTTCTTGACGGAAGAAATCTATATTTGTTTATATGTCTATTTAGCATAAACAATAAATATGCTCTCATTTGCTATTACAACAAGTCTTTTGGTAATTCGTATTTTGTCGCCTTTCTCAAATTTGAAAGCTCAGAAAGTTCAGCAAAGCAAAGGGTTACCACTTAAATAGTTTTTACATATTGGGTTTTGATAAGTTATATAAGCAAAGAAAGAGATAGAAAAAAATATATATATTTCAGGTACAAAATTGATTGTTTTTACAATTATTGTTATTATCATTTTCATGAATACAGCTGTGAGGGACACAGATATTGAAGAAGTCAAGACAATTGCAACACAATGGTGAAAAATGTGTGCATGGAAGAAAGAAGGATGACAATGAAAGGTTTGTTTTATTTGTGTGTGTACTTCACAGATTCAAAAAGGCGCGGGATCCAATAATGGACAAAACCAGAGAAACGCCATTGAAAATTGGAGTTTGCCTTTAGGTTTGGGCCCTGTTCAGCACACACAAACACACACACACACACCAACACGTATCATGTCAGGTGCCATTCCAACGTCCCTCTCCCTGTGCGCAGGGACCTTCACACAGAGGTTGTAGTATCAGGCGCTCTCTCTCACAGGACCAAAGGCAGCAAGTCCATTAAATACACATGAGAGTCTAATTAGGGCCCCCCTCGTGCAGCGGGCTTGGAGGTAGGAGTCATTGGGGAATGACACTGCCAAGACCCTGACACTCGGAGAACACGCTCTGCAAATTAATAGAGAATGACCAAGAAGTAGCTCTGTGACTGACTGGGACCTCTGCTTCCTTGGAGGCAAGAATGTTCGGTGGTGATTGCTCTCATTAAATTTGTTATAGCAATATAATTATAAAAATATGTCTGGAAAATGCAATGATTCTTGGTGTGTGGTTAGTTTGCATACTATGGTAAATTTGATATGAATGTTTAATACTTATATGGTTCGTGTGACCTTTAAACGAGACCAGGGAGAAGGCATTGTTGAGTGTGTTTTTTAGTTTGTGGCCTCATTTTACCCATTAAACATCTCTGTTGTTGTCTTCATGTGAATGATAGTCAACCATCTTGAACGAGATTAACATAACTGATCATTTTGCTAATTTGTTCTGAACTCAAGCAGGAAAAAGGAACTCAACTATATTTCCCATTATAATTAGGTTGATAATAACGTTGGGTGAATTATTGCACTTTTGTTATTCAGGAGGAAAGTCTTTCCTCTGCTGCGTGTCAGATGAGATATTAGTGTGGACATAATTCTTATTCTGGCAGCAGCACGGTGACTGATATTATTTAAATTACACCTCCTTGGGCAAAGTATTCGGAAATACTTTGCAGATGGGAATTCATCACAAAATGGTGCTGAGAAAATGAGGGACATCAGGGTTTGATTACACTGACAAAAATGTCTTTTTTTTTTTCGAGGGGGAAATGATGAATGTTGTTAACAACAGACTGAGGTGCAGAATCCACTGGAAACTGGCTGCATCTCCCTATATCCTTCCGTCCTGATGTATTTCCGCACATCTGTCCATTTCCTGTAATTGATAGATGCATAATAGATGTATAGATGTTGAATCAAAGTGGATTTAATGTGGCTTTTCTGCCACCGATCAACAGGAAAAGGCCCTTTATGTCAAAGTGAAAGCGGAGTTCTACACCGTGATCTAAATTAACAACAAGTATAAAATACAAAGTACTTGTTTCACGACCTCTAAGTCAGTATTTAGTAGATGCAGCCTTGCCTGCGATTTCAGCCATGACTGTGTGGACAGGTGTCAATCAACTGTCATCTGGACACTCTGCATTCTTCTTTGCAAAAACTGCTCAGGCTCTGTCAAGTTGCAGGTTAATTGTGAATGAATGGTCTTCTTCAAGTTCAGCCACAAATTCTTGATTTGGATTGAGATCTAGGCTTTGACTCAGCCACTCCATGACAGTACCACTTTTGTTTTAAAGCAGCTATAATCACCATTTTTATGAACGCATGATGTGATATGATGCATCAAACGACAATGTGAAAGGGGTCACTTGTAGTGATGAACCTATGAGATGAGAATTATCACCCTAATCTGCTGCTACCACCAGCTTTACAGAGCTTTATAGTGAGTCCCAGCTTTACTGTTCACCACAGCTTTGTTTTTTCCTGCTCAGCACCAAATAGCAGACAGACACAGCAACTTACTGGTGAACACAATTAGCAAGTCAAGAGTCAGATTTTGCCCTCAGGACAAAAACATAGCTAAAATAGAGTGAATATTGGACTTACATTCTCAAGGTGGACACAAACATGACTCCAATGACGATAATGTTGCTCCATAACTGCTGGATGTGTAAATAAGCAACTGCTTGCTAACAGGTTTGCCATGTCCGTATAAAAGGCAATAGTCTGTCAGTGTGAACAGCTAGTGCCATAAGTTGACAAAATAAACAGTTCTTACAGGTTTAAGTCATTCTTGTGTAGCTTTTGCTTTATGCTTGGGCTTCTATCTGAAAAACAAGCTGCAGGTTTCTTGCAGACTTCATCAGCGTTTCCTCCATGATTTCCCTGTATTTTGCTGCACCTTGCTTTATTGTACCCCCTGCCTGCTGCAGAGAAGCCCTACAATCAACTGAAACCCCTTGACTTCACACACATGATCCCAACTTACTCTGTCTTATTAAAGGGGGTAAATACTTATTCAGAAATGAATGTCGTATTTTATATTAAATATAAAAATCAAATTTTGTAATTGATTTAGACCACTTTTAAGAGAATTGTTTTCATTTTGGCATTAGAGGTCTGTTTTGGCTGATCAGTGCCAAAGAGGACACATTAAATCCACTTTGATACTGTGTTGTAAAACCATAAAACATGAAAACACTTAAGAGGGATGAATGGCTTTTATATGCACTATAGACAGAGAGAGAGAGACCGACGTCAGTGTAACATGTCTCACCTGTTCAGTTGGTGTCATGTTGTGTATCTGTGAACTGCAGCAGCCTCCCACACTTCTCTCCACCCCGCTGCTCCACTCTGACTCTGTTCTCCTCTGCTGTCACAGCTTTGGCCTTTAAGCTTGGCACTGTTACCATTTTAACAAGAGCGTCATTAACGTCATCTTGCTGAGCGCTCCGTCGCAGTGACTGACAGCTGTTTTGACACTCTCTGCCTCATCAACTAGACACACACACATGCAGTTGGAGGGCTGACTTACAATAATGCAGTACTAAAAATGTCAGCAGCTCCATTGAACTTTATTGGTTTTAAAGCCAGTGGCTAAGGATTTTTTTTTTTACGGCCAACTTCTTTAAATATCTTACAGTGAGATAGTGCTGTCTAAATTGTATCATACATTATAAACTTCTACAAGTATATGGCTGCAGTAGCAACACATATGCTCACTCTTTATGGCACACAATTCAATGTAAATTCTTATGCAGATAATATACTTGTCCTCATTTGCGGACCACTACTGTATGTTCACACAGATGGGAAAATGTCCTTCGGTCTACAACGGCCCGTTTCTATTTGCCTTTAAAATGCCAATATATCTGACACATGCCTCTTCTAAGCATAGAGTTGCAAATTGACTGAACTTTAACCTCACATCTCTAGCCAGCAAGCCATAATCCAACGCCAACCCACACCTTTTGGTTTCTAATGCTGTTCTATTACCATGCCATAACTCAAATTACAGTGTAATGGGCTGCTGTTAGCCTTTTTAACATAAACCTGCCATTCTCCGAATATTACAGCCACTTATGAGGAAGGTTTATGTGTCTAGGTAGTTCTGCACTTTGGTAATAACTGTTCTCAATCTTGTCTCTCTGTTCCTTTATGGACTGTATGATTGTAAGTCTGCCTGACAATAACCACCAATATATCAAGTGTCTAGCTACAGCATCTCATTAGTCCTGACTTTTTGAATTACTCAGAAGATATCAGCATTGTGAAAAGAAAAAAGAAAAAAAAAACGAAATAAGATTGTCATAAATAATCCCCTAAAAACAATCACAACTGCCACAAAACAGGCTTCATGCCATTTCACCAACATATTTAATATTTCACTATGAAGAGAACTCAGATTCCCAAAGTACCCAAAATGAATTACATTGTGGATTATCATGTAATTATGGATCTTTCCAAAGTCTGATAGAGCAGGAAAATTGAGCTCTGAATATTTCATAATGCATAGCACCATCTTTGTTGAGGAAATTATTTAGGGATAGCATGCTCATTTGCAGAATGGGCAAAGGTTCATTGTGAGGCACCAGAGTGCAGTAATTGGAAATCTCCAGTGATTCAAAGCAGTCATTCAAGGATGAGCATGTCTGCGCGATAACTGTGCACGCAGTACACCATTAATCCTCAGTCAGACACCCAAAAACTATCAAGTGCCATCCACACCTATCAAGCTGTTTCCATATAGCTTATTTGTGTATATAAATCACACGCATACAACAAATGTGACAAATGTGCACTTTGTGGGTTTTTTTCTGCAGATCCTTCCAACCTCAGCCACCACCAACACAGCCAAGAAACGGTAACTCATGCATCGTCTTACCTGTGATTTAGATTTGAAGCACAAAATTGAAGCATTTCTTAAAACAAGCATGGATTCTTTAAGAAATGTGAGTAAAGATAATGTTCCAACAGGTACACTGATATCAGTGTCAGACAGTGATAACAATTTTAGTACATATCATGAAATGATAACAACATTAACAAGGAAAACAAAACAACCAAACAACTTAAGCTTGGACAAATTACACACTTACATGAACACTCACGACTGGGATGTAAAAGAATAATTTTGTCGCCTCTAGAAAACATATGAAGAAATGCCAGTTTTGAAAAATGTCATCTTTAAAAGGCAAATCTAAATGTCAGAGAGACAGATACTTTACACATAGAGAGCGCTGCCTTCTGGGCGTAACACAGAAAGGCGTGAGAATAATATTTTTTCCCAGTTGAAATGAACTGCAATTACTCGGCATCAAGCATATAAAGCAGCACACTCACATTCACACTCACATAGCCTGAAGAGGAGCGTGGTCACTGTTTGCAACATTACTCAGGGAATCAAAAAAAGAAAGCACAACAAAAGCGAAAAAAAAAGGAAAAAAAAGTTTATTTTTTATGTCAGAGGAAAAACAGACACTTTACTATATTATGATTTACAGTGTGCTACTGAGATGTTATGAAATATAAAGAATTTAAAGTCAGAAATAATGCTCAAATGGTGAGTCAGTTCATTGAATTAGTTGATTTGAAGACATGCACGCCAGGAAATTGTCATAAGTTTCAGTTGCAGCCCTTGTCAGGAAATTAAAGTATATACATGTAACAACTGACTTCTGAAAAAAAAAAAAATGTAATGAAATGAATGAGTCAACTTTGTGCAGTGACCTCTATGCAGCTGTCATTCTTATGTATTTGGGGAAAAAAACATGGTAACACTTTAACGTTCCACCCCTTTTAGTACTAAATAAACATTTAATAAATACTTTTCAATACATTATTGTGCCATGGCAAGCAGTTATGAAGACATGATTATATTATTATTGATGCAGTATTTGCAATCAATTTTAACTTCTCCCAGTAAGACATATTTTATGTTATTACAACTGTGTTTTACTATATTGTCATTCATTATTTTTTAATTTCATTTTTTTGGGGGGCTTTTTTTGTGCCTTTAGTATAGAGCAGTGGACACTGACAGGAAAGGGGGTAGAGAGAGGGGAATGACATGCAGGAAAGAGTCAGGTCAGTTGGGAGTCGAACCGGCGACTGCCTGCTAAGAGCATCGTGCGCTCACATGGTACACGCCCTAACCACTCGACTACTGGGCCGCCCCCGTCATTCATTATTTTTAATAAACCATCCTCCATATATGGATTCCTATAGGAGGTGTTTCAATATAGTGTATTATCAACCATGTTTTAAATAGTGCTTATCAATGCAAAAATGGTATTGAGTTAAAGTGTTACCAAATATATTTTGATAAAAACTAATTGATTCATCAAAGCAGAGTGCACAGCTGTTGACTTGTACATGAAAGTCATGTGAGTGTGTGCAGTTGTTTATTTCTGCATGCATATGTGTGTGTCTGTTTATTTGTGCATGGGTGAGAGTTTGGCTTAGCTTTTGGCATGGGGTCACAACTCTTTCCCCGAAGAGAGTAGGGATAAAGCAAGTGGAGCAGCAAGCCCTCTTTGGGTCTAAATTTTGCATGCTGCTGAATGTCAATCTCATGAATAAGCAAAGCAGGAATGAAGCCTTCCTTGCTCCTCAATTTGTTTTGAAGTTTGTCTGTATGGAAAACGTTCATACTTCCCAGTGGGGAATATGAGCAGAAGCCTGAGTGGGAGATTCAACGCCATTTCAATCATCAGTGGGGCTCCTGCAGGTAAGTAGCTGATTAAAAAGCAAAAGAAGTGGAGGAAGGAGAGAACTGAGGTGCAAGCAGAGATGAAGACAGAGGAAGAGAGGAGGTAAAGAAGGGGATAACAGAGATGGAGTCTGGGAAAGCAAGGGGAAAGAGACATAGACTCGCCTGTCGGATCTCTGTTCCTGCTGTACCAGGTCATGTGTTTTTATATAAATGGTTGAGGTCATGTGTCAGGTCAGGGAGAGCTAGTCTTAACTCCGAGGCTGGAGGGCACCTCTAGCCCATGGGGCATTTAGGTATCTCTTCAACCCAACAGAGAACCACCGGGCTGTTCTCTTAGCATGCAAATGAGACAGGAACAAATGTCCCATCACTTCTCGGGCTCCATGTCCCAAAGTGCTTAACACTCTTCCTGTCAACCCCCCGCTCCAGCTGCTTCAAAAACCCCTCCTGCACCTCCGTCACTTTTTTCCTCCCTCTTATGTTCTTTAAATGAGCTTTCCAACTCCACTTCTTTCTCGCAATTCAATTTTACAAGGCCATTATCTCGGGTGTAATGTGGAGGTTAAATATATCGGGGCAGACGTTATGTGAAAATAATTAGTGCTAATGAATAATGCACTCATTCAGCTGATGAAGGATGGTTGTCAGGGTAATGGAGTGCAGGGGAGGGGCCCCTCTGACAAATGAAATTAAAATATTTAAACACTGTTTTACGATATTAACGGTCCCTCACACTCTTTCCTGTTACCTACCCGCTACATGAAGCAGACAGGCCTCTATGTGACACAATAGTTGTACCATTACTCATGCACAACATCTGTCTCAGTAAAGACAGAACCCATGACATGAGGAGGAAATGTCCTCTTACCACACTTGTACAGTACCACAGTCAATCCTCCCTGCTCTGATAATCACTTTGAGGACATCAGAGATGCCAGTCCTATTGACAACCTCTGTCTGTCTGCCAGATTATATTTCCGTCTCTTTATTTATTACCGCAGCAGTCGTTCAGCCTCTTACGATCTCATTCTGCACCCATCATGTGACAATGAGGGATGTAGGTTTTAAATCGCCCGGTTTACAGCACCCTCCCAGTCAATTGGCCTTCTTGAATCAATAAAGTTGGATCAAGCACTCTGTGACTGATAAATGGTAAAGCATCAACACCATTTCATTAGACATGATGGTTAGAAAAGGGTAGAGAACAGTGCCTTTGACAGGGGTCAGAAATCTAATGAGCTAATAATACATACTATTCAGTGCTTCACTGGCAAAACTCTCTTTAATAAGGTTTGAGGAAAACTTCAGATGGATCGGTTCACCCAATTTACTAAAAAAGTATCAATTTGCGCTGACTTTAGCCTTTCTAGCTCTTAGAACTTTGTGTGCCCAGGTTTTGAGATATGCCTCTGAGATTTTTGCCACAGCTCCGATACAATAGAAGTGAATACAATTTAACTTATGGTGCTGACAGTTCTAAAAAAATATATATTTAAACAAGACTAAAAGTCCACCGCCATGCTATCAGCTCTTGAGCTAAAAGCTAATGTCAGCATGCTAAGATGCTCACACTGATAATGCTAACATCCTTATGTGTTTAACAGATATAATGTTAACCACGTTCAACGTCTTAGTTTAGCATGTTAGCATGCTAACATTTGGTCATTAGCAGTAAACACAAATGATGGCACAAGAGGAAAAGAGGATCACAAATCTTTAGGATTCATCCTCTGGGTACCATGAGTGTTCATACAAAATATAACGGCTGTCCATCCAGTTGTTGAGATATTTCAGTCTGGACCAAAGTGTTGGACCAACACACAGGCCGATATTGCCATCCATAAAAGTCAGTTATCTTGGATAATGCACTGATGGTCCGTGGAGTATTGAGAGAATGTGGGACATTGTTTCTGGACAGAAATGTTTGAATATTTCTTTGTTTGTTGTATTTCTTGTGTCTTTTTTAAATGTGGTGAAGTAACCCTTCAAAATATGGTTACTGTTAAATCCAAAGAACAATATTACCAAATCTCAGCTACAAAATGTCAAATTGGATCCGCGGGTCTTTAAGTCACAGTTATGTTCGGTTTTCACAGGACAATGGGTAGCTGTTATCAAAAAAAAAGGGCTGTAAGCAGTGGAGTGTGCCGCTCTTTCCCTGGGGTTTAGCAGAGACAGCCAACACACCACACCAGCCACATCTGACATCTTTCTTTTATTAATCTCATATTTTGCAGATTGGCGCCATATACATTTGACTTGTAAAACAGGTCTAATTAAGGGGCCCGTAGTATGCAAGCCACACATCAAACAGTGAGTTACAGTAAAAGCCTATGATCTCAGTCGCGCTCTCTCTCTCTCTTTTTTCTCCTCCCTAGCTTCCACACACCAGAAACACTGATTATAACAGAGACATTAAAAGGGAATTACAGCGAAACAATTTACACTTAATGTAGCAGTCATATGAACAGGGAAGAAGGATGGACAAAGATATAGCAGTATTAATAATATATGCTTTAATTAAGCAACTGGGAATGCAAAGAGCAGGATCAAGGCATAGGGAAAGGCAGACAATGAAACAACAGTGGTAGAGAAGGGGGAAGTAGTGAGAGAAAGGCAACTGAAGTTAAAGAAGTGACAATGAGAGACTGAATCAGAGAGAAACTGTAAAACAGTGTAGAGGGTAAAAAGTGGAGGAGGGAGGAGGATCAGAATATGTTGCTATGGGTTTTCTGCATACCGTGATTCATGGGCAGTAAATATGCAAAGCCTGATGGCCATAAGGCAATCAGAGGAGCGCCACTCATCTACATGTTGCACAATGGGCTATAATCCATCTGAGGGGCAAGGAATAATGATACCAGGAAGCAGGAATAAGAGCAGGGTCTGTTTATTACCTCAGACAGATCCATAATGCATACAGATGTGAGGGAGGCACGCTGCAGCCTCTGGCCAGAGAACTCCATTGAAAAGTACAGACAGTAATATTGTTTTTAGTGTAATGAAAGACAATCTGATTTAAGCACCTATTAAGGCAAATAAGTCTGCTGTCACATAAAGTTTTAAAACAAGTGCTAGAGCTATAATGATCACTGACACAGAGTGGAGAAAGGCTGAGATAGACATACAAGAAGAAGAAGGAACAGTTAATCTGACAGCTCAAAGGCAACAGTAAGGTCACCAATAAATTACATGAATTCTGCGATATGGATGTACACTCACGTATAGTGAAATGTAAGGTTATAATTTGGTTCAAATATATACATTTAAGACTTAAGTAGACCTGTATAAAACCTACCACTGGCAATAAAACTGTGATTTCACTTCTTGGTGTCATTGTGTTTACTTTTATTAATTTGCAAAGAGACACACACAAACATACACACACGATCAAGCACAAAGACCTTGCTTTCCTGTCTTCTCATAGAGGACATTAACACCAGGATCTTGCTGCAGCTGGAGTAAGTAATAAATTGTGTTGAACATTGATAAACTAATGCAATTACCTGCAGGGCAAGCAAGTCAGCTAATTTAAAGATACCAGGTTTGTTCATGGGGTGGGAGGCTCTGAATAGGCCCCAAGGGTGAAAGATGGCGCCTTTATTACATCTGAGAGGTCAGCTTGGTAGCACTGTATTAGGATTGATCTTTTGATCCCTGCCTGGAACCCCCCATACTGTACCAACACCATTTGGCTGAGAAAAAACTGTTTGTCTGGCACAAAGGGTTAAGTCTGCCAGCCAGGCAGCCTAATTGAGCACCACACATCTCAGCTACACAGCAGAAACAGGAACCTAGAGGGTCGTAACAAGCCAGGCGTAACTTATTCACATAATAAACCAAGCAGATATCTAAATGAGCCATTGAGCTGGCCAGAGGGAGGGAGGCCATTAGGCCGCGTGGACCATGGGTACATATTTGTATATCTACAATTGCCCTATCATTTGCATATATGGCTTACTGCAGACATGTTCGCCATGCTTGTACCCAGGAGCCTAATGACACAATAGAACAACTCTGTACTCATTCATAGCATCATAAACAAGCCAGAGACATATTAATTTTACCCAAAAAACAAAAACTGATATACATGAGAAATCATTTAGATTAATTGGAAAACAAAGCGTCTGGTCTGCTAAATTAAATTGACATGCCATGAATGTACATTTCCATGGCATGATTCAGTTTTCAGTCATTTTTTTCTTGTGTCCCGAACATAATGATTTGACTTGTTGTCACATTTATAAGCTTCACTGTTGGCCTACATCATTTATCTACTGGGGTGGAAACATCTGAGGAAATGTAAACTTGAAGGACTAGGAATTGGAGAAACATCTCAGTTTGATTTTGCCTTCTACAGTTTACATTTGAACACATTACATCTTGTTTGTTTAATCCATAAACTGATGCGTAAAAGCAACAGTTCATAGATTTGTGTGCCATACACTTTCTTGGCCTGGAACCAAGTTACTGCTCCTGGCCAACAATTAGACGAGCATCTAATTATGTATAAAACTATGAATTTGTAGCTCAGGATTTTGTACAGGTTAAAAGCCAAGCTAGCTGTTTCCCCTTGTTGTCAGTCTTTTTGCTAAGCGAAGCTAACCAGGTGCCAGCTGTAGCCGAATTGTGCTGCAGTGCTGAATTAAATGGATAGATATGAGAACGGATTCATGCATTTTCCCTTTGTAGGACAGTAGTGATCATATTCCCCCAAATTCCTTTCATGTTACAGTAGCTTGGTTCTTATTAGTTCTAAGATGTCTAAATTCACAAATGATTCACATGTAAAAGCACAACATGACTTAAACATGACATGAGCAAACAGTTGATCATGCACCATGTTGAGTGTGGTGATTCCACAGTAATAGGGTTTAGCCTAAAAGTGTGGTTTCGCTTTTTGTTTGTGTGTTTTCATGAGGACCAAATAAAGACATTGTATCCTCCTCAGCTTTCTGAATGTGTGGAAACGGTCCCTGTCATGACATGTTCTATTGATTCAGTTATATTAAATTAAAATTGAAAATTTCTATCAAACTATTGAATGGGGTTTCTGTTTATCAGAGTATATTTTAACGTGGTGAAATAAGAGTTCCATTGGCTTTGGGATTTCAGGATAGTGGTTCATGACAGGTTGTTTTATCCATTTCTTTGAGAGTTGTTTGATGGATTGATACGTGACAAACAGATAAAGAGTAAAGATTCAAATTACCAAGCATTCTGTTTTGTAAATAATACACAGAAATTGCAAAACTGTATTTTTCCAAACTATATACTGTTAAGTACTGTGGTGGCAAAAACTATTACCTTGTTCAGTACTCAGAAATCAACTGGTAATAGGTGGGCATGATAGGGTGCTAGGGATGCTTGAATTCCTATTTCAGAGCCGTCAGAAAAATAATGATCCTGTGTCAATTACCTGTTATTCTTAACTTGTATTTGCCCGTTATGTTGCTTAGTTTAATCAATAACATAAGGTTGTCACTAATCAGCAGAGTCTTGTGGCAATGGGTCAAGGGTCAGCCCTTAATGTGACCTCTGACACATAATTAAATTGCCATCTTTAACCTCAGTTACAACCTGTCACAGAGCATTGGATTATATGCTGCAAATCACTGCACCAATCAATGACAGGAGAGAGGGCAGAGGAATTGGCCTGCTGTGTCCAGCACTGCCTGCACAGAGATTATCTCTAATGAAGTTGAACTGTACAGTGATCATGTTAGTGTATAGTCTAATTAGATTGGGACTGCAATAACACTCATCCTAACAGGGATGAGGAGACTGCAGATAAGGTATTACAGAGCCACTCGCAGTGTCTAGACACATGACTTGTTTCCACTTCAGCTGTCATGCAAACATTTTTTTGTCAGAGAAGCTACTCCAAACTTCTGTCAAATAAAAGCTACCACCGTGAACCCTGTCTGGACAGAAGATTTGGCCTCCTGTTGTTGTTGTTGTATTTCATACCACACACGAGTATGACTCAACTTTTGTACTTGTACTTGTACTACTTGGGAGCAGCGTTGTGGACACAACATTGACATTTTATGTTCTTATAAGTTGATTTAGCTAACTTGTTGGCAAACAGTTGCTTACTGCATGTGCACATGCAGCAGCTTACAGGCAACCATTATCATTCAATTCCAATATTCAATCTGTCTGTTTTAGTCTCCACCAACTCTTGAAGGAAATATCTGGTTCTTTAGCTGCTAAATACTTTACTGTAGATATAAATTTGAGGTACTTGTATTTTAGCTGAGTATTATAATTCTTTGCTACTTTCTACTTATTCTCCATCACATTTATGTGGCAGCCATATGCACTTAGTTATACAGCATATGGTGATCTTATAAAATATGTTGCGATGTTACAGATTAAGCTACCCAATGTAGACTGTATTAAGTTATTTAAAAAATAAATCCACATTAACCAGCTACAGCATAATAATACAACATTATATAATTTTGTGACCCGATTTTTTAGAGTAACATAAATAGCAGTATTGAGAGATGGCTAGAGAGTCCCAGTTCACAGAAGAAACATTAGAAAACTGACAAATCAGCAACAAGTACAGGCCCAAGGACAGTCACAAGCCTAATAATAAAGAATAAATAATAATACAAATAAAGTAATGAGCATGGAGTAACATCTCCACCGGAATTCATGACTCTTCTGCGGCCCTATTTCCTGGCCTACATCATTAAAGAGTAAGGATAAAATATTGATATTATATAATAGTATATAATATGTAATAATAAACACTCTGAAAAGGGGCCAGTACACTTCATGAGTATTTCTACTTTTGAAACCTAAAACATATTTTGCTGAAAATAATAACTGTAATAATTATACAGAACTTGTACATGTAATGATGTAAGTTTATATTGCACAGGTGCTTTTAGTTACTTAAAGGATCTAAATATTGCTTCTACAACTGGATTTAGTGTTGTGCTCGTGACTTTTGACATTGCTGACACATTATCTGGTGAGATCAATGTGGGGAAAATGATTATTATAAGTGGAATTGTCATTCTTATTTTTTCTAGATCATAAATTAGGATATGTAGTAAATCAGGATATTATAGTGGCATTAAAATATTTTCTCTCCTTTCCTTACATGCAAAAATAAAAATTAAAAAAACTGTTCTTTCAGAGACTGAGAATAAAAAGGGAAAATTCAGGATGTACCAGCTCCCCATGTTGCCATGTTTTCAGTTGTAAACAGAATAGCTGCAGCTCTGTAGTTGCAGCACTATGTCTTGATTTATTAAAGGCATTTCCCTGCTAGCAAGGTTACCTGAAATCTGTGGTCAGCAGACAAGGTTAAGGGGCTCTGTTAAGTCTTACACAGCAGTAACACCCAACAAACTGAGGATGATGGAAAGATTTTTTTTTTAGAGGAAATAAGAGTGTTTTTGTCTTGCAGCTGAGTAATAACAAGGCTTTCTTTTATGTAACATAAAATTTTACTGGTGAAGCTTTAAAACTGACTACCTTCCTCACACAGGCGCTGATTGCACACCAAAACTGCAGCTGGTGTTACAGGGAAAAAAATGTGTCCCCAAACTCAAATGATCCTGAATGACTATGCTGATTATGATTTAGAGGCTGCTAGTTTTGTTTCAAACTGTGCCTTGCTTTGTGGCCAGGGGCCCTGTGTTGTTTAAAGGGTTGTCGGGTTATAAATACTAAATTAATCATGCTTTTGGTCAACTTGCCAGGGACTGAAATTTGCTTATGAGGGCCCATGATCACATAAAATATTAATGGTTTTACAAAGAACTGGCATTGTAGCGATGGGGGCAAGGCGTGTGAAAGCATAGAGCACTGTGTTGGGAGGGGTCACTGTTGATTTGAGATCAGAAACACCTTCCTTATATTTTCGGCTGAAATGGATACGTGACATAAGTGACCAAATCATTATGTTAGCACTTTATCAGTCTATTAGGATGAATTTTGTATGCATTATTCTACAAAATTGGTTAAGTGGTAATTGGTATTAATTGGCATGCATGCAATGTTTTTGTGTTGTGAAAATGCAGCAATAATATTCAAATGAATCTGAATAAATACATTATAAGTGCATAATGTTATGCATTTCCTAGTTGCTGCATATCCATATGACCGACTTCTTGAGGTCCCCGAGGGCTTCAAAAAGAAATACAATCATTTTCACTAAGACAGCAAATCTCCAGGCAAACAAATGTGAGAATCTGAGCACATGTACACACGCCTTGTCCAGACACAAAAGGAAAAAAAAAAAAAAAGCAACACTGTTGCCACTCATTCCAAAATTTCATGCCATTTATCTCCTTGACACAAATCAGAAAGTAAAGATTTATATAATGGATGACACAGATGCTGTAAACTTGTTAGCCTGTATTTTCTTAGCTCACACAGAGCATATAAACGTCCTCTGGCCACTGAGGCACAAAGGGGGAGCAGGCTGAGCTCTCAGACATTCCTGCATGCTGGTCACATCACCACTGAAGTGGCTGTAAACAACAAGGGGCACAGCGCTAAATTTTCTGTAACACATTTATTTGTGTAGCCATTCTACAAAGTGCAACTAAACAATTGTCAGGAAATGTGCGCATTTGTGTCAATCAAACCGATCTCATGACAAATTGAAGCTACGGGTTCGTGACACAAATACAGAAGCATGCAAGTAAAACTGCAACAGCTTGTTTGAGCACAAATAATGCTTGTGTGAGTTTGGCGGCACCACAGTAGGTAAATGAGACGACAGGAGGGGGCATTTAACACTCTCAGGCTGAGAGACGGAGGGATGAGGGAAGGTATTTTTGGTGGTGGCGGAGGGGAAAAGAGCTTAAATGAAAAACAGCAGATATTCTACAAGAGCAAATCTGATTTCTCACAATTATCTCTGCAAGCCTGACAGGCACCGGGGGTGGCCCGGGAACACTGAAGGGGCGGACACTGATTGGGTTATTTGTTCTCTCTCACTCGAAGCTGAGAGATTGTGGGACCTGTACTGGGGAGAGCCTCTCTGCAGGTGTGTACCAACTCCTTTCACAAAGCAAAACCCCTTTTACCTAAACACCAAGTCTCATATTCACTTATGGTTTGAAGACAGCAAAGGGTGATGTATTGAGTATTAACCCATGTTAGGCAGGCAGGTAGTGACAACTCATAATTCAGAGACATGCCTTTTACACACACATAAAAATAAATAAATAAACAAACAAACAAAAAAAACATTTTGACGTGTCACAGTAGGAAAAGTACATGTGGAAATGAATGATGGCTGAACTCCATTTAACTGCTGTAGTTTGGAGGCCCTGGTATTGTGATTACAAAGTTAGTTGTGAGAGCATTGAAATACTGTGCACTGGCAATTTACTATAATTAATTTGGGTTTAACTATCGACGTTCGACATCCATATTGGTTTTGTTTTTAGGCACTTCTGTAGTACTCAGCTTTTAGGAAATCAATTAAATCTGCACAAAAAACACATCATATGCATTGACACTGCTGGCATGAACACTATTTTCAGCCAAAGTTATAACACTTTTGTTGATTTCACAAGATAAGCCTGGAAAAGGTGATGTTAAGTGTATCCCTGTACTTTTAAAGTCTTTGCCCACAGTTATCAGAAACACTTGTCATCAAGCTAATGTCAATTAAATGTGATCAAACCACACTGAAACAGCCCTAATGAAGCAGACCTGTGGAGTTCCTAATGTGACATTAGCACCAGTATTTAATGTTTAAGTAAAATAAAGGGGCTTTAATATAATGTAATTGCCCAACACAGCTCCCTTCATTGTGGCATGGTGCAGTATGCCAGACTCTCAAAGACTGACACAATTCAACTTTGTGTAGTTGTATTAAATAATGTTCAGTAACAAAAGTAACCTGCGGCAGACAAGTATCACACACAATATGTAAAATGATAAAAACTTTAATCTACAGTTAAGCTTAAAAAAAAAAAATACTATTTTTAATACAACAGCATTTAGTCTCACACCAAATAAAGATTGAGTCAGTACAAGATTACATTCTAAAATATTGGAGCCTTTTAGAGAAAGATGACTTGTAGCTGGACACTGCAGACAGTTCCTGCAACAAAAAGAACACAAATAATGTTATTGTTGTATTGTTTTTAGAGCATGTATACTACTGTCAAGGCATACAAATACATAATTTTGTTAGGCAAGCCAATAATTTGAACTCTTTTACAGTTTGCAAAAATATAATGAGGTGTCATGTTCTTACCTTGGCAGTCAGTGCTATATGTTTGTTACCTTACCGATCCAAAATAAAATAAAAAAATAAAGAAAATTTTAAAAAAGGAATTTTGTAGGAATATTTGCTCTTTAGGGGAAGAGGAAGTTTTTTTTTGTTTTTTGAAATGGTCTTTTTTCAGCTCGTTTAGGAGTTTTCTTTTTTCACTGCCACATTTTCTTTTTTTTTTTTTTGTTTTTTTTCTGTTTTGTTTTTGGCAGGATATTTTCAGACCATTTCAATTCTTTATTTTTTTGTACAATCCAAAGTAAAGCCAAGAACTGAGAAGCCAAGCTTTCATACAAATCCTTTAAACCAAGACATAAAATATTTACACAGGAGCATTTTAACCAGTTCAACCTAATACTATTCTGCAAAAGCTACAGTCTGTCATTCTGTTTAATTACAACACAGGTTTTGTTTTCTTAAACTGAGATTTCAACAAAAGTGTCTTTAAGTGATCAGCTGTCACATGGGCAGACAAACTATTTGTGTTTTGTGAACCAAAAAAAAAACCAAAAAAAAAAAAACAACTGAACTATTTCTACATTAAGAGCATTAAAAAAATTCACCATTGTTGCCTCTGGTACACACATTAAAATCAATCAAACTCACACATGGTTCTTTTGCCAGTTACATATTTGTGAGGGGAAAAAATAAACTTCAAGCCAAAGTGAAATGTGACTTGTTGATTTATAAACAGGCATTGAAATCTTATGAAGTTGCTGGATTGTTGCTCGTCTTTCACACCAGTGCATCCAAGGAGGAGCATCTGACCGATCTTCATCTGCGCCAGGAGCGAGGCTCGTTGTCATCCTCTTCCTCATCATCATCCTGCAGCAGCGCATCGTCACTCAGCGACTCTTCCGGGTACTGATGTGAGGGGAAAAAAAAAGAAAAAACAAGATTAGTGCTCTCTACATTGAACGAAAGGCAATTTCAAGTGGAAAGACCTTTTACTTTGAGCACCATCAGCACTCCACATGCACTGTGTATTTAAAAGGTCTCAAAGGGGACTAAATTCTCAGCTTGAGAGTATCATGCTGCAGACCAAATGCCTAATGAAATACAACTGGCCACAGAAAAGCCACATTAGGACAATCCTTGATGTAATGTATAATGGCTCCCTCTTGTGTTCTCTGAATGTAACAGCAACAAGAAACATCATAAATAAGCTCTACTGATAAGATATCTGAGCAGACAACACTCCCACTAAAGTAAATACTTCCTCATGAAGCACTGGAAGAAATAAGATCAATCTACTAGAAATAAGATCTGGCTACTATAAAGAAAAAAAAATATATGCATATGTAAAGAGAAAATCCAACAAACCTCATCCTCCTCTGGTTCTGCCTCATCAGCATCCACAGTACTGAGAGTTGTGACAGGTTTATGCCATGCCAGGCGTAAAGTCTGGTTGTTGAATCTCACTCCATGGAAAGCCGCCTACAGGTGGACGACACAGAGAGCAGGAGGGGAAAACAGGTGTGTCAGGTGTCGTGACAGTAACAGACTCAACTGCAGCTCTCTGTGCTCTGCCAAACACAATACTCTACAGAACTAGAGTGGCAAGTATATTTTACAGTTTGAATATCAGGAAAATCAAGAAATGCATCACCTGTTCGGCCTCCGCTCGTGACTTGTAAGTGATGACAGCAGACAGGTTGTTTTCATCAATCTGGCAATCTTCAATCTCTCCAAATTGCTTAAAAAATCATGAACACGAAATATTTTGGTCACTTTACAGACACGCCCCATCCTGTGCAACTATTGAAAATAATTTTTTTCTGTCATTGTAAGTACCTAGTGAGGTCTTTCTGAACAAACCTTAAGTGACTGTTAGTGTGGAATAGCGGATTTGTTTCTACAAGTTACTTTTAAAATTGCAGCGCTCATTCTCATTGTTGCATTTAAATTGAGATTACATGATTGGTTTAATTATTATATCTTATAAATGCCTTTTTTTCTGTTGCTAGTTTTACTTTCATAGACCACTATTGATCTTATTGTTACAGGGAATCATAAAAAGTCATTAACTAAGTAAATATACAACAAGATTAATTCTATACAATTTAAACTGATCCTTGTTTGTGTCCTCACTTTGAAGTATATGACAGATATAGTAAAAAGAAATGTGATGTGTGTAATTTTTAGGATGTATAGATGTTTGGTTCAGTATTTTTCTTTTTTTCCTGTAGAACCACACCACACACAGCCTTAATCCAAAGTAACATGAGAGAACAGCTGAAAGTATGAGTTATCATGTACTGACTGAGCAGCAAGCATTAAATGTCCACCCTCGCAATGGGGTTGATCTGACAGTGTCCTTTAACACAGGCTCCTCTGTAGGTTGCACTGGTTCAACTCTGGATATGAAATTAAATCTCCTGTTCTCAGTAGTTTTAGGCTGACTTACAGCAAAATGTGGCAGCAAGTCTACACGGTCTGTGTCAGTGAATCCAGAAATCTCCAGTGCCCGTGGTCGATGGTCCACGACTGCATGTAGTGGCACACCTCTTCCCCGTCCTCTGGAGCCCCTCCCCCGGGCCCTGAGAGCACCACGGCCCCGAGTGGGAACACCCCGGCCTCGTCCTGGTGACAGGAGGCCCCTTTTAGCTGCCTAAAACAAAAAAAACAGGGAAGTCAAACAGCACAAATATCTGATATCTTGAAACACAATTGTGGAGATGAAACTCCCATTTGAAGTTACAAGAGCAGAAGTGCCATCAAGTGGCAGCTGTTTAAGTAGCATTTTAGCACTTGATTTCAAGCTTGAGGGACATTTTTGTCTTTCAAGGTCAAGCCAATACCTCAATTTGCAGCTGGGTGTATTTGATCTTCAACAAAGCAGTGTCCTCTCCAGCCTGAGTCTTCTTGTACAGGTCCAGCTCTGCATCCAGCAGTTCCTTCTGTGCCTGGACATATTATTAACTCACATCAGGAAAGACAACATTGAAAGACAAGGCAACTGGACAAGCTGAGTTTGCCTCTGACTTGGTACTTTTAGATGAACAAACACTCAAAGGAAAAAATAGTGTAAAAAAGTTGGTTAAATACAAATAAAATCTACAAAGCAGAGCAAGGAAGCATATGCTATGTTTATTTGAGGTACATCCAGTTTCCTACCCAAAGCCAGCTGAAAAGCAAAACTCAATCAAAACCAAAAGAATATCATAATCTATCAGGTTTTGATCAGCAGGATTTTGTGTGTGGGTGTCTGTGGATGATGGCAGCTGGGCACAAACACTACCTGGGCCTTGCTCTTAGCGGTGCGTAGCAGGTTGTTGCTGCTTGAGATTCCCTTTATCTCCTCTTGAAGTTTGGTGATGCTCTTAGTTAACATGCCCAAAGTTTCCATGATCTTGGCTTTATCCTCTGCCTTCATCGCTTTGTTCTTCTCAAGTTTGGATATCAGGAGCTAGGAGCAGAAAAACAAGAGAATTCCAAGTTTAACTTTTGTACGAAATGTTTCCAAAATAGTACCTGAGGCACACACCGAATGCCCACAGGTCGCATGGCAAGACTTCAAATTGATTAAATAATTTCACTCTGAACAGCATTGTATCATGTCGCTTTAAAAGGACAAAACAAAGCGTGTTGACACATGATCTTTCATCTGTTTCACTGTGATGAATGATGATAGTCCATGAGTCACAGTTCCCACATACAGCTTTCAAACACTGCTGATAAATCTACACATACAAATCAGTCTGGGAACTGAGAGCTGACAGTCGGAAGGACTATGTTGCCTCATCTTGCTGGAGTGGTGAGTCAGACCAGCTCACACGCTGACATTTAACTTTTGTATAGAGAGAGGTTACAGAATATAAATGCTGACAGGTGATAGGGACGCTTGAGTATTTGAGAAGTGTATTAAAACCTCTCTTCCAGATGATTTTACCTTCTGTGTCTCAATGTGCTTCTCCAATATTTCCTGCTTCTTCTTCCTTACATCCTGCTGTAGTCTCAGGGCTTCCTGTGAAAGAAATGATGTTCTTAGTATGAGAATACTAATTGCTTGCTTCCCAATTTCATTATTCCATTGTGGCCATACTTTTGAACCTCTCCTCTCCCCCTTTCCCACCACTCCTTCCATTTCTCCTCTCACCTGTTTCTTCTTCAGGGCTTCCTCTGAGGTTTTCTGGGCTGCCTTCAGTGCAGCAGGATTGTATACAGTCTTTGTGAGGCCCACGGATGTAGAAAACACCTGAAAGGGGGAGTTATAACGCATAACATTTACCCAATTTGAAACAGACGGACAGAAATTCCAAAAGAAAATTTGTCAGTCTGATAAGACAACAAACACTTACTTTTTCGACAGGAGCTGCAGGTTTGGAAGAAAATCCCAAACGGTCCTTCACTGACACTTTAGAAGGATTCTGCACCAATGGGGAGAAACACATTATGTTTATAGACACCGTCTGTGGATTTTTACAAGTATATGCAAAAAAAAAAAAAAACCCATCACACCCACACACCTGAGCGGCCACGCTGGAATCTTGGGAGGGCTCAGAGTTTGCAGGGAGCATTGGTCCAAGGCGATCTTTGACAGACTGCTTCAGAGACGTGGCTGGGGGCTGTTGAACATGTGTTCATCACATTATATCAAGACTAATGGAGTGCATTTTTAACACTTTTAACACTTTCAGACAACAGTTCTGATGCTTAATCATCATGAGATTTATTGCTGTAGTGAAGTTTTAGGTGCATCTGTGCCATCTACTTTATTTATTGACTTCCTTTGTCTCCTAGAATGACTCACAACAACATTAAGAGAGAGAGGCTCTCAGTACTACAACTGTAAGTGGAGGCAGCGCTGCCATTAATGCAACAGGTTTTTCCAAGTGATAAAATGCGAGAGCCAAGGGAGAACAATGCTGTGGTGAGCCATGCCCAGTTGATCAAAAACACCCTTGAGGAGGGTGTCATATTTCACACAGCAACAGTGACAGATCAGCAACAAAGCAAGCAGTGCATGCATGGAATTATGCTGCTAGACCGTTATGTTACCACAAAGCCTGACAAGAAGCCTCTCATTTTGAAGCAAGTCTACAGATCTTTACTAGTGCTGCACTACATATACCTACATGATAGTGTATTATGTTATTTACATTTGGCCAATTATTCATTAGCATAAGTATAATACGCTAGCAAACTACAAAACCTTCCTAAAAATGCAAGGTTCACGGCAAAAACTGTTAAAGCCTTTCTGGGCAAGACTTTTGTTCTAACTACTGATTTAGTCTCAAAATTCTATTTTTCTTGTAAAAATAAAAAAAACAATCAAATGCAATTTAACTTGTTTTTTAGAATCACACAGAATCAATTTGTTCATTAACAAGTGTGTCTTACTGCAAGATATTTACTCTAAATTCTTCCCATGCACACAGTGTCAACTTGTTTTACTTGAGGTAAGACAAAGCATGTCACAACACGCTATGAAAGAAGTTTTAAAATCAACTTTTACCATGGCTGGCTGTGGCTGAGGCTGCTGCTGTGAGTGAGACTGGCCCTGGCCATCACTCCCATCATCGCGGAACCAGTGCACCCTGATGAAGCGGTTGTTGAGAACAGCCTCTGTGCTTTGCATAGCCCGCTTGGCCTCATCTGGAGAGGCAAATTGGATCAAAGCCCCCTCTGGGTCATTTTGGTAGGCCACCTGTAAGAAGAAATAGCAAGACTGGGTCAAAACCTTGTATATATCTGGGCCGCATCGTAGGCAACTTGTAATCTGCCTAGTGTCAGCTGGTTTCAGCTCTTTATCTGAACCCTAATTCAGCCACGTAGTATTCTGCTAAGTCGATCAGTCAGTCAGTAACATTTATATGCGATTACAGTGCTGGGCCCGGCCAAAAACGTTACAGTGAGACAGTGGTGCACAAAGCTGGTTTCATTTCTGTAGGACCACACAGGGACTGACCTGCAGGTTGACGATAGTGCCAAACTTGCTGAAATGTTCATTGAGTTTGCTGATGTTGTTGAGCTCCGGGGGAATTTGCCGAACCAGCAGCTTGGTGTTAGGAGAGAATGGGGCTCTTTTGTGGTAGCCCTGGTGGTTGGGTTTGTTAAAGTTGGGCCTGAGGAGAGAAGAGAAATTATTAGACAATTAAATGATGATGGCATTAAACAGACCTCTGTCACATTTGCTCAACCAGCAGGTTTAAAGTGATCAAATGATTAATTTTCATAAAAAGTAAAAGGATGTCTTACTTGTCAAACCAAGGTTTCTTGGAGGGGAGGCCTCCATCATGGGAGACACCTGGTCTCTTCCTTGAATCGGACTCCATAACGATCCGCATACTGTTGTTGGGAATCTTGTCTGATGAGGGACAAACATTGACAGGTCAGTTTTGAGACTACAGCTCAAAAAGGAAATCACAACTCTAAGGCAAGACATTAAATAGACAGTTGAAACACAAATACAGCAGCTTGTACTGAGTACTGGTATTCTCCTTGTTTGTGAAGCAGCAACAGACTGCTCCACGGGCCAAAGTCTAAAGCATGCTAATAGTAGGAAAGTGCATGCATGTTTTAAGACAATCTATTGAAAGATCACACGGTTCAGTTCATGTAAACAATACCTCTATGTGGCAGGTCCACCTCCCCCATTGTGAGTCCAATCAGATTGGGTCTCTGGGCATTGACCCGGTGGCGGTAGATAGGCCTGGAGGTATTGGTGATGCTGGGAGCCTCAGGATTGTACACATCTGACTCATAGTTGTCTGATCAGCAGAGAAAGGACATTTTAACTCACAGAACAGCAACGCAGGTTACAGTAACAGTTATTAGTAACTACAAAATGTAATTTGTAACTTCAAAAGACAGACAACCATTACCAGAGGTGAAGAGTGGTGCTGAGGCCTGGGGAAGTGAGGAGCGCATCCCAGACGTGACAATAGTGGGAACAGAGCTGGTAATGGAATTGGGAGGTGCATCCATGCCTGATGGTTGGAGCGGAGGAAGCGGAGGAGGGGGACCTGTGTAAAACATATAAATAAATTAAAAAATCAGGCAAAATGAGAAGTGGTCAAATTAATGTTGTAATCAATTTTGTCTGACCTGTGCTGAACAGTCTATTATTTTAACAGGTTAGCTCCTCTTCTTGCCTTCTGTTTCAAAGATACTGTGTTTTTTGTGTTTTTTTTAAGTTAAATCTTTCAGGTTGTCTTTTGTTGTATAGACAATTTCACTGTTTCAAACATAAACATGTTCTGTAGGTTAAGACCCAAGCTGTTGCCTAGCATTCCAAATGCTACAGATTCTATACATGTTCTGTACTCCAGGAGCTGTCATCAGAATCAGAATCAGAATCAGTTTTATTGCCAAGTATGTTTCCACATACAAGGAATTTGTTTTGGTGATTGATGCAATTGGAGGTTCTTGGAGGTTCTTGTAAACAACAGGTTTACACAGTTTTAGTTTCTGCCTGTATGTGGGAATCAGGTGGACCATGACATGGTCAGAGTGACATACAGTCATATTTAATCTCATGGTAGTATAATTGTTTAATTATCTAAAAATCTAAAACATGTTTTAACTTTAAGTTAGTACCAATCAGGTACGAAACAGTGAAGACCACAAGCTAATTTCTGAATTGTTATGCCCACATAGTAACTTAAAGTTTCTCAAGTCAGTTAATCAGCATCTACTGGATATTCTCAGAGCATCAATGGAGGCTGTGCATTTAGAGCTGTAATGATTAGTCAACTGAAAGAAACTTAATTTTCAACCATTTTGATCCTCAAGTCATAGTTTACATCCTTTTTCCTGCAAAAATGTCAAAAACCAAGTTTCAGATCCTCATTTGTGAGGATTTTCTACTTTTCTCTGATTTATGTGATGGTAAATTAAATATGTTTGGATATTGGGCTGTCTGGAAAAAAAAGCAAATTGAAAATGCCACTGTGGGCTTTAGGAAGTAATGATGAACATTATAGATACTAAATGATTAAATCCATTAATTGAGGCTTAAAAGCCCTAGTGTGCCCCTGTGTGCATTTGTTGTCCTCCACACTAAATTTTCATCTTGGTTGACATTAGATTATCCAATTTCATTAGTGAAAAACATGTTAAATTCTTTTACTGAAAAGCACCCATGTTCTGAAAAGTGCATATAGAGTTAAAGGTTTTGTTCTTACAGAACCTGTGTGTCATCAAAAAAAATCAATTCCTACCTGCAACAGGTGGAAGGCTGGGTGGGAGGGCACCAGGTGGGGGCACAGGTGGGCGCAGGTTCACTGGTGGGGGGTTCATGAGAGGTGGTGGCGGTGGGAGCCCTGGTGGTGGTGGTGCGTCCACACCTGGGATTGGCGGGGGTTGGAAGGGCAGCATACTGGGCAAATTGACATCTTCCACTACAACTGGGTCACTTCCATGGTCGAAAGGACACATATCCCCTCGCATGCAGAAGCCCTTTTCTGGAAAAGACAGCAAACACATGTACACCATCAAACACACAGAACACTCAAGAAAAAACCCAGTGTGCAGACTTGATGGAAAATGGTTCAGTCAGCTTTTCTTACCATCGTAGTCACGGCATCGCTTCCTCTGCTGAGGGGGTGGTCCCCTGCTAAAAGGACCACGATCCACAGGGTGCTCTGGACGGAAGTCAGACCAACTCTCAGTTGTGTTGTTGCTATGATGATGTGTGGGGGCGATAACTGTAATGGTGCTGCTCAGCGTTGGCACTGGGAAGTGCGAAGTGGTTGCGGTGGAAACCAGGGCTGCTGCGGTGTAGCTTTCACCACTCTCTGACCTGTCCACTCGATCATGATCATACTTTAATTTTCCAGAATCTCGTTCTGAGAACAGACAGTCATGTTTGAA